>NC_081562.1:40808116-40982696 GCF_022355385.1 Mustela nigripes | reverse complement strand
TCTTTTCTTTTCTTTTCTTTTCTTTTCTTTTCTTTTCTTTTCTTTTCTTTTCTTTTCTTTTCTTTTCCTTCCTTTCTTTCTTTCTTTCTTTCTTTCTTTCTTTCTTTCTTTCTTTTTTCTTTTTTTTTTTTTAAGATTTTATTTATTTATTTGACAGATCACAAGTAGGCAGAGGCAGGCGTCTGGGTGGCCCAGTGGGTTAAGCCTCTGCCTTCGTCTCAGGTTATGATCTTAGGGTCCTGGGATCAAGCCCCGCATTGGGCTCTCTGCTCAGTGGGGAGCCTGCTTCCCCCTCTCTCTCTCTGCCTGCCTCTGCCTACTTGTGATCTTTCTCTCTGTCAAATAAATAAATAAAATCTTTAAAAAAAAAAAAAAAGAAAAGAAAAGAGAGATGGAGGGGGAGTAGGCTCCCTGCTGAGCGGAACTTGATTCCAGGACCTTGGGATCACGACCTGAGCTGAAGGCAGATGCTTAACCCACTGAGCCACCCAAGTGTCCCCAGATTAGATTTCTTAAGTTTATATATCTAATATGAATTATTTTAACTTGAATGACTGGGCAATTCAAAATTTTCTCATAGCCCAACTACAGATAAGTAGGATGTTGATTTTTTAATGGGGCTTCATGACCTAAAATATCTGAACTTTTTCCATTGATCTTAAATAATCACAGCCTTCTGTTTGTATCAGGATGTCACTGATAACATGTAGGAAGGGACGAGGGTACCTCATATTTAATCAGAGGAGTAGCCACACTGGAAGAGCAGGCGAGGCCTAATTTAGAAGTGTTAAGGTCCAAGAAACTAAGGGATGTACAGAATTAGGCTATTCAAAGTAGCAAGACCTACAGCCTAGGCATCACCTGGGAGCTTGTTAGAAATACAGAATCCGGGGAAGACAAATAAATAAAATGTTTAAGAAAAAAAAAAAAAAAGAAAAAGAAGTGCAGAATCCCAGGCACAACCCAGAGGTAGTGATCTGCATATTTAGCTCCTGAGGTTGTTGGTATTTGCTGATAGACTGAATGATGGGTCTGTCCCAGCCAACCCAATTCATACATTGAAACCTAACCCCCATTGTAATGGGATTTGGAGGTGGAGCCTCTGGGAGGTAATTAGGTCCAGAAGGTGAAGTCCTCCTGATTGGGATTAATGCTCTTATAAAAGAGGCACCAGATTGCTCCCTCCCTGCTGCCTCGCTCATATGAAGTTACAGAGCGAAGACTGTGGTCTATGCGCATCAGCAAGCAGGTCCTCACCAGACACTGAATCTGCTGCTGCCTTGATCCTGCACTTCCCAGCCTCCAGAACTGGGAGAAGTAAATGTCTGTTGTTTATAAGCCCTCGGGTCTATGTTACAGCAGCCTGAGCTAAGATAGTGTATACCTTGGAGTTTAGGAACACTCATCTACCTCCCTCCGATGGAATTGGCCTTAAATCCAAATTGAAATGAGGGTACGCAGAGTGAGGCATCTTGAGCCTGGGAAGCTGGAGTATAGGATCAGGATCAAAGAAGGGCATGTGAGTTTGGGTTGGTCTGTTTTGGTGATGGGAGAGGGAGGGCTAAGGGAAGAGATAGTATCTTGAGTGGCTGCCTGGGTTAAAACCTCTCTTATTGCTTGGCATTTGGTTTTATGGCATGTGCATGAGGGACCTTGTTTACAATTAGGGGTGAAACATATACTGGCTGACTACAGAGTCTGGCAGCTGTTAAAGGCTGGAATGGATCAGAGACTTGGAAGTCTTGTGAGAGTGGAAGACCCCAGCTAAGTTTGGGGAAATGAATGTTGTTGGCTGAAAGTGAGCCAGCTTCTTGGGGGGTGGAAAACCAATCAAATCTTACTCCCAAGAGGAAAGGCATTTTACTGGTGGGTTGTTTGCAGAGTCTGGCTTAGCTGTGTCCATTTCTTAGGTCAGATGAGGCGCTATTGCATGCACATATTCCCCCCAGATGTGCATGAGCCCGGGACTTTGGGGCCAGGTCCAAGGATAGAACCAGTACTAAAGCATTAGGTTTTGCTAAGGTGAGATATGAGAAACAGTAAAACATACATTTTCTGCTGGAAACAATAGGAAGCCACCCATCTTATAGTTGGAGAAATGTCAATAGTTATTTTTTGTTAACTTTTGAAATTAAAATTTAATTTTAATTAAAAAATTTTCTGTTGACTTTTGTTAATTTTACTCAAATGGCAATACAACCCCTGGTGGCTCAGTCGTGAAGTGTCTCCCTTCGGCTCAAGTCATGATCCCAGTGTTCTGGGATCAAGCCCTGCATTGGGCTCCCTGCTAGGTGGGAAGCATGCTTCTGCCTCTCCCACTCCCCCTGCTTGTGTTCCCTCTCTTGCTCTCTCTGTCTCTTTGTCAAATAAATAAATAAATAAATAAAATTAAAAAAATAAAATACTGCATAAAAATCTAAATCATTTTGTACTATAGTATATATGTAGCTTTCCATATTTCAGGAGGAAAAAGAATTTGTTCATGATAGCATTTGAAATTTTTAGAGGAGAACACAAGCATATTTTAGTAACAACAATTCTTCTGAATAAAAAGTGTATAGGGCTTACTAAGTCTATAATAAGGACCGAAAGTTGAGTTCTTTCTATGAATTACTAGCACTCTGTAGGCAGGAAATGATGAGATGGGTTGCAGTATATCTTGGTCTGTGCCAATTATGTCAATGAGATCAGAGGTATATATAAAATATATTTTTAGTGGTTGCACAGCACTTAAGCTGTGGCAGTCCTTATCCTACACTTTTGTGGTTTAGCTTGGCAGATCCGAGATGGGACATAAGCCACAAAGTGCCATGGGTCTTAAGACAAAATGAAGTCATGCATTACCAGGGGTAGGGAGGAGGAAAATCAACATTTTCCAATAGCCGAGCTCTACATGTAGATACTGAAGATACATTTCACTCTTTCTGTATTTGTATCCTATTAAAACTCTGTAAAGGTTGCCTTGATTTCTCTGCCTCTAAATTTAGGGGACTAGGTGTCTGGCCTTTGTTCATGTTCCTGGCTATTACTTGGTGCTATATGGAGTTCTCCAAAGCAGTGCTCTCTGGCTCTTCTCTGTATGCTGTGGGTGTTAACATGATCGGTTCTTTTGTTCATTGGCATTTTGTTGGGTGCCTGTGGTGCAACCTGTTTACATTGTAGCTAGTGTGGAAATACTGAGGTCATTCAATTGGTGGGAGAGGTGAGAGTCTAGATTGAAAGGTGAGTGTGGAGAAGTGAGGAGACGGTGTGGGTAGACTCCAGACAGACAGGAAGGATGGCGGTGACTAGGAGGCTGACACCTCGAGCTCCCTGGTACTCACGACTTGGGATGCCCTCAGTAGAACATGTCTGGATGAGCTCCTGCCTGTGACAGAGTTGGCTGACTGACAGGCTGCCTTTGGTCTGCATTAATGTTTCAAGTTGGAAAATGGGAAAATTATCACCAGAGGGTAACCATCCCTGGTAAAAGGATGCTTTGTTGAGATAAGCTAATCTTGCTTGTGCTCTAATTACCTGAAAGTGTTAGAATGAGAATACATGTGGTAATATAAAAACAAATGGAGATGTTGATCTTATGGTTGATTTTATTGTGTTTTCCACTTAGAATCATGACTGTGTCTTGGTTCTGGCACCCAATGATATTACAAGAGGTCATAATATGAATCCCTTATAAGAAATGGGTATTTTTAACCATTTTTTTTTTTAAGTGAGGACATTGGTTTTTTTCAAGGGATAATTTGGTTGGTATAAAAATGCTCATTCTTTTGAGACATTTTCTTTTTGCATATTTCCTGTTATTTTAGCTTCATTTGAGCCAGTAATCTGTGCCTTGTGCATTTGTGTATTATTCCTTCTGATTTTGGGGGGGTATATTCCTAGGATTAAATCAGTCTCAACCGTAACACATGTATTATGAGTTCAGGAAGGGGAGCTGGGAACTATCCTCTGAAAAAACCTTTTTTTTCATTTTTTAGGGATTTTATTTATTTGAAAGACAGCAAGGGAGCATGCACAAGCTGGGGGTAATGGGAGGGAGGCTCAGAGGGGGAGGGAGGCACAGGTTGCCCAACACAGGGCTTGATCCCAGGACCCCAAGATCATGACCTGAGCTGAAGGCAGACACTTAGCCCACAGAGACACCCAGGCATCCTGGTTTTTTTTTTTTTTCTTCTTCTTAAAAAACGCTATAGGATATCCTGAATTATCCCCATTAAGATTAATTTTTGTTTCTGAATGGTCATAGATAACTGAAAAGTAATTCAATGATTATTTAAAGATAGGTTGCTAAGATTCATCTGGAGAAAAAAATATTAGTACTACAATTTGCTATTTATTTATCATAAGAATATACTATATATTAGACACTTAATATACATGTTTGTATGTTAAAATGTCCCAGACTAAATTTGTATAAGTGTATGGTAGATATCCAATTGTTTTATATTAATGCCTCTGATTATTTTTGGTGTTCATGCTTTGAGCTGCTGTTTTTGAATCAGTTATATGTTTATTTGTTTTGTAGAGACAGACGATTTTTCATGGGAAAGAGAGACAGCCTTTTGTCTTTTGTAAGTGAATTCATGGAATGCATTTTAGAAATGGATTTTCTGTGGCAAGACTTGATCTCACACATTGTTGAAACTTTTATTAGTCAGACCTTACCAAATTTCCATTTAGCACTTTTCTCCCTCTATTTAAACATTAGGACATGAAGAGAATTTCAATAGCCTAGAAAATTTACATGTATCTATTCAGGGAATCAAAATATTTCCTTTAAAATTTTTTATTTGACTATGTAATGAAAATTGTGTAGTAAAGGGTGATAATTGTTAGTAAGACAATGTGGAATAATGGAACTCTAGGGCACCAGTGACCAGCAAAATGAGTTACAATTTTAACGTGGGTTTATTTTTTGTAGGGATAGTATTTAAGGTCCCAGTTTTTAAAAAATTGCCTTGACACCAGCTCTTAATTACATTTCTGCCTAAAAGCCCTCCTGTAATAATCAGTTAGCAAGCCAAGCTGGAGGAAACTTTCCTGTGTGTAAATACAAAGAGCTTGGGCTTCTGTGTGTGTGTGTATGTGTGCAAATGGCACTGAGGAGCGTGTGTATGTGTACGTATGTGTATGTACTTGGCTGTGTGTGTGGTGTGCATATGTACTAGGGGGAGGGTTGGGTCTTTCCTCCTAAAGATGCTTTGTAAACGTCTTTTGTTTTCATGTATTTCTCTTTCCCTTTGTCTGCAGTCACTTGGATTCTCCTCTGCACCGGTGCCCTAAGTGACAGCCACTGGCAGTAATGAGGCTGCACGCTCCTCTATAATGGAACCCTGTCAGCGCTGCCCATTAAGGCCGTGGTGTGCGTGCCAGCTCTTTAATCCAAAACCCATTTCTTCTCCTCCATCATTTTTCCTTTTACTCATGGCACTATTTCAAGTCCCGATCCCCTCATCATGCATGTGGAGGTTCAGGAAAGGAGAGTAGTTTAAAAATGTAGGTGAGTCCTTAGAAATTAACCGCTCTAAATGAATCAGATTGATTAACATGATCACTTGCTTCTATATAACTTTGAATTTTTGTTTAAAGAAATGGGAACACTTTTTTAAATGAGTGGAAATTCTTGATGCTTGGTACTTAAGTCGTTATCTATTAAGCTGTTTTGTTAGGCAGGCTAACTTGGGTCTAAGTATTCTAGGACTCACTTTTTAACTTTTTTTCAGATTTTATTTATTTATTTGACAGAGACAGCAAAAGAGCAAATACAAGCAGGGGGAGTGGGAGCACGAGCAGCGAGCCCATGCAGGACTTGATCCCAGGACCCTGGGGATCATGACCTAAGCCGAAGGCAGATGCTTAATGACTGAGCCATTCAGGCACCCCTAGGACTCACTTTCTATAAAACTAAAAAAACAGAAATAGTTATCAGGAAAAAAATAAGTAAATTGTAACTTGAGGGTGAGATTTATTTGATTATTATATAGTGTTCTATACTTGCTGCAGTTCAGTGTTTGAACACAGTAAGAGTTTGAATTAAAATGTAGTCCAAATGATGAAAATTCTGTGTGGGTGGACATTTTTGCCCTTGTTGTACCTCTAGTTCTCAGAATGGCAGAAGTACTCAATACATTTTATTGACTTCATTAATTAATTCATTTTGTAATAAAGGCAAACATTACTGTTACAACAAAGGATTTCAATCTAGCTTCTAGGTTGTAAACAGAATAACCAAAGAAATATCCTTTTATTTTTATTTATTTTTTAAAAGATTTTATTTATTTATTTGTCAGAGGCAAAGAGAGGGAGAGAGAGAGAGAGAGAGTGAGCGAGCACAAGCAGGGGGAGCAGCAGAAGGAGAGGGAGAAGCAGGCTCCTTGCTCAGCTGAAGGCAGATGCTTAACTGACTGAGTCAGCCAGGCGTCTTTTTATTATTAATATAAATATGTATCCAGGATGAAACTCAGTCTCCAACATAAGCTTTTTAACTTTCCACAACCATCCAACTTTGTAATAGTTTCTCTCCTTATAATCAGAGGTCAAAATTACTTGTTTTAAACTCCTTATATTTTCCTGATAA
The DNA here is from genome assembly GCF_022355385.1 of Mustela nigripes. NCBI lineage: Eukaryota > Metazoa > Chordata > Mammalia > Carnivora > Mustelidae > Mustela > Mustela nigripes. The sequence goes on along the minus strand of NC_081562.1, from coordinate 40,976,119 downwards.
GTTTCGTTTCACTAAATGTAGTCAGGTAAGATAGTTTTTAAAACCCACAGTAACAAAAATCAAAATTTAGTCATTTAATCTCTATTAGAGGCACCATAACATATATCTTGATTTTTTTTTTTTTTTTAAGAACACAGTTCAGAAAAGTCTCCTTAAGATTATGTAGTTAGTTTGAGCTACATGAAATTGGCACATTTTTAGATGAAACCTACCAGTTTATATCTTATTTCCAGATCTTGAGGTCAGAAGACATTTGAATTTTTCTCCTGCTCCTTTCTCTCTTCCCCTACCCCCTGTGTGTGTGTGTGTGTGTGTGTGTGTGTGTAGGGTTTGTGTGGTGAAAAATTTGAATACGGTATAGGGAGTAGCAGCACATGCCACAGAGTTCTAAATAAACCACCCAAGAAACAAGAGTGCTTAAAGTCTCTTTTTTTCTAAAAAAGGAGTTAAGGTGGGTGTGGGAGACAAGTGGACTCCACCCAATAATTTCAGGGCTCTCGTTGATTGTGATGTCATTAGCAATTTGACCCTTGATTATAACCATATGACCGGGAATTTTCACTAAGATTGAGATGTGATCCAACAACCTTTTCTTTTTTTCTACATAAAAGCCCAATTATTGTGGAGGGAAAATCAACATAAGTTATGTGTCTTGAAAAATGCTTGAAGAATTTGTCATTGTGGGAGTTTCCTATACTGTTTCAATGAAAACTCAGTATTTAAATTTGTTGCATTTTGAATACTTGTGTGAAAGAAGGCATCAGCAGATGATTTTCCTAACATTCCTTCTCCTCCACATTCACCCCCAATTTTTGAAGTCAGTCACGATTCCAGTTCTTGTAGATTCCCCAGTTATGCAAGGGTCCTCACAAAAATGAGTGTTTCAGAGAATGAGCCTCTTGGAGATGTAGATAGTGTTGTCATAGGAGTGGATGTATTTTCTGCCACAGGCAGAGGCCATGGCTTTTGCAGAAAACTTAATTAGACTTAAAGACTAATATACCTGTCCCCCTACACACCCTGTTTCTTGACTTTGATTTAGGCTTAAGCAGACTGATACCACCTCTGTCTCATTGAAAACGAGTTTCTTTTTCTTTCTTTCTTTTTTCTTTTTTTAAGATTTTATTTATTTATTTGACAGACAGAGATCACAAGCAGGCAGAGAGAGAGAGAGGAAGGGAAGCAGGTTCCCTGCCAAGCAGAGAGCCCAATGCGGTGCTCGATCCCAGAACCCTGGGATCATGACCTGAGCCGAAGGCAGAGGCTTTAACCCACTGAGCCACCCAGGCGCCCCTGAAAGCCAGTTTCTAAAGTCCTTACCGTATTCCTATTAGACTCTCCCCTGAGACTTTGGGGGCCTTCAAATCAGCTAATGGTTGTATTTTTAGTAAGAGTGTGATGTAGACTAGGGTCTATTGAAAGATCTTATAAATCAGAATGTAACTGCTTGAAAGTAACTTAGTTGAGTGGGTAAGTCATTTGGGGGAATCTAATGTTAGACTCTAATCTGTTGGAAGGTGACTGACATTAGGTACAGTGGACACCAATAAACAGATCTGTGAACAGGAAATTTGTGTATCATGCCCTGAAGAGTTATCATGTCCATTGACATGAGACAGCTCACCATACATTGGGTAAATTTATGTGTTAAACATTGATGATCTTACTGAACCTTCAAGAGGCTTTCATCCTTTTTATTTATTGTGCTAGGATTGATGTTGCCTGTTAAATTAATATGACATGATTGTTTCTGATTTGCCTGGGTTCTTTGTTTTAAATATATTTTTCAATATTTTTATTTGAGAGAGAGAGCACAAGTTTGTGTGCCTGTGTGAGCTTGCGCATGAGTTGGGGAAAGGGCAGGGACAAGTAGACTCTGCACTTATGGAGCCTGTTGCAGGGCTCCATCCCAGGTCCATCCCAGGACCTTGAGATCATGATCTGAGCTGAAGTCAGACACTTAAGTGACGGAGCCACCCAGGCTCCCCTGATTTGCTTTATTTATAATAATTTTCTTGGGAATATCATCTAGTAATCTTTGCTAAGAACATTACCTGTGTATGGTCCTTCCACCGCAGAAAAGCAGGAACATATGCCTTTTCCCCCAAGCATCTCACCTTTACTCCTTCAAACATTAATGAGAACCTGACTTCTTCTGAGTGAGATAAATGACTAATTTTCAGTATATTATCTTAATACTCTTATTGGCACAGAATTAAAGACTAAAATTTTACTTGATGAAGCTCATTCTTGTGTTCTTACATTTTTCACATGGAGTTATTTCTTCCATATTGAGCTCTGAGATTTTTTAAAAATTACCCTGTACTTCAGGACAAATCCTTGTTTTATATTATTTTAAAAATATGGTTGGTTTCCTGAAAAAAAAAAAAAGCTAGATTTTAAAAAATTCTTGAAGTAACCATCACAGCCAGGTTGTGGTTTGATGGATGCTGTTTGTTGATGGTATGGTAGAAGGTGAAAAATGTGGGATTCTGGAGTTAGAACTTCTGACTTTTAGTCAAAACTCTGTAGATTAGTCTAATATATGGTAGCTTTTCTAAAGGATAGTTTGGAAATGTATAACAAAGGTTCTAAAATGTCCATTTGGTTTTCAAGAATGTTTCCTAAACTGTTAGGGATATGCAAAGATGTGACCAGAAGAATCTTTCCAGATGGAGGGAAAGATGAGAGGGGAGGAAGAATAATTTAAGTCTTCAAGAATACAGCTGTTTCTTTAATTTTCTGTATTTATAGAAGACTGCCCACATTGCCATTCATAATGAAACTCTGTGTTCTTATTTAGTACCAATAACATTTGGGAGAATGTAGCATAGAGGGTATGATTCTGTGTTTATTGGAAAAATATATATCTTGGAATATATGCACTAAGGGACAAATAGACATTAAAGGTAAACCATGAGGATTATGAATATTTCTTTTCATCTTTAGATGCTGTCTTTTTTCTCCTCTTTCTACAACAGGTGCATTATACTCAGTTTGTATTATATTGTTTTGCATATAAGAGCCCTCCACATTTATTAAAACATAATTGTTGAATGCTTACTGTCAAACCCTGTTTTAGGTGCCGAAGGCATAGTTGGAAGATAAAAGCAGATTTTTCCTGTAGAGATTATATAACTAGAATGAACTTGCTGTACCTATTAGCAGCCCTTCCGTAATGAACAAACAAAAAGGTTATTACTTTTATCGTCTTCACAAAATGAACATGGATATTTTCTACGGACTTGTAATTTTTATGGCCAAAGGTATTTCTGTTGCTAATGGTGGTTAAAAGGAAAGATGTTGAGGACCATCTTTCATTTTCAACCTTTTACTTGTAGAGCTCAGTCTCATTCCATTTGTTCTGAAATTTTAGGCCTGGAGGTTAAGTTTGTCAAGACACTGAGTGTACCTCTCATGCCCTATAACTGAGGCATGGTTTATACTTAAACGTCTCTACTGGTAAAGTTGGGAAGTATTATTTTACAAAAAGAGAACTAGGCCTAATTAGTAATTTCAGATACCGAGTGGACGAGCGATATATTTTATTTTGAATTTCATTAGTGGTGAGAGGGAGAGACTCAACAATCGTAAACTGTTACCTAAATTAAATTCTAAATTAGCTCTATAATAACTTTGTAAATGGTATTGCTTTAAGACCCTAAAATACTGTGGTGTCCTGTCAATGTGTGTTTTTTAAAGTTTAAATTATGTTTTATACTGTTGTGTTTACATGCCAAAGCAACCATGCTGCTGTTATTAGACTGAATCTAATCTTAGAGAAGCATAAATAACTTCTTGCAAATTAAAATTGCTTAAACTATTCAGGTTCATAGTAATAAATGTACTCCAGGTTAATTTTACTTAGTACTTAACACTATTTTTCAAACGGCTAGAAAAGCAAGGTACCTCGATTAAATCATTTTAGGAGGATGATTTCATACACTGGTATTCTACAAAGTGCTATTTCTTGAGATATGGTAATGCAGGTGGTGTAGAGTGAGGGGTTTTTTTGATCCCCAAATGTTATTTTGATGCCAAAAATGGTTGGGAAATACTGTATGTGAAGTGCTCTGGGAAATACAAAAGCATGCAAGCATATTGAAGGCTCTGAGAAGTCCTGCAGTAAAGAGTCCAATTTCAGTTTGTTTAAATTAGTGTTTTTTAAGTTTATTTAACCAGGCAGTTTTCACATATCTTAATATGCCACATTCTGGTGTTCCATGAACCGTCTTTGGCCAGGATGGTCTAAGTTCTGGAGCAGTGCTTCAGAAACTGCTATGGTAAAGTACTAACTTTTAACACCTCATCTCTCATAGTAGACTACTCATGTTGACTAGTATCCACAGCTTTTACCATGTGAGTCTGACTGTGTTAAACTGGCCATTATACTGTTTGATTTGTGAAGTTCAGTGATCCTGCAGTTGGATGTTGCAGCAATGTCAGGTTTCAGTAATACTGTCTAAATGCACCTCCTCACTTTCCTCATATTTTGTACCTCCCTCATTTTAGACTGATGACAGACGCTTGCAGACCAGTGGCCTGTGTAGCATACTTTGATAGCACATGTCCAGAGCCTCACTTACTCAAAGTGAAGTCTCCAAACCAGCCACATTGGGATTACCTAGGAATTTGTTAGAATGTAGCACCTCAGGCTTCACCCCAGACGTGCGGAGTCATGAATCTACATTTTATTCAGATCCAGGTGTGTTCTGTGCACATTAAAATTTGGGGACCGTGAATCTAGAACTGTGTTCTAATAGATGTAGAATGAATGTGAGCCACATAGGTAATTTTAAATTCAGCATATCTATATAAAGTGGTAAGATAGTCTGTATTTTTACAAAATATGCCTTGGAAATTTGGTGTGTATTTGCACTTACAGCACATGTCAGCTCCTGCTGGCCACATTTCCAGTGCTCAGTGGCTGCATGTGGCCAGGGGCTATCATATTGGACAGCTCAGGATCTGGCGTGATATTTGCTCAGAAAATATTCATAGAGTGAAAGGAGTTGGGGGAAAATATTTATTGGAGACCAGCTCTGTACCAGCTACATTACTGCCTCATAATCTGTAGAATGGGTAGTTTTGGCAGAATAGCATTTAAAACTAGGTCTCTGATTCCTTGATTCACCATGTTCTTTTAAGCTCTTGATAGCTTTTTTTTTTTTTTTTAAAAGATTTTATTTAGGGGCGCCTGGGTGGCTCAGTGGGTTAAGCATCTGCCTTCGGCTCAGGTCATGGTCCCAGGGTCCTGGGATTGAGCCCCGCATCGGGCTCTCTGCTCAGAAGGGAGCCTGCTTCCTCCTCTTTCTCTGCCTACCTCTCTGAATAAATAAATTAAAAATATTAAAGAAAAAATAATAAAAAATATTAAAGAAAAAAACATTTTATTTATATTTATATATTTATTTATAAATAAAATGTTTTTTTCTTTAATATTTTTCATTTATTTATTTGACAGACAGAGATCACAAGTAGGCAGAGAGGTAGGCAGAGAGAGAGGAAGGGAAGCAGGCTCCCTGCTGAGCAGAGAAAGATCCCAATGTGGGGCTCCATTCCAGAACCCTGGGGTCATGACCTGAGCTGAAGGCAGAGGCTTTAACCCACTGAGCCACCCAGGCGCCCCGCTCTTGATTGTTTTTTATATTTTTATTTTTTTGTGAATCTCTTTAGTGCTCTTCAGTTATAATTTTTCTTATTCTTTAAGAACTCACTTTCCCAGATATTTATAGGTCTATTTTAAATCCTTTCTGGAAAAAGTGTAAATAGATAAACAAGACCGAGATTATGTTATTTCTTTGCTTCTCTGATAATTTCTTGAGGTGTTTTTTGTTGTTGTTGTTGTAGTTTGTAACTTAAATCTACTTTGGGAAAAATGATCAGATATGTCTTCCATTCTAGAAATTCTTTTTCCAAATTCGATAGGAGAAGCATTAGGAAATTAAAAGCAATTGGTCAAATGAAATATAAATTGGAGCTCTTTCCTATGTAATATGGGCCCATTTGATTAAAAATATTGTTGATTCCTGGTATCCAGGAGGTGCAGAACCTCCGTGTCCTTGGACAACAAAACAAAACAATCAGAGGATGCTGAGATAATGCTGTGCCTACAGATTTCCTTATCCTTGGTTGTAACAAGGTGGTAATTGGGAAGGTGTCCTAGCATAAGAGGGAGAAGAGTAAGTACTTCATTATTTTCACCTAAGTGTGCTGGTGAGGTTTTTCAAAGAATCAAAAACAGAAAATAAAAGTATTTCTTGTACTATCTTTAGTTTCTCTCCTACTTATGAGGCTAATAAAATCAGAATAGTGACTCTGTGCAACTTCTAAATGGAAATTCTACAGCTACTATTATATCCCAGTCATGTACTGCTTGCCTTATTCAAGGAATCCTCTGAAGACAGATGGTAGTACAAGTTCCAGAATTTTAATTAAGAACCCATAGTATGTTTGTTGACTCATACAGGAACTTAGCAGACTGGAAAAAGCTTGAATCTAGGAATAAGGTATTTCAGGTTTTAATCTTGGTTTTACACCAACCCAACTTTAATAAAGCTCTGTGTCCTCCTCTGTTAAAAGAAGGATAATTCAGAACTTACAGGATGGTATTGAGAAGAGTAAAGGAAACATTAGGATGTAAGATGCTGATGTAAAATTGGGCCAACAGAAATGAGTGATCCATACTTTTTCCTGAGTGAGGGCGTGGGGAAATGGGAGTTTTCACATACCAATGATTGGTAGAGGGTTAATCGGGACACACTTTATGGAAGGCAGTTTGAAGAATTTTGACATCCCAACATTGACATCCATGTATTTGTACAGCTAAAGAATAAAGTCTTCGGATCTATGAACAGTTGTGCTCGTGATAGCATTTTTAGATAGCAAATCTGAAACTGCAGAGAAATGCGCCTACATGACAAACACGAAATCATAGCAAATCCATACAGTGAGAAGTATAGACATCACAATAAATGGCAGAGACCCTTGGGAAGATGTCCAAGGCCTATTAAGTGAAAAGAAATTGCAGGATGCTCTTCCTTGTACAGAAAATATATAAAGGAAAATGTAACTATTAAGTGGGTTACCCCTGAGAAATAGGAATAGGATTTAGAAGAGAAGAGGACTTTGATTTTTCTCCCTTCTCTGTTGCCAGAGATTTTTGTTAGGAGTAGACAGTACTTTTTCAAAGTATATCAATATTTATAATAGGGAATGTATTGCCTTCTAGCTAACTACTCTGATTTTTGGATGAAAAGACAATTTGGGGGAGGGAGCTCAATATCTTATAATACAGTAATTTTGAAGTTTTGCCAGCCAAGAACTACAAAATCAATTCAAAAGCCTGCATACTCTGTTAAATTTGATTCATTGTGTCAAGTTTGGTCTCGGAGTGATTGTTCCGGCGTTTTTATATTAAGCAATCTAGTGTTCTACATTGTGATTCAAGCATTTTCATAACAACTTAATTTGATATTTTGCAAGGATTCAAATGATTAAACTGGATGCGAAAAATGCAGCCTTAAAAAAGTCCTATTGATTCAGTTTTTCCTCAGCCATCAATGTAAAATAAACTAACGAGGTCTGACTTAATTTTTCTGGAGGTCAGTTTCTAACGCATTTTATTTGTACTGCATAAAGAAAAACGAAAGACGAAATAAATTCAAATAGATTTATTATAGGAGGGACACACTCTGAATGAGTTGAGCTAAGTAGATCCTAAAACAAATGTGGCTTATAAAAAAAAATACGATAATGTAAGGATTTTTTCTAATCCTGATTAGATTTTAAATTGTCCTTTCAGTAGTTTGCATAATTATAAGGCACTGCCATACAGTGAGTAACAATAGAAAATAACTCATTAATGCCTATTTCTCTTTGGCATCGTTCCAGGGCGTGCAGCTTGATGTTTACAGAGCAGACAGTCTGTAGCATTTCCCTGTCTGATACTGAACATCAAAGATTGCTTGGATTTCTCTGTACTCAGACATTCCTGATTTTGTCTGAAGTGGTAATATCCTGAAAAGCCAATACCAGCATGAAATTTAAAGTATTTTGGCACTTCCTGGTCTTGTATTATTTTCAAACGTCATGATATTAGAGAAGTAGATTGAGATTCCTTGGCTTTTAAACAAAGTGAACTGTTACAAATCTAGATTGGAGCATAAGGTTATAAGGTCATTACAATGCTAGTAACTGAACTCCTAATCTCTTTCCGGAGCTAGGGTTTAAAATATCTACCACTTATAAGCCATCATGTTTGTTTCCTGAGCATTAGTGTATTTTCACTGGTGCTGAGACATTAGATATGCTTCCCTAATTAATAAATAATGAGGTGTTGAATCTAGAGTACTAGAATTTTATTCTTCACTATGCAATGTTTTTTAATACAGGTTGTGCCCAGTCATAGCCCATTAGGAAAGAGTTGTATATATGGCTGATGCCTTGCAAATACTTAGAAAATAAGGAGTTCCTATTTTATCAGAGTTAAACTGATGCCAGCAGCTGTGGGCTTAGACTGATCAGCCCACTTCAGAAAAGCAGATCCTGGGGTGCCTGGCTGGCTCAGTCTGAGGAGCATGTGACTTTTGATCTTGGGGTTGTGAGTTTGAGTCCCATGTTGGGTATGAAGTTTACTTAAATGAATAAGTAAAAACTTAAAAAAGGAAAAGAATGGAATCCACTGATACATGGACGTGAATCCAACTGTGGATCCTAAAATATATATTCTTCATGGGATAGATGCTATGGAACCAATAAAGACCCTCTTATAAAATAGTTCAGTACTAACATATGGAGTAAATATTAAGATAATCTTAACCAGTCAGTCATTTACTATATAAATCTTTCTGTTGTTTCTTACTGGTAAATTCATCATTTATCAGTTTGAATCAATCAAAAATAATTATTCATTGCATCTCTGCATTTTTAAATGTTCTTTGGGTATGTCTACTTAAAAATATGTATATGTAAATATATGTATGTAAGCATATGAATGTGTGTGTGTGCGTGTGCGTGCACGTTTTTACTATCACCCAAAGACAGTTGGGCATTCAACAAGGATTACGTAGTTGTTAGATTTTTAATAAGATAGTGATACATATAATATACATGTGTGTATATACTCATAGATGTACAATGCCTCTGTACAGCACATGTTATCCATATTAAATTATATTAGTAATAATTAAAATGTGGGTATAGATATTAGTTGAAAATTTGTTTTATTAATTGGAAGACACAATTTTATCCTTTAACTTTTGACAGGGAATACCAAACTTAGATACTTGAGAAAATTACCTATTCTTGAGAAAATTACCTATCTTTTTCAACCAGAAATATGCCTTACTGGTAGCATCTGCTTCCTTTCTGGCTATCATGGTTAATGAGCCCTGGACAGCCACGGCTATCAGGGCCCCTAGTTAGTTACATATTCCTAAGATTGTAGGTCACCCCTTTTGAGGTAGGACTAGCAAGATGAATGTTGTCCTTGTTGACTCTGACAGAATACATGGAAAGGTAACCAAATTCAGAAAATGTCTTTTCTTTTGGACCTCTTTATTTCTGAGCTGTAGAATGAAATTTTCTGCAACAGACACAGATCTATAGATCTGTCAGCTACTATGTACCTTTCTGACTCCTGAATAACTCTGTCCTTCTGTTCTTCCTGTGAGGAATTTCATTTTGTGCATTAAGAAAGTGAAAAAAACCTCAATCAGCATAACATCTCTTTAAAAAACATATGGTTGGTTTTGGTTCAAGTATATGATTGTATTACTTTCATGACATTATTTGTTTAGTTTAAAAGAAGATGATCATGACCTAACATTTCAAAGGATAATTCTATCTGCATTCTGCAGTAGCCACTGCAATATAGGGAAAGACCTAATTCCAGAGGTTTTCCAGATGTGAGGAGTATCAAATATAGTATATCCAATGAAAATGTTGTGAGATCCTCTCTGTAGAGTTCTTGCATTTCAGAATATGCTCATCAGACATCAATTTATATTTTGATTATTATTTTCCTTGATTTTTAGATTTTCTCTGAAGGGTATGGATTTTCTAAATGAAATCTAAAATTTAACTTGTAAAAACAATATATAAATGAACCTATTATGAAAAATGCTGTTAAAGAAAATAATTTATTGCTGACATAGTTTGTTATATCAAGCCAACACAGAAGAGAAAATAGAAACCACCTGTAGATATGCCATCTGTATTAGTTTCTTAGGATTGCTGTAATGAACTATCAAAAACTGAGTGGTATAAGACAACAGAAATGTTTTGTCTAACAACTGTGGAGGTAGAAGTCTAAAATGAGGGTTTTGGCAAGGCCATGTTCTTTCTGAGAGCTCCAAGGGACTTGACTCTTATAGCCTGCAGTGTTTGCTATCATCCTTGCTGTTTGACTTCTAGACATGTAATTCTGGTCATGTGGCCATCTTTTTTTCTTTGTGTTTTTACACCATTGACTTTCTATGCATGTCTTTTTGTTTGTCCAAACCCTTTTGTTATTAGCAGGCCAGCATACTGAATTATGGTATCCTAGTGACCTCATTTTTGTCCTATTTCCAAATAAGGTTACATTCTGAGGTAGTAGGGGTTAAGATTTCAGTGTATTTTTGGCGGGTGGGGGGGCGGTGCGGGGCGGGGATGATTCAACCCATGAAATCATCTGAAGATGGAAATGTGGAGGATGTTTATTCATTTAGAAACTGTTTACTGAAAATAAATTATGGGATGTGGACAATAAACCAGGTAGTTGTAAAAAAAAACCTCTCAATGATCTGTATCACTATTCATTATTCAGTTATTTAAATAAGGTTGAGAAATTGCATAGATTAAAGCACAAGCAGAGTTAGCAGAAATTTGTGTGTTAGGAATACCAGTGCCATAGACTATAGTTAGGAAAAAAAGGTATCATATGAGAAAAAGTTTCTGTGACTAGTAAATACATAAAATGCTGGGTTAAATAGTTTAAAAGGGTTCTTCACTGAGGGAATGCTCAGAACTTTGAATATGCTATTGTGCTTTGAGAATATCTCGCAGGAGAGTACAGTGTTTCTCAAACTTACTTGACCACATAACTCTTCTTGATCAATTATATCAGGGATTTATGTTCCTGGGAAAACACTGGAAACTAATTTAGTGTAAAAAAAAAATTTGGTTTCAAGAGCAGGTCACTTGATTCTAACTAGATTTTGGAGTAAATCAAATTTGCTAGATAAAATGTAGAATTCTGTTCACTAGTAGGTATTTTCTTGCATCTGTCATGGAGGAAATTGGCACTCTCTTGACGAAGATGGACTAGATTTACACGAGAGTTTTGTAGATTTCTGAAAACCTTTGGTTTAGTCCCCAGGGCCCTGAATTATCTTCGTAACCATTAGATTTCTTTAAGTTTTTAGTGACATCTTAAATGCTATTTTGGACCTTGAAAACATGGCATGTAGTTTTGAGACAGTACCATGTTACTGATTATGTATCGACTTGAGGAAACATGAGACTGTGTATCAAATTGTATTAGGAAAATCTTAACAGTGAATACACTTATAGTAACAGTTTAAAGCAGGAACAATTCTCATCTTCACTCTGAGAATTCTGGAAAATGAGTTGGCCAAGTAGTAGTCTTAATAGCATTAAAAACCATAGAGAGACTAAGAGATGTCTAAGTGTCTAGCCTGCCCCTGCCCAATTTGGTTGGGTCTGGGATATGGATGGGTTGGGATTGGGATGTTTCTGTTTTCTTAATAGCTTTATTGCTATTGTCTCTACCTTTTGGAAACCCATTTGGAGTCATGAAGTTATGGCCAATCTGAGGTGTGGTGGGGACTCAGACAATTATCCTCCCAGAATATGGAAATGAAAGTAAAATTTTCCTATAGTTTTCCAGGGACAGAATCCCCCAAGGATCACTAACTTGCCTTGCCTGTGGTTTCTGAATAATGGCCCACCTCCTAATTCATCACCTTTAGCATTCCACAGCTGTGTATCGAGCGTGGCAAGGCCATTCCCCCTGACTGGTTCCACAGAAGAGGAGGTGGTACACTTTTTAAGCACAGGTCAAATAACGGTGCAGGATTAAACATGAACTCTTCAGATGTCTAAGTCCCAGAGTAATGATTTTCCAAATTTTCAGACTCCAATATCTCATTAAATGTGTCTGTTTGGAGTTTTGTGAATGTCATTGCTATTCAATTTTTTAAAAATCAGCTCTCATTGTCATTTGTTTTGTATTTAACAGTATAATGGCCCAAACATTCTACATGTCTGGCACAGTGATGGTTGAATGGAATGAAAAAGTTTCTGATAGATATATTCATAGGAAAGTTAAGTGAATGCTTTTTGGAGCCAGACAACACTTTGAGATATTACAGTGTTCCAGAAATCGAAAGTCAGGGTGGTAGACAATGAATCTTGGTTGCCTTTTTGGGGCCTGTGTTGAGTCATCCAGCCTGTGGTAATTTTTTGGTTAGCTGAGTAATTCTGGAGGGCTTGATGAGTTCCTTTCTTCTGCCTTAATGATGGCTCAGTTTCAAAAATGGATGTAGAGACTCCTATATTTTTAAAAAAATGTTTGTCTATTCACATTAACAACATGGAAATGTAAAACATTTGTTATTATTATTGATTATCTTCTTATTCAAGGCTACTCCCTATAAAGAGAGGAAGCCAAGAACTTTCTATTCATTAAAGCTTCTAGGGAAAAGCAGAAGACAGCAGGGGAACCTCAGGGATAGATGGAGACTTGCCTCTGCAGTGACAAATGAGGGTCCAGAGATGTTCTTATTATCTGGCTGATAAATGGAAGGTCAACTCATTGTTTCAAAAATGTGCAACATTGATCAGTGTTCAAGCAAAAGTGTCTGCGTGGAACACTTTGATGATTGCATGTCCTGACATTTTGGAAGTGGAAGAGGAGGTAGATTTGGGGGTATATTGAAGATTATTGTTGTGGTGTGCATTTCAACTTCTTGAGGAACAACCAGGCAGTTGATTCATCCCCAAGCACGAATCCATAAGACACTGTTGTTTTTATTGAGATCATATGCAAAAGTTTTTGTGGACTTAGCAATCAGGGAGATTCAAATCAAAACCACATTGAGATACAACCTTACACCAGTTAGAATGGCCAAAATCACCAAGTCAGGAAACAACAAGTGTTGGAGAGGATGTGGAGAAAGGGGAACCCTCTTACACTGTTGATGGGAATGCAAGTTGGTGCAGCCACTTTGGAAAACAGTGTGGAGATTCCTTATGACCCTACAATTGCACTACTGGGTATTTACCTCGAAGATACAGATGTAGTGAAAAGAAGGGCCACTTGTACCCCAATGTTCATAGCAGCAAGGCCACAGTCACCAAACTGTGGAAAGAACCAAGATGCCCTTCAACGGACGAATGGTTAAAGAAGATGGGGTCCATATGTACAATGGAGTATTATGCCTCCATCAGAAAGGATGAATACCCAACTTTTGTATCAGCATGGATGGGACTGGAGGAGATTATGCTGAGTGAAATAAGTCAAGCAGAGAGAGTCAATTATTGTATGGTTTCACTTACTTGTGGAGCATAAGGAATTACGCAGAGGACATTGGGAGATGGATAGGAGAAGTAAGTTGGGGGAAATCGGAGGGAGACAAACCATGAGAGACTGTGGACTCTGAGAAACAAACTGAGGGTTTTGGAGAGGAGGGGCTGGGGGGTTAGGTGAGACTGGTGGTGGTATTAAGAAGGGCACGTACTGCATGAGCGCTGGGTGTGGTGCATTAACAATGAATTTTGGAACACTGGAAAGAAATAAAATGGAAAAAAAAGTTTTTGTGGACTTAAGTTATCCTTATTTAATTGGAGAAGCTGTGGAAATGTATTTGGTTCAGTCATCTAAACTTAGAACAAACTTTTCATTCGAAATCCCATTGAGAACTGGAATTTCTCCCTTTCCCTTAAATCAGGACTTCCAATTTAATTTAATTTAATTTTTTTTTTTTTTAAACTAGGCTTCACACCAGCATAGAGCTCATTGGAGCGCTTGAACTGAAGACCCCAAGATCAAGACCTGGGCTCCAGGACTTCCAATTTTAAATACATATCATCAAACTATGTTCTGAAACTTTAGATTTAGATTTTGTGTCTGTAACTCATTGTTACACAAGACAGTTGTCTTCAGACAACAGTATGTTGTTTCTTTGGACAAACAAGATGCTTACATATAGCGGGCGACTTAATGTGTCCATTCTGCACAGTCCAGGATGTCTTGAAGCATTCCAAATGACTTTTATGGAGAGGTAGCTGTCTAAGACCTACCAAATTCTTATGTAGCACTTAAGTTTGGCAGGATTGAAACAATTTGCACATAGATAAAATTTTATAGGAAAAAAAATATATTCTAATATTGCCTATGCATATATTAAGTGAAGAGAGGAAAAAAAAAGAGCTGACCATATGACATCTAAAAGATTTGTTTTCAGTTCAGGCCATTAGTTTCTTGAGGACAGGGATATCTCTTGCCAGCTGATGTCTTTGACCCTCGTCATTACCTGACTCAAGGAGTTCAGGTTGAACAACATATGCAATAATTTTGAGGGGCTTTTTCAATAACCAGTGAAGTGAAGTTTTACGTTTGATTCATTACAACTTTAAAATCTTAGTTACAGATCTACAGGATATGAATATAATTTGACTGTGATGGCTGTCACAACCCCACTGAGGGAGAAAGGCATATTTTCCTCACGTTTTTTGTAAGAGGAAAGAAACAGGAGCAGAAAGGGTACATGATAAACTTTCAAAGTTGCAAATAAGATTTACCCATAAGAATGAGGAACTCACCATTCTGACTGACCTCATATTTTATGAAAGAGAATAAGCTTTCCAACAATCTTTGGTTCTTTGGAATTACCTGTGAATTATGGGAATAGGTGAATTGTTTGATTTTTCAATTTTTTAAAAAAAGATTTTATTTATTTATTTGACAGAGATTACAAGTAGGCAGAGAAAGAGAAAGGGAAGCAGGCTCGTTGCTTTGCAGAGAGCCCGATGCGGGGCTCAATCCCAGGACCCTGGGATCATGACCTGAGCGGAAGGCAGAGGCTTTAACCCGCTGAGCCACCCAGGTGCCCCAGGTTTTTCAATTTTAAATGCATGAAAACTTGGAAAACTAGAGGGCACCTGGGTGGCTCAGTTGGTTAAGCGTCTGCCTTCGGCTCAGGTCATGTTCCTGGATTCCTGGGATCGAGCCCCACATCAGGCTCTCTGCTCAGCGGGGAGTCTCCTTCATCCTCTGTCCCTCCCCCTGCCTGTGCTCAGGCTCTCTCTCTCTAAAATAAATGAAGGAAATCTTTTTTAAGAACTTGGAATAGTAGAAATACAACAAATTGGAATTTTATTTAAAATGTTTCAATTTTGTTAGATTTATTTAATTTTGTTGACATTGCTGCCTGCTTGTACTTAGGAAGTACTTAGGTGACAGCAGTTCTGCCACCCTTCTGGAACTGAAGTAGATGATATATAATGTACGTGAAAAAACATAAAGCATGTCAACATGGCTTATCTCTGGGTGACTGACGACACACTGATGTCTCTTACAGTAGCTTTTTGGGCTTCTCGGGATATAAAAACTATAGCCATGTAAGGCATTATTATTTTAAAAATTTATTTAGGTAAACCGTACCTACCCTAAAACTCATTAGTTGCAGTGTACAATTCAGTGCTTTTTAATAAATTTCTAAATTGTGCCACTATTACCACGATTTAGTTTTAGAAAATTGCCACCAATCTCCAAGTCCCTGTGGGTATTATTGTAATTATTGTCATTCTGGGCAATTACTGATATCTTTTCTGTCTTTATAAATTTGCATTTTTCCATTTCATATAAATGTATTATGGAATGTATAAGTCTTTTGTGCCTGGCTTCTTTCACTTAGCATAATGTTTCTGAGGTAACACTATCAGTAATTCATTCCTATTTTATTATTAAATATTGCTTCATTTTATGAATATGTCATATTCACTTATGTATGGACATTTGGATTGTTTTTTGACTGTTAGGAATAATAATGCTATGGGCATTTGTGTACAAGTATGTGTGTGAACATGTGTTTTCATTCTTCTTAGATTGCTGGGAGTAGAATTGTTGGATCATATGTCTGTTTCACTTTGACAAAACTGCCAATCTATTTTCCAAAGTATCTAGATTAGTTTCTACCAGAAACAGACAAGTGGTTCCAGATTTTCCACATCCTCACCAACATTTGGTATTGTCTGTCTTTGATTTTAGCCATTCTAATTGATAGGTGTGTTTCATTGTGGATTTAATTTGCATTCCCTAATGAATAATGATATTGATTACTTTTTCAGATCCTTATTAGCCATTTTTCATCTTTAGTAAGATATCCATTGAATTGTTTTGTCAATTTTTAAATTGTTTTGTTTGTCTACTTATTATTGAGTTGTAAGAGTTCTTAATATATTCCAGATACAAGCCCTTTATATGACTTACAAATAATTCCTCACTCTCTGGTTTGTCTTTTCATTTTCTTTTTCGTGTTTTTGAAGTGGAAAAGTTTTTAGCGTTAAAGTCCACTTTTTGAATTTTTTAATTTTAGGCTTTGTGATTTTTGGAGTCAAGGTATTATTAATTGATATCATTATAGATTTTGAGTTCAGCATCCCTACTAACCTGTTTAGATAATTAAAAAATGAAAAATGAAACAGTAAAATAGGGCATTAAGGATGTCCTGTGAGAAATTTTCTTTGTAAGAAATATTAAGGGAAAGAAACCTTAGCTGATGGTTACAGTGCATGGTTGTGAACTCTGCATTGGCACTTGGGATTACTGGGTCCCTGTGAACAGTGGTGGTGCCCAAGGGCTGGCCTGGCTTCTTGTGATGACTGAGTCCTTGTACTGACACTGGTTTGCATGAGAAAAATGGTAAAACCTTTGTGGGAGAAATATCCACTCCATGGAGTCCCTCATCACATTAATGTTCTAGTTCTATTGCATACAAGCTTACTTTTATAAAAAGCAAAACATGGAGTTTTAACCCCTGGCTTGCATAGATTTTTCTGGTATGGATGTGTTTCCGAGAAGGTTATATTTTAAAAGTCTTTAGGCATTGTGTTGTTTGCTCAGTTATTTAAAAAAAAAAAAAAAAGTAAAAGATATTAATGATCTTTGAAGCCCCTTTTTGGAAGCAGTCTCATCTAACTTAACTTCACTTTTTGGATTTCTTTTTCTTTTTTTTAAGATTTTATTTATTTATTTGTCAGAGAAAGAGAGCGCGAGCACGAGCGCACAAGCAGGCAGATTGACAGGCAGAGGCGGAGAGAGAAGTAGGCTCCCTGCAGAGCAAGGAGCCTGATGCAGAACTCAATCCCAGGACCCTGGGATCATAACCTGAGCTGAAGGCAGTGGCCTAACCGACTCAGCCACCCAGACGTCCCACTTTTTGGATTTGTTACACAGAGTGACACTATTCTGTGGATTTTTTCTCTTGCTCTTAACCAGCATGCTAGTATTAATACCAGGAATGACGAATGCCTGCAGCAGTCATGTTCCAGAAGCAGGCTGTTACATACAGAGTGCTGTAGAGGATGCTGCTACTGAGATAGTAGCATCAGGACAGAGGTAGTGCAGGGAAGACATCTCCGTCCTCTCATTGCATTTTCTACCTTATTGTGATAGGATCCCATCACAACTTCTCTAACCCCTTGGTCTTGGGATGAGGGCTTTAAGCTAATTTCAATTTGATTTCTAGCTCTTCTAGTTACTAGCTGAATGACCTTGGACAGGCTATTTGACATCATCAGCCTGTGATTTCATTGCTTGTAAAATGGTATCATGATATCTACTTGTACTAGATTATTTTAAGAAGGAGGGAAAATGCACATAGATCACCAAACATCATGATTAACACATGATAGATGCTTCATTGGAGAGAGGAGATTGTTACTATTATTGTTAACATTTTATTTTCTAAATTCTTGATGATCCAGAGAACCCTTAAATACAGAAATCTGAAGAAGGAAAAACAGTCATATTGGAGATAGAACAGATAGACTTAACACGATAATGAAACTTAATTTTTTTTAAGTGGGGGGCGGGAGAGTGTTGTTGATTTTTCCCTAATATTCCAGGTAGGAATTCATGCATTTCTCTTCTCAAGATCCATATTTTTCTTCTTTTTATATCCTCAAAAATAGAATTTTTAAGACATTTAATGGGGGGAGGGTTCTAGCATGAAAGGAGCCTCTATTTTTGAGAGGTTTGAGCCTTCTGTAAAAGCGGCAGAGTGTTCTGAGGTCTGTGGAATTCCCATATTTAAGTCATTTATTTGTACTCCTGGACCCTCAAAACTTGCAAGGTCAGAAGAGCCAAACCAGTTTTTGCTTTCTCTGAAATAACACTTCCTTTCTGATACGAGTTATGCAACATTTTTAAGCCTCAACGCAAAATTCTCTCTACATTTCATTATTAAAAGGTGCTAAGATGTTGCAGCTTTAACATAAAATCAAGTTAAAATTCTATTATATTGCAGTAGGCAAAGTTCAAACATCATTAGATAACCTAGACATAAAGTGAATAGTTTCTCTCTTGATATTTATGTATCATTCATTATTAAAGTGAGTAATTTATTTAATTAACAGCTGCTCAAAAGATTGGTTTTTCTGTCTTTTAGATTAATTTTACTAAAAGTGTAGGAAAACTGCAAGATAAATTGACTCTGTGTTTTTTCATGCTTAAAATTCCTAATTTCTCTCTAACATATATTTCCTCTCATAATTACACATCTAAATTTCTGAGCTCAAGTACAGATTTATCCATACTAATAGAAATAAAATCTCTCCTATTGAATTATTGCCTCTTATTGAATATTATAAGACATTTAATTAGTTCTCATATCTACCATTAAAAATACTGTTGCGCTCTCTTGACAACTAAACCACATTATGTGTTAAAAATTGTCCCAATATGTATGGATTTACTGTATGCGCAAGTCTTAAGTGTCAAAATTAGTTATTGCAACATGTAATCCACATAACCAGGAGCAGGCCTTGTACAGGTACCAGTCTGTAAATGGGGTATATAGCTTCTTCTGCAGACACATCTCCCCCTTTGGCCAAGAGGATCAACTCTTCAGTTATTCTCAGCAACCCAAGTCAGACTATCCTTCCATTGAAAGACTTCTTGTTTTTTGAAGGACACTTGTGATATTTCATTTCTTTGTTAATGTTTTCAGTATTCACTATTCCAGACAAAACTAGGGTGCTGTGTCATATATTTCTCTTGTAATTGAGATGAGACAAAGACAGGAGAGATGTTGGCTATTATAAGTGGAGTGATGGGCAATGTTCTTTCTTAATGCCTCATCAGCAGCAATTATAACAAAATTACTTAATGCACTCATTAATATACTCAAAACATGAATAGTATTGCATGTCTGTTTAAACACCACCTGGTGGATATCAATAGACCACCAACGATCCGTTGACCATATTTTGATAATCACTGCTTTAGAACTTCAAATGCCTTGGAAACGACACAAATAATTTAATTTTGATTTAAAGATATTCTAATGAGCTTCATAACTGCCTGCTGTATTTGCAAGTAGAATTGCTTCCTGCGACTTTTACAGAAATAGGAAGCCAGTCTTATTGATTGCATGGTTGCTGTAGAATTTTACCTTTATGGTATATTTATTTTTGGAGGCTGAGCTCAAGATCTTTCTAGTTTCTTCTGAATGATCATGTGTACTTAGTTTGCTCAATTTGATCAGTCCTGTGTTGGTTAAATTCTCTTAAGTTGACTCCAGAGAAAATTCCAATGAGCTAAGCATTTTAATGTGAAAAGGAAACTGAGAAATCTATGCAGTAAATAACATTTAGGATATAACAAATGGCTCTAAGAGTGGCTGTAAACGCTTTCTGTTTATTTGTCCCTATGTAGCTGAGATTGAAGTAGATCGAGCTCAAGCTGGAATCATGGCTACTTTAGTCATTAAACTTCAACATTCGGATGCCACTTCATTAAGTGTCCTTTATTAAGTGTCCTTCCAAACAATTTTGCACTATGAAGCAATTTTCAGACACATAAAAGAAAGAGATAGCTTGAAAATATCTTTAAGATCAAGATATTTTATTAAAAATGAACTTGATGGAGCAAATCATAACACTACAAATTTGGATCCACAAAAAGATGATAGAGGTGAAAAAAGTTACGTCCGATGTTGAAAACTGTCTCTGACAAGGGAAGTCAAAACGTGATAGGCTGGCGGCACCTGGGTGGCTCAGTGGGTTAAGCCTCTGCCTTCAGCTCCGGTCATGATCTCAGGGTCCTGGGATCAAGCCCCACACCGGGCTCTCTGCTCAGTGGGGAGCCTGCTTCTCCCTCTCTCTCTCTCTGCCTGCTTGTGATCCCTCCCCCCTCTGTCAAATAATAAAATCTTTTAAAAAACAAAACAAAACAAAAAAAACATGATAGGCTGGTAAGTACAACCTTTGGAGTGCTGGAAAAAAAAAAAAAAAAGAGAGAATCCAGAAACTACCAGGATTGTATCTAAAATGAGGTATTTTGTTTGGTTTTGTGAGCAGTTAATATTCGTCTTGCTTTTAGAAGCAGAGCCACATGTTAGAATTTATGTACTATAGTTAAGATGAATTTTCTGGAAATGATCCCTCAATTTCTCCAGTCAGTTTGGAGGAAAACGTCAATGTTTTTCTGCAAAGAAAACACACTTTGCCTAAGGATGGTTCTTATTAAGCATCACATCTGCAAGGTTAAGTAGGTAATCAGAATGCCAGCTCATCCAGTCAACATTGTTCTCCAGGCTGTACATTGGAAGAGAAAATAAAAATCCTCTAGGCACTTAAAAGACCAATGTACTCCTTTCTCTTTCTCCAAAGGTGGATTCCTATCATTTCTAAACATTTGCTATATAATCAGTTTCAGGAAATTTAGAGCACAGTATACTTTTGCAAAGAACAAAATGCTTTCAAAGGGTGTTGAGTTTCTAAACAAGTGCTAGATAGTTGTAACAAAGAGTTAGTAACATTGGATTTCAACTAAAATTCACTATTGTCTAAAATACTAAAATTAGGCTTTTAAGCATGTTTATTGAATTTAAAAATACTTTATTTCTTTCATATAGAGAGTTTTCATACGTTACATACTCACATGAAATTTGATATAATTACACATGGCAGGTACAGTTGTTAAATAGTGGATTACCAGTAATTTTCTTGCCTAAACGTTTAGAAGAATGATCAGCGATTTGAATTGCCTCTTTGAAATTTCTTTAAAATTCATCATTCCCATTTGGTTGCACATATTCACATTACTTGACTCTCACAACCACATAAGGATGTTTTAGTCCACAACTCAGGAGACCCAAACTTGAAGTAATTCACTTTAAAGCATACATGCTTTAATCAAGATTTTTTTAAAGTCCAAATTTAAAAAGCCCTCTCAATTTATCATAAGAGATATTTGTTATGATGCATTCTCACGTACATTGAAAGCTTGGAAATGAAGTCTATTTAAACCATATGGTGCCGCGTCTGGCAGACTGGGAGCTGATTGTCTGAAGTCATTTGTTATAAAGGTAAGCCATTCACCTGTCACAAACATGGCAGCACTTTCACAGGGGCGGTAAGATGGGGTCCCTTCCAAGTAGGGAAGTGTGGATAGGATTGGCATCTCAAAATAGAGCTGCTACAGAGCAGGTCTAAAATGCACACCTGGGTCTGCTCATTTCAAATGAAAGGTCTCCACCCCGTGTACTTGCGGTTAAAGTTAAGTGATTAATTATTCATTTAAAATACTTTGAATAATTTCATGGATCCTAGAATTTTAAGTTTTGATCATCCTTTTAAATAAAATATAGGACCTAAATATTTGAACGCTTTCAAGATTTTCGGAGTGAAATTTGAGTATGATTTATTTTTCCTTTGACTTTCCCTCTCCTCATAAGTAACACTAATAAAACCTAGGAACATTAAATAAAAAATTCTTAAGACAGAGAAATGGAGTCAGACTTCTACACTGTTCTGGCTGTGGAGCATGTGTGTAAGCTGGGAAGTGGTTGACAGAACCAAGGGATGCTTATATATAGATTGACCTCCCAAATTTAAGCTCTCAAGGCAGCATCCCAATTTCAGCCTAGCCTACAATTAACAACCCTCAAACCTTTGCATCTTATAAAAATAAAAGCTTCTTTCTCACAGAAAATTTTTGTTGTGATTCAGCTTTAACACCATTCCGCATTTTCTTCAATGGATTCCCTGCCCGAAAGGCAGGAGGATATTGCTGATCTTGTGTCCAAGAGAAAGAGTTAATGCACAACGCACCAGTTCTTAAAGCCAGAGATGGGGTATACCACTTGTGCCTACATTTCATTGGCCAAGTCAGGTCATGTAGCTATGGCTGAATTAAACTGGTAAATCTTTGTGCAGTGAAGGGTCATCATGGGGCAGGGGACAGTGGGGAGAGCAGAACAAACATATAGGTGAACAGAAATCTAGTCTGCCACAGCCCCATTTTAACATTTTTACTTATTTCCCAGAATCCCCAGAGGCGGGGGGGGACTATCACTGATCTTTGTTTTGTTAGTCTATATGGACATGTAAGAATACATAAGACTATATGGATTTTGATAGCATGTATATGTGTATGTATTCATACACACACACACACACACACACACACACACACACACACACACAATGCCTACATTTAACAGTTACCTTTTTAGTCTTGAGATCTACATTTTTTTAACCCTTATCAGTACTTACTGCCTCTTACCCATTTTAAGTGTTTGTAGTATACTATGCATAATAGAACATTTAGGCTACATTATCCCTGATCTTGAATTTACATTTTAAAAGAAAAAAATATATATGTATTTCTTCATTTTATTAAAGATTTATTTTAGGGAGAGTGTGTGTGTGTGAATCTGTGGGAGGGGCACAGGCAGCGGAAGTGGGAGCCTGATGTGGGGCTCAGTTCCAGGACCTCGAGATCATGACCTGAGCCAAAACCAAGAGCGGTCACTGAACTGAATGAACCACCAAGGCACCCCTGGGCTTTATTTTTTAGAGAAGTTTTAAGTTCACAGCCAAATTAGGGGAAGGTAGAGGGATTGTCCATATATCTCCTACACCCACAAACACATACCCCCATCATCAACATCCTTCATCAGAGTGATACATTTATTATCACTGAGGAACCTACATTGACACAAAATCCATAGTTTACATCAGGATTCCCTCTTGGTGTAGTACACTCTATGGGTTTGAATAAATTTATGATGATATATATCCACGGTTACAACCTTATAAAGAGTAGTTTCATTGCCCTGAAAATCTCTCGGCTCTACTGATTTGTCCCTTCCCCTGACCAGCATCTTACAACCACTGGACTTCTTATAGTCTCCAAAGTTTTGCCTTTTCCAAAATATATAGTTGGGATCATATAACTGGTAGCCTTTTTATATTGGGTGTTTCTACTTAATAATAGGATTTTTGTTTCCTCCATGTCTTATTCATGGTTTGATAGTTCATTTCTTTTCAGCACCATCTTGAAAGCATTGTTTGGATGTACCGCAGTTATTTATCCATTTATTTACTAAGGATGTCTTAGTTGCTTCCAATTTCTACTAATCATGACTAAAGCTGCTCTAAACATCTGCGTGCAGGTTTTTGGGTGGACATAAATTTTCAACTGCTTTTGATGAGTGCTAAGGAATGTGATCACTGGATCCAATGGTTAGGGCATGCCATGTTTCCTTAGAAACCACCAAACTGTCTTCCAAAGTGAGTGCACCATTTTGCATTCCCACCAGCAATAGACGAGAGCTCCTATTGGATCACATCCTCACTCACACTTGGTGTTGTCAGTGTTCTGTCTAACATGTGTGTGCTGATATTTCAGTGTTGTTTCGGTTTGCATTTATCTGATGACATATGATGGGCAGTGTTTTTACAGACGCTTATTTGCTTCTTTATTTCTCTTTTAGTGAGGTGTCTATGAAGATCTTTGGCCCATTTTTAAACTGGGTCATTTGTTTTATTATTTTTGAGTTTTAATAGTTTACAGTCCTTTAGCAGATACATCTTTTCTCCCTGTAGCTTCTCTTTTTGTTTTCTGGACAGTGACTTTTGCAAGACAAAAATTTTTAACTTTAATGAAATCCAGCTTATCAATCCTTTTGCCTCCCCCCTGTCCCATGGATCATGCTTGTAGTGTTGTATTATAAGGCCCTTGCTAAATGCTAGATCATCTGGATTTCCTCTTATTTGATTTTCTCTTATATTGTCTTCTAGGAGTTTTATAGTTTCGTATTTTACATTTATGTCTGTGATCCATTTTAATTTTTATAATGAGTATAGTGTAATATCTAGATGATGATTATTATTTTTGGCATGTGGATATCCAGTTATTCCAACACTATTTTTTTGAGGGAAAAAAAAGACAAACTTTTATTTATTTATTTTTATAGATTTTATTTATTATTTGATAGAGAGAGACACAGTGAGAGAGGGAACACAAGCAGGGGGAGTGGGAGAGAGAGAAGCAGGCTTCCTGCTGAGCAGAGAGCCCATGCGGGGCTTGATCCCAGGACTCTGGGATCATGACCTGAGCTGAAGGCAGCTGCTTAACGACAGCCACCCAGGCGTCCGATAAATGACAAACTTTTAAAATGGCATTTTTGTTTGATATTTTCAGCAAAGTGCTGAGCAGTATTCTGCAGGGTGAGATTCTTAGCCCCACAGTTAGAGAGTAAAGGAAGAGGAATGATTATTGAATGGCAACTCTGTCTTAAGCAATGTACTATACAGTCCATGTATATTATTTAGACTTTGTAACAAACTGAGTTAGGTATTGATCTACCCATACACGATAAGGAAGTTCAAATGTAGAGCTTAAATGCTGCTTCCAACCAGATTCACTTCATGTACACACGCACGCACACACACATATGAGCGAGCACAGGCTCTGGGAATAAGGCTGTGTTTGAATCTGAACTTTGCCACTTTCTAGCTATGTGGCCTCTCAGATTATGTAACTCTTTGTTTTCAGTTTTTTCATATCATGTGGGTAACAATTACTTCTATTTTATAGGACTTTTGTAAGAATTAATGTCTGTGAATTGTTTACTGCCAGGCCTGTGCATAGTAATTGCTCAATAAAGTAGATGTTAGCTATCACTCAAACCCAAACATGTCATTTCTTTCCATCTGATAATACTAATCTTGAGAAGGGAAATAGTAGCCATGATTTAGGCCTGGTTTCATGGACAGAATACTGAAATTTAAGAGAAGGTACCCATGTTACATCACAGGAAATGATACTAGGATTCTACCACATGGAGACGTAAAGTGTTTATAGTGGTATAAAATGTAGTATGACACTTTTAAAACATATGTTGCCATAATGAAATAATAAAGAGGAAACCATGAAAGCAGCAAATGGAGAATTAAAGCTGAATGTTAACATAAGACAACATCTGTCAAGATTGTACCCAAACTCTGATTAGCCTATTTTTCATAAGTGAAAATAAACCCATATCTGCAAAGGATTGCTAACTGTTAATACACCATTCCATTGAACTACTTTGTTTCATAGTAAACTCGTGGAAGGATGTTTGGGTATTTGGGGACTTTTTTTTTTTTTTTTTTTGAATGAAGACATCAATGTAGTGGTTTTATCTGTAGTCAGTTTATGAACATTCAGAAATTTGTATTCATATAGTAGTTGTGGTAGCTTATCTTTGCGAACGATTCACCACATGCTAGGTTTTTCAAGTATTTACTCATTTAATCTCTTCCAACAGTCCTATGAGGTAGGTGGCGCTGTCATACCCATTTTATAGATTACGAAACTGAGAGATCAAGAAACATGGCTAAGATCATATGCCTAATTGATATGTGACTGTGGCTGAACTGAGATTCACATCAAGATGGTTCTGCCCCCAGAGCCTGCATTTAAGCATTCTCTAAGGGAGCATGTAAGTTGTTTTCATTCTCAAAAACTCTAAGAGAAACAATGTATTTATCATTGTTACTGCTACATACACTATTTAAACATCCTGCAGTTTGGGCTGAAATTACAGCCAGTTCTTTGAAATACAAGGTCTAAGAGGGAAAGTAACAAGTGCAAAGGTTTCCATGAGGAACGAGATGGGATTAGGGTTTGCAGGTGGAGTTAGGAGCCGAGGTGCACATGGACTGCACTCCATCTGTACAGGTGTTTGTTTCCTCTAAACATGGTTTTTAAAAATACCTCAAGTCATAGGTTATACATATGTCAAGATAGGCACTTCACCTCCCACCTCAGTTCTTACCCTTCCTCGCTTGTTCTTTGTTGAGTGTGTGGTCCCCCTGGTCTGAAGAGGAGCTCCAAGTTAGTTTCCCAAAATCTTTGTTGCTGTTAGTATTTCACTGAAAATAGTAAAGCATTTCATTTGTCTTGTTTTTCATTTACTGAACTTTTTGAGACAATATAACTTTAAATACTATATGTAATATTTGGTTCTTGAGGTTAGGAAGTTGTGTTCACCGTACCTCTTTTGCATATAACATGATGAGCCAATTATTATCCTGACCAGTTAATCCATTCACTAATAGTTGCTTGTGAGTTTTATGAAGAAAGATGCCCTGTAAAAGGGTGTTCGAATTCTAAGGGTTGCAGTTGGACAATTAATTCTTACATTCTTTTGAGGAAATGTTCCTGCTAGACCTTGTTCATCACCAAAGCAGTTTAGTGGAATGTAAAGACAGCACTAAAATTCATAAACACAAAAAAGATGTTTACCATTGCATCTTTCTTTCCTTCTTTCTTCATGTGCTTTGACTTCTATGTGAAAGTCAAGAGACTTGGACAGGACTTTCTGCTTTTATTACCAACCATTTTGAACATTGTTGTCCATTGATGTTATTACATCGTGGGGGGAGGTAAGACTCTAGATGTTTAGACAAAATGTATATTTAATTCCCACAAGTTAGGTACATAAAGGAGTTGCTGAAAAGCTCATAACTTTGAGTGCGATGTAAGATAATAATTGTTTCTTTTGCACCCTATTTAAGCTTCAACTTTATTGTAGAAATGTTGCTAAATAGCCTCAGGGAAGATGTATTTTCAGGAAGGATGTTGAGAAGTAAATACTGAATACTTTTTGTTACAAAGAAATTTTAAAAGTCAGTCCGATAGTATGTTTTCACATGAGTCTTCAGCTGAATAACATTAGGAGGTATCAGGATGGCATTTGGAGTGTAGCTGAGAGACGGCATGGGATGAAGGACATAGAGTCTGGACTCACAGTGCCTGAGATTAAATCCTGGCTTGGCTACTTCCTTGTTGTTGTCCCTGTACCTTAGTTTCTTCACCTGTCCAATGAAGATAATATGACATCTCTCCTCATGCAGTTGTGATCAAGTTAACCTGAGTTAATATACAAAATTTGCTTTGAGCCATGCCAGGCACTCGCTTATTAAGAAGGTATAGGGGCGCCTGGGTAGCTCCGTGGGTTAAGCCTCTGCCTTTGGCTCTGGTAATGATCCCAGGGTCCTGGGATCGAGCCCCACATCGGGCTCTCTGCTCAGTGGTGAACCTGCTTCCTCCTCTCTCTCTCTGCCTGCCTCTATGCCTACTTGTGACCTCTGTCTGTCAAATAAATAAATAAAATCTTTAAAAAAAGAAAAACAAGGTATGAGTATTAGCCTTTATCATGAACATTATTCTCATTGAGAACATCCTTGCTTCTTTAATACCAGAATAAAATAAATAACACTACAAGTATTCATACAATAGAAAATAATTTATTCTCAAACTCCTCAGACTGAAGAGTCATTAGGGAAAAAATCTCTGCAGTCCATGAAAGGTGTTTGTATTTATAAGCCCTAGTTATTCATGAAGTTCAAGCATCTCCATGGTGAGGTCAAGGTTTTTGACAATGAAAGCCTTCCTATCCATCATATTCAAGGAGTACTCACCTGTACAAGTACTCTGAATGGTACAGAACTGGTTTGAGTCATCTTTTTATTTTTTTCTACCCTAATTAGCTTTTCAGAAGTCAAATTTTATGGCAAAGTAAGTCTGTGATTGTTTTGGTAAATGAAGGAGGAATGATTGTAAAGGTTTTCATACCACACGTGTTCTGGAGCATGCTACATGGGTTGTTCCACACTGGCACAAAGGGCTGGAGTCCTCCCCAAGAGCTGAGAGTAGGTCCAAAAAGATTCAAACCATTACAGATTTTTCAGGTGCTCACTTTTTAATGGTAATCATTGCATAAAGTTGACAGCAGGGCTAGTGACTGAATTTTCAGACAAAATCCCAGATTTGAGAAGTTAGGATGCTGAGAAAGGTATGCAATTAGCTGAGGATTGATAATAG
Source organism: Mustela nigripes (assembly GCF_022355385.1). Classification (NCBI taxonomy): domain Eukaryota; kingdom Metazoa; phylum Chordata; class Mammalia; order Carnivora; family Mustelidae; genus Mustela; species Mustela nigripes. Next base: position 40,947,729 of record NC_081562.1, on the reverse strand, counting down.
TCCCTGAGGATTGACCATAGTCATGGCACATTTATGCAAACTCCTGAGCCTCCTGTATCACCATAATTGCTTCTGGGCCACAATAATGCACTATAGCTTGTTCTGGTGAACACCTCTAAATTAGCCATTTACTTTGGATGGGAGGAATCCATGAGTCTGTTTTTCTCTGGCCCCAGGAGACAATGGCCGGGGTGCTGTTAAATAAGATAGAATTAGAGAATAAGAGGGAGTTTTCTGGTTTGTGTACTCAATGAGGGAAGGAGAACAGTTCAGGAAGAAGTTATTTTTCTCTGGTTCTTCCATAGCAAAAATCTAAGCAGTCTGCCTAGTAGGGGGGAAAACTTAGGAGCTCTGTTTTCACCACCTCTTCAGCAGCTTGTAGACTCCTTATAGTAACAAGGTGCTCCTTAAAATTATATTTACTACCCTCAACACTCATTCCCCACTTGTCCCATTTGGGTGGAAGAGGTGAGAAGAGCCATGAAAGTCATGAAAATAACCACTATTAAGTTGGCTTAACTCTTACATCAATACACATTTAAAATAAACCTAGAATGTTCTTTTCCTGTTGATCCCTATTGTTGTAATTCTCCATGATAGTCTATTAACATTTATTCCACGTAGATTTTTTGATATCTTTTTTTAACAATTTTATTTATTTGAGAGAAAGAGGGGGAGAGAGAGAGAGCACAAGCAGAGGGGAGGAACAGAGGGAGAGGTGAAGCAGACTCTCCCCTAGGATCATGACCTGAGCCTAAGGCCGATGCCCAACCAATTAAGGCATTCATATGTCCCAGATTTTTTTCATATCTTAATATACTTGTGTGGGACCTTGTAAATTGCAGATAGATCAATGTAAATTTTCACAACTTTGCATTGCTCTTCCAAAGTAGAAACTGGATTTTTTTTAAAAGAGTAGTTGCCGTCTGGGGTGTAGTTACTCGTACTTTGTTACCTATGAGCTTATTCCTTAGTCATTTCTGGCCTTGTTTGTTCTTGAATTTAAAAGGATATTTGGAATAATCTTTGTTAATGTCCTTTGGGGTCCATAACATGCCTTTGACTTCTCTTTTATTCCCCATAATACCTGGTAGTATTGGGCACTTAGTAGGTATTCAGTAAGTACATCATTTATACTTTCTGACTTTTCTGAAGAGGAGGTAGCGATAGCTGTTACTTAGATTTAAGAACTATTTCTTAAAATTCCTTCTGGCAAATGGGGTTGTTATTGGCATTTGTTGTTTGGGAATAAACCTTTTGCTTGTGATTACTAGCCTTTCTCATTTAGAGAGAGTTAGGCTCTATTCTGTCCTTATGGTTATATAGTTACTTGTTTTTGCAGAGGCATATACAGTAGTGGCTAAGCCTGCTTCTGCCATTTATTAGCATGGGACCTTGGAGGCCTTAATAGCAAGCACTTAACCTGTTTGGAGAGTTAAAGAGATGTAAATAACTTAGAAAAGAGCCTGGTTAATGGATTTATTCATGTTAGTTTTTTTTTTTTTTTAAAGATTTTATTTATTTATTTGACAGGGAGAGACACAGTAAGAGAGGGAACACAAGCAGGGGGAGTGGAGAGGGAGAAGACAAGCAGGGAGCCTGATGCAGGACTTGATCCCAGGACCCTGGGATCATGACCTGAGCCGAAGGCAGAGGCTTAACGACTAAGCTACCCAGGCTCCCCTCATGTTAGCTTTTACTAGTAGCTTTTAAAAAGTGAGTTTGTGAAGTCCTTTGCTTTCCTAAACTATGTAAATATTCAGAATTGGACAAGCTTTCTGGAAATGCAAGTGCTTATTTTATTTATACTAGTTTGAGCCTTTTGCATTCGGTTTATTTCCCTTGACCTTGGCTTACTTTCTTCATCAGAACCCTTTTCCTTTAAAGATTTTGCTCCCAGGAAAACTATAATCTTTGTGTCTAGAGGAGACAGGATAAATTATAGACAGGATACTTCTATGTTCACCAGTTTTTTTCAGAGTTCTACTGAATATAGTCTCGAATGGATTGATATGACCCTTGACAATACTAGTATGTAGCCAGTTTAGACTTGAAAATTATAAATTTTTTTTTGATGAAAAGGGAGTTTGGGATTTTTCTTTTTAGCTAAAACAATTTATATAAGACGAGCCTACAGTTGCTCTTTTCTTTCTTAAGCACTTTTGGACTATCAGGTCTTTATTAATTCTTGATATTGAGGCATCATAAAGCATTCTTATGGCTTTAGTGAATGGGATAATATTGAGCCAAGCACTACAGAAAGCCATTAAACATTACCTTTCAAGAGTCCATGTAGACCGTTAGATGAGTATTTAAAAATTGATCTTAAAGGGTTAAAAAGGCCTTTTATCCCTCATTGGATCTACACAGATTTCAATGACTTAGTTTTCAAATCCTGATATTTTTGAAATGAATTTATTCAGATCCATTATGGGTTTGTATGACCTCTCTTTTTAGCTCTAGGGAAATCGGCCCAATTTTACAACTCATCTACAATGCCAAGTTATCAATTAGCTGTCAAGTTTACTGCTTTAGAAATCAAACAGCCTCTAAAATCCAACTCTATGTCTCAGTAGATTTCTTTCTAACCACATCTGAATCATGGTCCACTGTTCTAAAGTGCTGAATTAAATCAACCACTGACTCTACTCTTCATTGTCAACATCAAACTTCTAGTGGATCAATTAAGAAACATATTGATTTTTTTAAAAGGCTCTTATGCTAGATAGAACTTATAAACCACAAGAGTATCTCTATATATTTACATACAGACTCGATCTGTAACTCAGACAGTTTCCCAATCTTCGCCAGTGTGATGTTGGAGTACAGTTTGAGGTGAACTATGGTCTGTTTTTTAAATGAGCACCCATGAGTATTTCATGCTTAATGCAAGCAGGAAACAGAGGCACCGTATTTAGAGTGCACATTTATTTCTGAAAGATACATTTCAGGACTAGAGATAGTAAAGGTTTTTAAATAAATCCACTTTGCTTATTTACAATCTGTATTAGTTATTGTCTATTTTGAGTAAATTAATTCAATAGGAATTTTAGGTTACTTATGGTCCAAATTAGAAAAAAAAATCTATGTTCTGTGATAGTATTTACTAAAAGGTCCTTCAAAAGCATTAATGATCCAATTGAATTTGTGTTTTACTTAAAATATACCTTATTATGAAATAAACTTATACATAAAGTACAGAACACAGTGGGATTGATTCCATATCATCTTAATTATATTTCAAAGGCAATGCTTATAACTAGTAGTTCCTTTTTCACATGTGAGTGCTGGCATTTATGTACTATAATTATTTTTATAATGGAGTATCAAAAATCATACAAATGAATATGGCCATAAAATGATCACATGGAAGGTCATGTAGTTTTCCAACAAATGTTGCCACTATCTCAGACATGTGTGTGTGTGTGTGTGTGTGTGTGTGTATGTGTTAGAGAGGGAGAGAGCATGCACATGCGTGCTTGGGGGTGGGGGAAGGGCAGAGGAAGAGAATCTCAAGTAGACTGTGCTGAGCTAGGAGCCTGATGCTGGGCTTGATCTCATGACCCTGAGATCCTGACCTGAGCCAAAACCAAGAGCTGGATGCTTAACCCATTGCACCACCCAGTTTTTCCTCAAACATTTTTTTGTTATTATTTTGAAATGTTACATACAGAGTTTTAGTCATACCAGTTAACTTTATAGAGCTAATTAACTTTTACTAAGCACAGTGGTACCACCCTCATTCATGAACTTTTGTCTGAATGGCTTGGCTGTAACCAAATACTAAATCCATTTTCAAATAAAGATACTCATGTGACAGTGACAGGGATTCTCAGATAGTTCAGCTTTGGAGCCATAATTATTGATGACTTTGGAGGCTTTTAAAAATAGAAACAGCTTTATCACTGTCAAAAGTGGCCAGAAGTTGGAAAGGGTGCAAGTTTGCTATTTGTCAGATGAGATAGAACTATCTCATCCCCATCCTGATTATTTTCACTTTCCTTTCTTCTTTCAAATATGTCTTAATGATGTTTCCTAAATTCTCAGAATTGGTTGCAGATCTCCTAATGAAATACCAGACTGGTTCTATTTTGGGGGGTGGGGAGAAATGATGGAAAAGTCCAAACAGTCTTTTGTACCAAATGGGACTTTTTCAGGTATAATTGATGACTGTAGAAAGATATGGAATCTAAAGGTTGATTACCTCCTCTTGCAATGGGTGTGATTAAGGAAGTAAACTAATTAAATAAAAAATATTTACTGTGTGCCAAATTGTCCTGGTTATTGTTGAAAACTCAAAATCTGGGAATCTTCTTTGTCTTCATATAATGAAGGTGTGATAGAGTTGTGAACACATAAATCGCAGTCCAAGAGCTAAATAACAAGAGCTATGAAAAGTGAAAGAGCAGAAAGCATTTTATGATGTATTGATAATACTTTACATTTCTTTCATGTTTTATCATTGTGAGAGTACTTCTGTGTATATCATCTCGTTTGCTTCTCAAAATCACCAGGTACACAGGCTAGATATCATCCTCATTAAATTGTGAGAAACAGGTTAGAGATTAAGGAAGCTTACATGAAGTCATAATTAACTAAATGTACTACAGGTGTCAAATGAAGATCTTTAAAAAATAAACTCCAACATTCGTCTGACATATTCAGAAAAAGCTTTTAGAAATGGGAAGATCACAATGGATCTTGAAGAGATACGGGTAGGATATTTGGCAAAGTACCAAAATGAGAAAGTCCAAGCAATATTCTAGAATACAACTGAGAACTGAGATAGATCAGGGGCTTTTTGTAGGGGCCTGTTGGGAGGAGGTTTCCTGGAAAGGTGATATGTGGCTAGGTCAGTGATTTTCCATGCGGGTGAAATTTAGCAATGTCTGGAGATGATTTTTTGTTGTTGTAATTGGAGGAATGAAGTGGAGCGGCTGGCATGTAGTTGGTGCGTCATGAAAGATGCTCCTAAATATTGTATAATCCATAAGACAGTCCCATATAATAAATAACTTTCCAGCTCCAGACATCAATAGACATCAATAGTGAGGTTGAGAGACCCTGAGCTAGATCGTGGAGGGCCAAGATGCCCACTTAAGGAGTTAGAACTTCACGCGCCACTGAATTTTTCATTTGGGTTTAAGGAGGCGTGGCTACCCAATGGAAGTAGGTCAGAGATGGTGATCTAGAGAATAGATTCGATTTTTTCAAGTTCTTTGACAAAAATGAAACTCCAGACTTCTACCTTATGCATATAGGAATGGAAAAGAGACTACAGAATAATTATGTGATACGTTTTTCAGGAGCTTCTTGCAGGGAAGAGATGGGTCTTGAAAGGTACTGAAACCTTACAGGCAAATCCCTTCTATGTGTGTGAGATAATGAGAAGTCAGCTCACAAAGGATGGGATTTAACAGCCAATTGTAAGTTTCTTTCAGCGAAATGACTTGGGAGGATCCTGTCGCGCCCAGCAGAGCTGAAAGGGCACCATCAGGCTGCCGATGCCTATAAATCACAGAGATGGTTTATAGCAAGGGCAGACTGTGCTGACGTGATTGATGCTCTCCAAACCATCAACGGGACATTCCTCGCCTTGATGAGATGTGAATGCTGCCAGGGGTCATGAGAATCTTGGATTTATCCGGCCATCCTGGATTCTGAATAGCTTCATCAAGTGAGCGTTGTCACGGTCCCAGCCCCCATTTTTAACCTTCAGCTGCATGAGATTTCAAGTCTATGAGCTACAACACGAAGACATTTAGAGGCGAGTGTCTGTGACTTCTGTAATTATCTTCCAATCGCTTTTCCAGCGTTCTACTTTTCACTTACATAATGCTAGTGTTCATTCTGTCATTGAGTGTCATGCCATAAGAATCTGGTTCCTCTCTCCTTTGCTGTTACATGCATTTCTTTGTAGGACATTCTCCTGTGAAAGAAATTATATACTAACAATGGATGGTATCTGTTGCTTTAATGGGAGAGAGAGAAATGAAAGATATGTGCCAAGTTATCTTTTGGTGCTGTGCTCGATACCAGGATTAATGAATGTGTTGCTATACCTAAGCAACTCCTATTTGGGCCTGCTCTCTGGGAAGACAGTGATTAATGTAATGCAAACTTCTCCCAATCTAAAATGGGTATGTTTTTACTTATCTGAGATAGGCTACCATTTGCTTTAAGAAAAAGTGCACATTTGGTATGGCTGTAAACTACCTTGAGGGCCCTGAAGAATAGCAAACTTTATAGATTAATTCAATCCCAGAAAAAGGTCAGTCTGCAAAAATTTAATTTTTATTTTTCCAAATCAGAAGGTAGAGAACGTCTGTGTCCTGAGGCATATGCATTAGCTCCAGGGATGGTGGGGGGAGGGTGGGCGACGGGCATCATCTTTTATTAATATTCTCGGTTTTCTGTGGTGCTCTTGTAAGTCTGGTCAGTTTCATCCTCTGGACCAATGCTCATTTGCAGGGGAATGTAAATCTATTTTTAGGTAGTTGCCTTTACCCAGTCTTTAAGTGAAAAGAACATGACCATTACTCAAGAAGATATTTTAAGCCTTTTAGGTTGGTGTTTTTCTCAGGAAAAATCACAAATGCTGGTGGAAAATGACTTAGAAGGGCATGGAATGAGGTAGGTGACTCATCTGTTGGTTAGGTCCATCAACGCAGAAGAAATATATTATAAATGCTAAACATTAACCATGTGATAATGCAGGATTAACACAAATTTGCCTATTAGAATGAAGCTGCTTTCTGGATTTTATCAACTAATCTTCTTTTTTGGATACATAGCTATAGTTACTAAATATCCTTTGAATGTAAATATATGTTGATAGTTGGATGTTCTAATATTAGGGGCCTGAGGGGCACCTGGGTGGCACAGTGGGTTAAAGCCTCTGCCTTCAGCTCAGGTCATGATCCCAGGGTCCTGGGATCGAACCCCGCATCGTGCTCTCTGCTTAGCAGGGAGCCTGCTTCCTCCTCTCCCTCTCTCTGCCTGCCTCTCTTCCTGTTTGTGATCTCTGTCAAATAAATAAATAAAATATTTTAAAAAAATATTAGAGGCATGACATATCCCTCATATTCTGAATATATATTAATACATTTAAACATACACACCCAGCATTTTATGCTTAGGTTTAAATTTTCTATTTTGATTTTTCTAATTTTTCATTTCAATAAGTTAATGGCTTAGATTAAAAAGAAAAAATGCAACTAATTAAAAATTTACAGGCACATACTACTTGGCAAACTTAAGAAAGGAGGGCTGTACATTGAATAGCCAGTTTTGGGAAGACAATTCCTATTTTGAATATGCTTGAAAAAGACCAATTTGATTTGGAAAGGGAATATATAAGGGAATTTATAACTTTACAAGAAAATAAAACATGCTTAGGAAAAGTCTTAAAAATTCTGAAGAGGCCTGACATGATTTTGATGATATTGTAAAAAATATTGCTATGGAGTCCTTTAAGAATTTTATGACACTACACTTGAGAAATAATAGAAACTCCAGTTAAATGGCACTCAGGTCATATTAAGTAATATATAATATGATTGGTTACTGAATATTTTACTCCTGTGAACTTTGAAAATTTCTATACCTCTAGTACTGAAAATGGATAAATACAGTCATTTCTATAAAAAGGTGCTTGAACCTTGAACATGAGTTCAGTCTCCAGTTATAAAGTAATACTCATTTTGCTTAAATTAGCTTATAGAGTCTTTAGAAAAATAATTAGTCAAAGGAGTATAAACCATATTTTTCTTTTGGTTTTGGGTTCTCAGATCTAACATCTAAGGAGAGATCAATATTCCTAAACTGTGTTGGCTTGTTTGATTTAAATTATAGGAAGAGGAGCCAGGGCTATTAGATAATGAGAAAATTATCAACACAATCCTCTATGTGTCTTAAAATTCACTAAATGAAAATAAAACTTTAGGCAATTTGTGCTTGTTGAGGCATAATTTAGTTATGCATTGAACTCTAAATTATTGTCAACATTAGCATTCATCTTCCAAAAATAATATACTTAAATATCTAATCACTTGCTAAATGATATTTGAATGTTTGCTGAAGTGTGAGTTAGTTTGAATGAAAACCTTTGCTTTTATTTTACACTGTTTTATCTTTGATACATACATATACCCCTGCTTTTCTGTGAGAAAATTTTCACCCCATTTATTTAATTTTACAAATCTGTGTGAAGGAATCATCACGTTATAATTCCTCCCGATGGTAATCTATACATATTAGAAAAGTGGAGCTTTGACTTTGAATAATGAAAACAATCATTTATATAAATTTTAGTGTACTGTCTGCCAGCATGTAATAGACCGTCAATAAAAAATATTTTGGTATATTTAAATTGTGCTTTACTCTGGCCAGATTGAATTATCCTGGTTGCTTTATTCTGTTTAACTTCACTGTGAGCCCATATTGTGTGATGACTCTCTCTCTATGGCCAGCCACCAGTTGGAGTTGGCCAACATTGTTTTTCACAGGGATGGCTGTATTACTTTTCTTTTACTGCTACACCAAATCACCACAGATTTAGTGACTTAAAACAACACACATTTATTATCTCACGGTTCTGTGAGACGGAAACCTGGTTACCGTATGGCTCAGCTGGGTTCTTTGCTTTCAGTCTCACAAGACTGGTGAATCAGGGTGTTAGGTGGGCTCTGTTCCTTTCTGGGGATGGGTCCACTTCCAAACTCATTCTTGCTCTTAGCTGAATTCAGTTCCTCACAGTGGTAGGACAGAGGTTCCTGCTTCTTTGCTGGCCATCAGCCCAGAGCCAGTCTTTGCTGATGGAGTCTGGCAGCATTCTTGCAAATGCTTTCTGTGTTCTGTGTTCTCCTCTCCACCCTCAGCAGCAGTGGGTCAGATTTCTCTGATTCCAGCCAGAGAAAGTTCCCTGTTTTAAGGAGCTTGTATTATTAGATTTAGCTCATCTGGATAACACAGGCTGATATCTTTATTTAAAAGTTTGTAACCTTAACCCCTTTGTAACAATCCCCTTTGCCATGTAACATATTCCGAGACTCCAGGGATTAGGGTTTTTGGACATCCATTTGATGCCATTCTGCCTACTAGGATGGCAATAGAAACAAACTCAAGAACAGCTCAAGTTCTCTTTAGTGTCTCCCTCACTAGCCAGGGGTATGATCTTGATCTTTCAGTTTGCTTATGTATGTTGGGCCATGAACTCTTAAAAGTCTCTTCTAGTTGTTTATACCATGAAAGCATGGTATAAAAGAAAGCATGCCTTCTTTCTTTATTCTTTTCTCCCTCATATCATTTAATTTTTGCCCAGACCTTTTTATTTTCTCTGTTATATTTATTTTCACTTTTCTTTGTGCTTTTTTTTTTTTTTTCTCCTTCAGTGTTTGCTTGGAATTCAAGGGACTCTTGGCTGGTGTGAAAGATTTTTATCTCATTTAATCGTAATATTTAACCTTTGTTTGTTCCAGTTAATGTGCGTTGTTTTTGTTCTTTGTTTTCTTTAATTGGGTTTTTTTGTTACTTTATTTGTTTTTTAAGATAGAGCCAGAGAGAGCTTGGGAGGTATGGGCAGAGGGAAAGGGAGAGAGAAACTCAAGCAGACTCCATGCTGAGTGCAGAGCCCAGCTTAGGGCTCCATCTCATGATCCTGAGATCACTACCTCAGCTGAGACCAAGAGTCGACTCTTAACCGACTGTACCATGCCCCTTTTCTCTGTTTTACTACAGGATATTAATGTGCTTGATTTTACTTTGCTGCTCTAACCCTCTCCCCCCACCACACACAGAGTTGTGTAATAGAATATTACTGTATTACCTTCCTAATATCTGAAACATTTTGAGTTCTGCAACAATCTGATTTCAGTCATTTCAGATAGTGACAGCTTATTGGGTGTTGTAGTAGTCCTACGTTCCTACAGTATGCCATATGGTTTTATGACTTTCTTTCCCTCTTCAGGATGCCAGGTATCAATTATTTGTTTAAAGTTAAACTGAATCATATTTACTGTTTTGTTTAAGGTGTTTTTGAAAATTGCCCACCCATTGTGCTAATAACACACATCTCTTTTTGAGAACTGGTGTCACAGAGCCAGGCCAAAGAAATACTCCCAAGAATCTGTTGCCAGAACTATCGAGATGCAAAATGTGCATTAACCACAGAGGGAGGAGACCTCTATCTATCAGGGATATGCTTGGTTTTCAGTTAACAAAAAATTCTGGGCATTATTCCAGAATTTAAATTTATAGTGTTGCTATCAACACATGAATCTGAAAGTTGGAAGATTGTGCTAATCATCGTGGATTCCCATAAGATGCTCTGGACCTGTCCTAAGCTAGATACAAATTGTGCTGGGAAACTTTACTGTGTGTACCTAGCAGCCTTGCTAATTTATTAACTTGTTTAATTTATGATGCTAAAAAGATACTTTTCTTTAGCTTATTCTTTTGTATTCAGCTACCGCTAACATTTCATCAACTTTCTTCACTTGATTTTTAAAAGGCTAAACAAAGCTTATTCAAAAATCTGTGGTTGACTTTTAGATTGTTAATTTACAGAAAAGTAATCACATTTATTTTCTGACAGTGTTACACAATTAATATTTAAACCAAGAATCTTGTATGTTGGAGCTGTTGACATAGAGTTAAATTTCTCCTAGAGGAAGGGACCACCGTTCTGTGAAAATTCGCCACCCCCACCCTGTCCCTTCAGGAATTTTATCAGATAAGCTCCAGGTTAGTTATGTAAGACTTTGGCTCTTGTATTTCTATCAGGAGTTATTAGGATCTGGCCCTGGGAATGTTCTCTGGTACTGTGAGTTGTAAGCTAAAAGGATGAACATGGACTATGGACTTGTAGCTGTTCCTTATTTATGATTCTCCATGATTGCTGTGTTTTACTTACAGTTCTCCCTGTACCCCCCGACCCCCCGCTGGGGAGTACCAAGGAAGAGAATAGTAGTGTGGTTGCTCTTGTTCCTATTTTTCATATAATCTCATTGACTGATTTCTGGACTGAAATAACCTTATTTAGCTATCTGAGTACTCCTTTAAATGATATTTTCCGTGGCAAATGAGTATCGTCTAAAGCATGACTAGTCATGAAGTTCTATAGCAGCATTGCAAATAATTCGGTATTTTGATTTTCTTTTTCTTGGATGATTTTTCTCTTCCATAGAAAGTAAGTAGTAGGTAAAATGAGGAAATACTTTTTTTTACTTGTCTTCACTTCTTTTGGATACAGAACATTTATGAGGATTGAAATATTACTCTATTCTCTTAGCCATCATAAATCACCTATTAGTAATTTTTTTTTATCACCTGTTAGTATCTCAAAGTCCTTTGAATCAAAATTATCTGATTCCTTAAAAAATGTTAATTTTTTTACATTCTGTTTTTTCAAGCTTGAATTTGTCATCTAATGATAAAAGTAGCCCTTCCTTGTTTTTGTCCAAAAAATTTTATGTTTTAACCTTCAAGATGAGTGAGTGGTACAGGTAGAAATTATAGTTTTGGTGTTCTATAATTTGAGTAGTCAGGTTACCAGATAATTTTAGCCTGTTTTTACTGTAACATCATCATACTTTTGATCAAATACTGCTTCAGCTTTTGAGTGTAAAGAAACCCTCCCTTGACCAGTGGTTCTTATACTTAGGTCTGAGGACCCCTGTAGGTCCCCCAAGTCTTTCTGAGGTCCACAAAACTTCCCTTTTGCAGCATTTCTGTGAGGTTAAATTATCTTTATATATTTCAACCAAAATAATATATCTTAACAGCATCTACTGGTTTTTATCAAGCCAAAGAGTAAAAAGATTTACAGAAATGGAGAACAAAGTTACTCTTTTCACTAATTATTTTTGTTTTAGAAAATGTGCCTATTTTTTTTTTCCACAAAAGATATGTATTTACATTTAAGCATGCCATGGGCATAATATTGTTATTTAAAATGCATTCACAAATATTTAATGCGTCTCACTTTTAATTCTTATAGGTAAATGTTGATAGTTACAACCCATGGAAATAAAAGATCACTGTGGTTCTCAATAAATTTTAAGGGTTTGCAAGCCTTCTGAGCCCCCAAACTTGAGAAGAACCTGCCCTGTACACATTTTATAAGGCCTCCTAAACTTGTGTTTTCTTGACCTCTTTTCTTTGAGTTCCAGCACCTGGATATAGTGGGCTTTATAAATATTTTCTCTTTAGTGTCTGATACTTTTATGTAGTTTTCTGATGTAAAAAAAGATCAGAAAAGCAATGCTCTGTTTTCTGATAGATCTCCAGGAACAGTTGACTGGTTTAGGGAGGGACAGTCTGGGGAGGGGAATTTGCAACAGAATATTGGGTCTGAAACTCTCAAAGTCAACAAGGAGTAAAGGAAAGGGAATGTCAAAATTTTGCATACTCACTGCTCAACTTCACAACTTCACAAATCTCAATATTTTCTGTGTTTGCTCCCTGACTGTTCTACTTTATTCTTAATATTTGGACCCCTGTAATTTCATTGAGTCCATCTGTATAATCTCCCCGTCTCAAATCCTTAATCAAATCTGGAAAATCTCTTTTGACATTTAATGTAATATATTCACAGGTTTCAGGGATTGGGAGGTGGTATCATTGGGAGAGCCATTATTCTGCCTATCATGGGAGTACATATCTGTGACCTTACTAGATGTTAGCACACTGGTCTCCAAAATTGTTTTGCCAAATTTTTCTTCCACTAGTAGTGTAAGAGTCAATCAGCTTCCTTGTGGACACCTGGTATTATCAGACTGTAATAGTTTTATTACTTTTTGTTATAAAAGACTATTTTCCTTATTGTTGGTAATATTGACCATCTTTTCATTTGTGTATTTTCCTTTTGTATAATGATTCTCTTCTTGTAAGTCACCCTCATACAAGCATAGCTTGGTTTATTTTGGCTAAGAATGTTTGCTCACATTTCTTTGCACTCACAGAGCCCTGTGCAGTCTTTTTGCTGGTTATTTCTGAGATTGGCACTTTACTAGCCAGAAATATTTAGCATAATCTGCAAATTGAGAGACATTTATCAAGGTGAAAAAAAAGATCTCAGATTTAATTATAATTGAAATTAATCCAGAGATTTACCAGAAAACTATTTGTATATAATGCTATTCCTTGTAAGTGTATCCTTGATGATTTAAAATGTGTATATATTCATAGACCTATTATGGTTACACACATGATTATGACAAGGACATTGTAGCCTACTGGTTTTATTCAGCAGGAATTCTTCCTTAGCTGCCTCACTTAGCATGTTGTCTTGTATCCTTTGTAGCCTGGGCATTTCCTATAGTCTCTTACCTGATTTCCTTTTCTTTAGTGTTATGCACTGTCTGCCCAATCTATATACACTTCCGTAACCAAACTCATCTCTCCAAAGCATACCTGCTGGTAAATTCCCTTACAGATACTCCCAAAAGTTTTCATAACATTCCTTAATTTATGGACCCCTTTTAGAATGTAAAGACTCTGTAGATCCTTTCCCAGTGTGTGTATACACACACACACACACACACACGTGCACACACATTGTAATTATAGTCTCAGAGTGTTCAGAGACCACATCTATTGTCTGTGTGTTCCCAATTAAATCACCTAACTTGAAGGATAAAGACTGAACTGATTAGCCCACAATTGTATCAGGATGCCATTTATGATCTGTTCCCTAGGTACCTGCCTTTCCAGATTAATTTCCTACCACTCTATTCTGCATGAACATTTTACTATTTGAAATTCCTCAAACATTGCATGTTCTTATCCATTGAATCTAACTCTGAGATTTACTTATAGGATCCTGATAGCTATTTCTGGATGTCTGATGACCTTGGTATTAGTAGCTAGAAGTCTGTTTATGCCCTCCAAAGATTTTAGATTTTAGATAGCTTTCAGAGATTTTTGTTTTGTCCTTCTTTGTTCTTAGTTGTTATTTATCAGTGTATCAGATTTGAATCATTTTCATGCCAGTGGCCTTGGACAATGGAAGACTATTTCTTTCATAACTTAAAAAAAAAAACCTTTGAGATAATTATTTATTGCTTATTGTCTGTCTTTCTCTTTCTCTCTTTCCTTCCTTCCCTCCTACCCTTCCCATTTCTTGATTTCTTGTAGTGTTGCACAAGTCAAAGCTTTCTGGGTGCTGGGCTGTGGTACAAGTGAGTGAGAGCCAGTATAGTTTGGTGTTTATGAAGGTGTGTCCTAAAGCCGGAAGGACCGTATGAATCAGTATCCTAACAGTTGCAAGTTTCAGAAAATGCATTGCAGATTGTTTTAATTAAGGACTTTTCTTTTTTTTTCTCCTGTGATCAGAAGTCCGGTAATATGTTTTCCTCTAGTTGAATTTGATCTCAACTCCAGAATTATTTATCTGTAATTATCTTATCTGTGTCTTTATATTTGAGTTGTCTTTTCTTTGGAATACTTTCTCTTAAGGAAGCTGGCTGGCCTAGCTCTAGGCCTCATACCCTGTATCACTCCATCTGAAAATGTAGAAAATGTTCTTCCTTTACCCTAGAATGGGAGACTTAGGATTTATTTCATTTAAAACAACATAGGCCACATGCCAACCCCTGTGGTTAAGGAAATCTCATGTACTAGTTGGCTCATAAGGGGATTAGTGCTCATCAATAAAACAGTTGTCTTTGAATAAATAAGTGAATTTGGCATATTTAACAATGAGTGTCTGGAGAAGAAGATTTCAAATCATGCCCAGGGGCACAGATTACCCATGCATCGCACCTGGGTGCATATCTGAAATAATTTGATCAATCAAAAAATTAAAGGAATAGTTGAAGACACTTCACTTGAGTTAGTAGAACCGCATCAGAAAAATGTCTGCCTCAGATGGTTATGACTGTTAAGAAATGGGAACAGTTTGAGGTTTTACCATACTTGGCAAACCAATAAGTTAGCCTGCCAAAGTCCATGTTTGCTGGCAAAAGGGACAAGGCTCCTGATTCAGATACAAAGGGCTTTCTTACAACTAGAGCAATAGAGGAGTTTTTGCACTTGTTCCTACAGGGCAATGCGGAGAGGGCCAGATGAGGTCTGCACATGCAGTGGGTTGCATTATATAAAAGGAGCACCCAATCAAGATAAGGGAAACTGAATTTCTTCTGGTGTCCTCTAAGCAAATCTGCCTGACCTTTGCCTTGGACAGAGTCATCATCTTTATTATCCTGGACAGTAAACAAACATGCCTTTTCCTCCAGAGAGAGATAATTTGTTGTCGTCGTCTTCTTCTTCTTCTTCTTCTTTTTTTTTTTTTAAAGATTTTATTTATTTATTTGATAGAGAGAGCTCACAAGTAGGCAGAGAGGCAGGCAGAGAGAGTGGGGAAGCTCGGGGTCATGACCCCGAGATCATGACCTGAACCAAAGGCAGAGGCTTAACCCACTGAGCCACCCAGGCGCCCCAAGATAATTTGTCTCCTAAGGCTATTTTCTACATAAGCATCCTTGATGGTCTAGAACAAAAGCTCTTAATGCGGGGCGCCTGGGTGGCTCAGTGGGTTAAGCTGCTGCCTTCGGCTCAGGTCATGATCTCGGGGTCCTGGGATCGAGTCCCGCATCGGGTTCTCTGCTCCGCGGGGAGCCTGCTTCCTCCTCTCTCTCTCTCTGCCTGCCTCTCTGCCTACTTGTGATCTCTCTGTGTCAAATGAATAAATAAAATCTTTAAAAAAAAAAAAAAAAAGCTCTTAATGCTCCTGCTTGCAAGATGTATATAAACACAAGGGACTTATAGAAAATTGTTTCCCAATATCTATTCCACATTTCTGCTCCCTCTTGGCTTCTGGAGACTTGTCCCTTAAGTATCCCACACCATGGGCTGCTCTACTGTGGCCAACAGAAGCTGCCTCGAATCTATTTAATTAATTCATCGCAGAGAGTATTTAATTAACACTATTATCAACAGCATTCCACGCATTCTGAGCAGTGTGGTGAGGCCAGCCTCCTCTTCCAGGGGCCCAACCCTACTCTCCAGGGTACCAAACCTAGCTAACTGAACAAATCCCATAAAATATCAGGGTCATTGAAACCTGATGGCTTTCTCTTTAAGTTTTTCTGTTGACCTTTCCACTTGGTTTAACATTAATTCAGGTGTAGCTGGATGTGTTGGTGATTGTATCTACAGAGCCTCAGCCCAACAGGAGTTAAGTCTAAGGCACCTCTGTCATCCGTAACAGCCTTGGGCAGTGAGCTGAAGCTGACCTGAATGTTTTCCAGGGCCTACTTGGGATCATTGATCACTTCAGCTCAAGTCAGAGATCCATTTCATAGCACTTTTTCTAATTAGATGGCTTCCGTTGTAGGAAAAACTGCCCACAGGGTGTCCATAAATAACAAGTTAGTTATGCCTCTGGCTAGCTCCCCCAGGTAAGAAGGGTAACCTCATTTAATATGGATTTCAGCAGTTTTCTGATAGCTATGTGATCTCATGATATACTTCTAGAAGCAGCTGTAGGGCAACTTAAAATCATCTCTATCTCCCAATATTTAACAGAATCTTTGAATCTCTGTGTGACCTGGCCTTTGCCCACCTTAACAACTGTATCTTGTCCTAACTTCCCCCTCACTCTCTGCATTTTCTCATTCCCTTAGGTTTGGCCATGCTCGCTCTTAATACGCAGCCCTGTGCAAGCTGGGCCCTCAGTATAAGACGCTTTTCCTACCAGTCTCGGCCTAATCAGTTTCTACTTAAGCTTCGTTGACTCTCTCCTCTCCTTTCCTCCTTATCCTATTGTACTAGATCTTGTGCCTTTGAGGTGTTGGGTACGTACTGCTTCATGGTACTTGTCACCATTTCAGTTTGCATCTATCAGAATGGTTTCATTAGCGTCTGTTCATTGTTACACTGTATGTTCTATGATGGCTGGGAATGTGTATGTTGTTTATGTTTTTGTTCCACAACTTCCTAGCACAGTCTCTGGGGAGTAGTTGGTAGTCAGTAAATATCTATTAAGTTAATTAATATTTTTATGTATTTAAAATTAAACATTTAGAAAGGATGTTGGTGTTTAAGCCCTTGGGAAGTAATCGTTCATGCACGAGGCATGGCTCTTCATAGTTGGCTGTAGCTTGACTGACCAGGAAACATGATCCAGCTGTAAGACACCAAGTTAAACACAGAATGGTGTGATTAGCAAAGATAGCAACAATTAAGGTGAGCCAAAGAGACTTTTTACTTTTGTAGCACTTAGGGAAACACAGTTTGAGCCTGAAGAGTGCAACATTTCTTCCTTGGAACTTATCAACAGTTGGGCAGGCCACAATTAATCAGGAGGTGACTCAGTGGGGTGCCTAGTGGGTGCCGTCGGTTCAGCATCCAACTCTTGGTTTCAGCTCAGGTAGTGATCTTAGGGTAGAGATATCGAACCCTGTGTTGGGCCCCACATTCAGTGGGGAGTCTGCTTGAGTTTTTCTCTCCTCCCTCTACCCTTCCCATTTGTGCCCTTTCTCTAAAATAAATAAATCAATCTTTTTTTTTTTTTTTTTTAAGAGGTAACTTAATAGGTAACTAAATCCCAGGTTACTTAAAGTCCTTCAAAGACCTGTCCTGCCAAGATGCAGGAGATGGATGTCACATCCTGCTGTTCCCCTCGTTCCCTAAGGGGTTCAGGGAAGGGAAAGCCTCAAGGTAGTGCTTAGGAGTTGGATCTGTTTGTTCAAATGAAGAATAGTGATTGTGTTCACACAAAGCTGTCATTCCAAATTTATTTGCAAGTTCTTTTTATTTTACTTGCACTTTCAATTTTTTTATGAGGTAGTTATGTATTAGGGAATTGATTAGGAGACTGAAAATAGTCAAAATGTTTACTTTCAGTTCTTCTTCCACTTTGCTATAAGTTGATTAAAGTCAGGCACCCTACTTATTCTCTGTCTTGGTTACTTGGGATAGTGCCCAAGGTGTACTGGGTAGTGACTCCATGGAGTTTTGTTATGTAGGGTCCAGAGAGAGACTGCCTAGTTTCATTTCATTTTGTTCCTTCTTTCCTTCCTTCCTTCCTTCCTTCCTTCCTTCCTTCCTTCCTTTCTTTTTTAAGATTTTATTTATTTATTTGGCACAGAGAGAGAGAGAGATCACAAGTAGGCAGAGAGGCAGGCAGAGAGGGGGAAAACCAGGCTCCCCGCTGAGCAGAGAGCCCAATGCGGGGCTCGATCCCAGGACCCTGAGATCATGACCTGAGCCAAAGGCACAGGTAACCCACTGAGCCACCCAGGCGCCCCGAGACTGCCTAGTTTCGGCCAAGCTCTACTTGCTGTGTAACCAAAGAGGTTTGCGGAATCTTGCTAGCTGCAGTTTCCTTGTGGAGATAGGAAAGCATGGAGGATTCTTGGGAGAACTGAATGACATATAGGAAACACTTAGGAATTGCCTGGCAAATATTTAATGCTCGATGAACGTTAGTTTTCATTTTTAGGAACATAAGCTCACACTCTCCCTACATTTTGGTCAGAGTTTGAGAATCTTAAAATCAGCTGGAATATGAATAGCTATGTCAGTATTGGCAATTAGTGGTGATTGCCAGTTGAGAGGCTTACCTGGGCTGTTCTTCAAGAGGTGACTCAGGGATTCAGAATCCTTCTCTCATGTTTCTTTCTGTGCTCTAGACCCTCCTTGGAAATCCAGCTGCACCCCCCTCCCCCATCCAACTGACTGAGGAGTGGAGATCAAGAGTATGTCAGATAAAGCAGGCAGATTTAGGGGCCAAGTGTAACAGTGATACAATTCTCTTCTACCCATGTTCTTATTGGCTAGAATTCAGTTACATAACCCCATAGAAATGCAAGAAGACTGGAGAGTGTAGTCTTATGTGCCTAGGCAATGCCCTGAGGGAACTCACTGTACATCTGTAAGATTTTATTAATGATCATCAAATATCCATAATCAGCTTGAAATAATATCATTTTCACTGAATTGAATCTAGTTTTGTTGATGTTGCTCTTGTTGTTTTCATTCCATTTGTTTTCACAGATTGCCTGGTATGGCCATGTCCTGCCTATGGGTAGATTCAGTCTGACAGCTGGAAGAACAGTAGGAAAGATAGAAAAAACAGAAGACCTGCCTCCAAACAGGCACCATGAAATTGTCGAAGCTGTTTTATGCCTTGGAAATCACAAGAACTGCAGAGATAGGTCTTAATGATACCTATTGATTTCTCTTTAAATTCTCCTTTGATTTAATTGTAGTTTTACATAGATCCCATTTCAGACGCTAATATGCTCTAGCAACTGCATATTTGACTTTGAGATTCTAGTTAATCTAAAGCTTTATCTAGTAGTAGTATATATATGGTATGTCTTATTTATTAGCTATATGATACATTTTTAGCAGTTATTTTTCAAGAGACATCTGCTCCATAGGTCAGGTATTAATCTCCATTCAACCAAGTAGAGAGACTTGGTTCTTACACTAAGGCAATTGACCATGTCATTTCGACATCCCCTGGTTCTTTTGCATTATTTTTAGTCGTTCTTTATTCTCTATATTCTTAATTCATTTGATAAAGAGGGTTTTAGATTCCCTAAGCTAAGAAACAAAAGTGGCTTGAGTGTCCTCCTTATTGCTTTTAAACCTGAGGGATTATCAGATGCATTACAACTCTGGAAAGCTCAAGGCAATTTAATAACTTGCACACTCCAAATCAGAAGAACATATAAAACAACTAGGACAGTAGCAGCTTAAGTAGGACATTTCCTTTCTAAACAGTGAGAAGTAGCAGCATTAGACTGAGTCATAATGGAACTAAAACTCGACAACCTAGACCTTGAACCTTTGCAGCCACTGAAACTATTTGTAGCAATTGGCTGGTTTACCTTTGAGTCTTACCAAGTGCTTTTCTTATATACCATCAAAAGTATATGTGATATAGTGATGGTTGGAATTATATCTGGGTAACTTAGATGTGGGTCATAAGGTTATGTTAATACTTCCCCCACTTGGGGACACATGCTTTTATCAATATAATCCCTTGTCATGGCCCCCACCTCTGGGAACATGGGGGTACACAAGAGTTGGGTGCAAGACTGAAGGTTTCTCCTTGATTTTAGAGAGCTCTAAATTGAGATCAGAGAGCTGTGGCATGCCTGGTGAGCATTCTTGTGTTAGGATTCATAATATTAGGATTAAAGGCTCACATGATTGAATACATTTCCCTCTAAGCCATATTCTTTCATATTTCCTGTCCCAAGAACTCCAGGAAAAGTTGGGGGAGGCTAAAGTTGAAGTTCAAATATAGTAGTCTTTTATCCATGGTATCCAAGTAGCTCTTTATTCAGCTGTACTTAGTGACCAAATCTAGGGTCTGTTTCAACCAACTATGTGTAACTAAGATCGTCTTAAAGGGGTTTGTTTGTCAGCATGAAACTTTAACTCTTTGGGAAGATGTCAAGGGCATATTTTTATTGGTGGGACCTTTTCTGGACCTTCGCCAGAACCTGAGGATTCAGAAAGAATAGCAACGTTGTTTCTCTTTGATTTACTTTTTTCTCGACAGTTGCATTTTTGTGTTTTATGTGTGCTTAGCAGCTCTGCGCACAGTTTTATTGACTTCTAAACTAAGCAAATAGAACAAACTCTGGTGGTATAAAGTGCTAAGTGAGCGAGCCGCAGGGAGCACATTATACCGAGGCTCTTCACTCACTGGGCTCTGGCTGCCAATTTGCTTTCAAGTGCAATTCAGGAAGCTGGTTATGGTCTATCAAGTCCTAAATAATCTAGGCCTTGTTCACCTCAGAAATTAGCTGCTGCTTTTTATACCATCACCACAATTAATCATGGCCCATCTTGTTCCTGTCATATGAGGGAAGGATCTGCAAATATTCCATTTGATGAACTCTTCCTAAAACCTGTCCCCTTTGCTATAATGAGTGGTAGTGTAGAGGAGTATTGGAGTTGGGCTTTTTGAGACTGGGCTCCAGTTCAAAATTCAGTGCTGCTACATGATAGTGGTGGGATGTTGATCAACATACTGTAGCCAGTGCTACTGTTAATTATAAGAGCAAACACACAACACTGTGTGTCGATACCATTGTGAGTTTTACAAATATTTATTCTTTTAATTATCACTCCCAACTTATTCTGTAGATTTTATTGTTTTCCCCAATATGTGAGTGAGGAAACAGGAAAAAATACTGGAACTCTGATTTCTCAGATTCCCCAACTGGAAGATGAGAATAATAGTACTAATGTAATAATAATGTGGTAAGGATTAAGTGAGATTTTGTACATAATAGTGTCTTTCACTAAATATGTGCTCAGGAACTATTAGCTATTAATATTATGATCACAGTTTTGTTAGGGTTCCCCAGAGAAAGAGAACCAATAGGATACATTAAGATATATTCATACAGTATAATTAGGATTTATTACAACTGATTAATATAATTAAAATATATATGAATATATTATATATGAAGGAAATAAATATATGTTAGTATATGTAAATTTATTATAAGGAATTGGCTCATGTTCTTATGGAGGCTAGGAAGTCCAAAATCTTCAGGGTCATTTGGGAGACTTGGCGAGAGCCAGCATTCCAGTTCGAAGGCTATCATGCAGAAATAGTCAATGGTACAGAAGAAGTTGAAGGCAGTTAGTGAGAGAATTCTGTCTTACCTGGAGGAGGGTCAGTCCACAGTCTATTCAGACTTTCAACTGATTGGATGAGGCCCACCCATGTTGTAGAAGGCAATCTATTGCCTTACTTAATGAAATGTTAATCTAATGTTGAAGTCTTCCCATTTAAATGTTAATCTCAAAAAAGAACATCCTCGTAGAACCATCTAGAAGAGCATTTAGCCAAATATTTGGGAAACTCATGGCCCAATCAAGTTGACACTTAAAATTAACCACCATTACAGTAGT
Source organism: Mustela nigripes (assembly GCF_022355385.1). NCBI lineage: Eukaryota > Metazoa > Chordata > Mammalia > Carnivora > Mustelidae > Mustela > Mustela nigripes. The sequence continues at coordinate 40,925,838 of NC_081562.1, read as the reverse complement.
CTTTTTGATATAATAATAAATGTGATGAAAGCATTTTCCCTACTGCGCATAATTTTCTCAAGAGAATGACCATGTCTAATGTATTTTTGATATATTAGGCTTTATTTTCACCCTAGATTATTGTTGTAAAAGACTAGGGGTGCTTATGTATGTGTGTGTGTGTGTGTGTGTGTGTGTGTGTGTGTGTGTATTTTGTTTTGAATCTAAAATTGTCCATTTCATCCATGCAGACAAGGATATTATTTTTTGTTGGCCTTTTATTTTTTCCTGCTTACTTGAGGGAAGAAGTATCTTTCTTAACTCTTGGATTTCAGGGAATATGTGGTATCCTTAAGGAATTGTGAGCAATGACTCTATTTTGCTCCAGATGTGACTATTTTCAGACAAGGGTGTGCCTGTCTTTAGCATAATGGTTCTATGGCTGAGACCCAATAGAGCACTCTCATATCAAAAATATGCTTTACCAGGAGGTAGGTTTTTTTAATTAATTATTTTTATTAATATATAATGTATTATTTGCCCCAGGGGTACAGTTCTGTGAATCGTCAGGCTTGTACACTTCACAGCACTCACCATGTTACATACCCTATCCAAAGTCCATAACCCAGCCACTCTACCCATACCGCCTCCCACCAGCCACCCTCAGTTTGTTTTGTGAGATTAAGAGTCTCTTATGCTTTGTCTCCCTCCTGATCCCATCTTGTTTCATTTCTTCCTTCTCTACCCCCCAAACCACCTGCCCTGCCTCTCAAATTCCTTATATTTGGGAGACCATATGATAATTGTCTTTCTCAGATTGACTTATTTCACTCAGCATACTACCCTCTAGTTCCGCCCACGTTGTTGTAAATGGCAAGATTTCATTTCTTTTGATGACTGCATAGTATTCCTGTGTGTGTGTGTGTGTGTAAAACATATCTTCTTTATCCATCCATCTGTTGATTGATATCTAGGTTCTTTCCAAAATTTGGCTATTGTGGACATTGCTGCTATAAATATTCAGGTGCATGTGCCCCTTCGATTACTATATTTGTATCTTTAGGGTAAATACCCAGTGGTGTGATTGTTGGGTCATAGGGTAGCTCTTTTTCAATACTTTGAGGAACCTCCATACTGTTTTCCACAGTGGCTGCACCAGCTTGCATTCCCACCAACAGTGTAGGAGGAGTCCCTTTTTTTCTGCATCCACTACAGCACCTGTCATTTCCTGACTTGTTAATTTTAGCCATTCTGACTGGTGTGAGGTGGTGTCTCATTGTGGTTTTGCTATGTATTTCCCTGATGCCGAGTGATATGGAGCATCTCATGTGTCTGTTGGCCATCTGGTTGTCTGCTTTGCAGAAATGTCTGTTCATGACCCCTGCCCATTTCTTGATTGGACTAATTGTTCTTTGGGTGTTGAGATTGATAAGTTCTTTATAGATTTTGGATACTAGCCCTTTATCTGACATGTCATTTGCGAATATTGTCTCCCATTCTGTTGGTTGTCTTTTGGTTTTGTTGACTGTTTCCTTCGCTGTGCAAAAGCCTTTGATCTTGATGAAGTCCCAATAGTTCATTTTTGCCTTTGCTTCTCTTGTCTTTGGCTATGTTTCTAGGAAGAAGTTGCTGTGAATGAGGTCGAAGAGGTTGCTGCCTGTTTTCTGCTCAGGGACTTCAATGGATTGCCATCTCTCATTGAGGTCTTTCATCCATTTTGAGCCTATTTTTGTGTGTGGTATAAGGAAATGGTCCAGTTTCATTTTTCTGCATGTGGCTGTTCAATTTTCTCAACACGATTTGTTGAAGTGACTGTCTTTTTTCCATTGGATATTCTTTCCTGCTTTATTGAAGATTACTTGACCATAGAGTTGAGAGTCTATTTCTGGGCTGTCTATTCTGTTCCATTGATCTATATGTCTTCTTTTGTGCCAGTACCATATTGTCTTGATGATGACAGCTTTGTAATAGAGCTTGAAGTCCAGAATTGTGATGCCACCTACTTTGGCTTTCTTTTTCAATATTCCTTTGGCTATTTGAGGTCTTTTCTGGTTCCATATAAATTTTAGGATTATTTGTTCCATTTCTTTGAAAAAAGTTGATGATATTTTTATAGGGATTGCATTAAATGTGTAGACTGCTTTAGGTAGCATAGACATTTTCACAATATTTGTTCTTCCAATCCAGGAGCTTGGAACATTTTTCCATTTCTTTGTGTCTTCCTCAGTTTCTTTCATGAGTACTTTATAGTTTTCTGAGTATAGATGCTTTGCCTCTTTGGTTAGGTTTATTCCTAGGTATCTTATGGTTTTGGGTTTAATTGTAAATGGGATTGACTCCTTAATTTCTCTTTTTTCTGTCTTGCTGTTGGTGTATAGAAATGCAACTGATTTCTGTGCATTGATTTATATCCTGACACTTTACTGAATTCCTGTATGAGTTCTAGCAGATTTGGAGTGGAGTCTTTTGATACTTCCACATAAAGTATCATATCATTGGCAAAGAGGGCTAGTTTAACTACTTCTTTGCCAATTTGGATGCCTTTAATTTCTTTTTGTTGTCTGATTGCTGAGGCTAGGACTTCTAGTACTATGTTGAATAGCCCTAGTGATAGTGGACATCCCTCCATGTTCCTGAAAACCTTGGAAAACCTTTTAGTTTTTCTCCATTGAAAATAATATTTGCGGTGGGTTTTTCATAGAAGGTTTTGATGATATTGAGGAATGTATCCTCTATCCCTAAATTCTGAAGAGTTTAGATCAAGAAAGGATTCTGTACTTCGTCTTTTATTAATGTATTGTATCACATTGATTAATTTGCAGATGTTGAACCAACCTTGTAGCCCTGGAATAAATTCCACTTGGTTGTGATGCACAATTCTTTTAATGTACTGTTGGATCCTATTGGCTAGTATTTTGGTGAGAATTTTCACATCTGTGTTCACAAGGATATTGGTCTGTAATTCTCATTTTTGCTGGGGTCTTTGTCTGGTTTTGGGATCAAGGTAATGCTGGCCTCATAAAATGAGTTTGGTATTTTTCCTTCCATTTCTATTTTTTGGAACAATTTCAGGAGAATAGGTATTAATTCCTATTTAAATGTTTGGTAGAATTTGCTGGGAAGCCATCTGGCCCTGGGTTCTTGCTTGTTGGGAGATTTTTTATGACTCCTTCAATCTCTTTACTTGTTATGGGTCTGTTCAGGTTTTCTATTCTTCCTGATTCAGTTTTCATAGTTTGTAGGCCTCTAGGAAAGCATCCATTTCTTCCAGATTGTCAAATTTGCAGGTGTATAATTGCTCATAATATGTTCTTATAATTGTATTTTTTTGGTGTTTGTTGTGATCTCTTCTTTTTCATTTATGATTTTATTTATTTGGGTTCTTTCTCTTTTCGTTTGGATAAGTCTGGCCAGGGGGTTATCAATCTTAATTCTTTCAAAAAAGCAGCTCCTAGTTTTGTTGATTTGTTCTAGTATTCTTTCAGTTTCTATTTCATTGATTTCTGCTTTGATCTTTATTATTTCTCTTCTCCTGCTGGTTTTAGGTTTTCTTTGCTGTTCCTTTTCCAGCTCCTTTAGGTATAGGATTAGGTGGTATACTTGAGACCTTTCTTGTTTCTTTTGAAAGGCTTGTATGGCTATAACACTCTCTTCTCAGGACTACCTTTGTTGTGTCCCAGAGACTCTGAACAGTCATGTTTTCATTACCTTTGTTTCCATGAAATTTTTCAATTCTTCTTTAATTTCCTGGTTGACCCATTCATTCTTTAGTAGGATGCTCTTTAGCTTCCATGTATTTGAGTTCTTTCCAACGTCCATCTTGTGATTGAGTTCTAGCTTCAGAGCATTGTGGTCTGAAAATATGCAGGGAATGATCCCAATCTTTTGCTACTGGTTGAGATCTGATTTGTGACCCAGGAAGTGATCTATTCTGGAGAATGGTCCCTGTGCAGTAGAGAAGAATATATATTCTGTTGCTTTATCATGGAATGTTCTGAATATATCTGTGATGTCTCTTTGGTCCAGTGTGTTATTGAAGGCCTTTATTTCCTTGTTGATCTTTTGCTTGGATGATCTGTCCATTTTAGTGAGAGGGGTGTTAAAGTCCCCTACTATTACTATATTATTGCCGATGTGTTTCTTTGATTTTTGTTTATATAGTTGGCTGCTCCCATGTTAGGGGCATAGATAGTTAAAACTGTTAGATTTGTTTGACAGACCCTTTGAGATATAGTGTTCTTCCTCATCTCTTATTATAGTCTTTGGCTTAAAAATCTCATTTATGTGATATAAGAATTGCCACCCCAGCTGTGTGTGTGTGTGTGTGTGTGTGTGTGTGTGTAAGAAAAAGCTGGGGTGGCAATTATATATATATTTGGGGTGGCAAAATTATATTTTGGGTGTATTTTGGTCTCTTAGAAGAAACTACCTCTGAAAATTTTGAAGAAAGAAAAAAAAAATATATATATATATACACACAAAAATTTGGGTAAATATGATGAGGGACTGTTATATGATTGTAATGATGAAAATTAAAAGAAAATTCTAAAAAAGGAATTGATAAGTTTGTTGGAAAAAGAAAAAAAAAATAGAGAATGTGCTCAGGCTGGAGACTAGAGCAAAGCCATGTGCTAGTTTAGGGTATATTTTGATCTATTAGAAGAAATACTACCCTATATTTTTTGGAAAAAAAACCCCTATATATATAAAAAATAAGATTAAATACAATGAAGGAATAAAATATGTCTATAACAATGAAGGTTTAAAAAGATTTTTTTTTTTTAAGAAAGTATTGTTAAGATAAACTAGTTACAAAATGTTAAAAGAGGAAAGAGGAAAAGTTTAAAAAAATAGAATAAGAAAAAAATAAAATTAAAAATATTTAACTTTGCAAGAGTAAAGGATCATGGGGAAGAAGCCATGACTTTTGTATGTTGCTTTCCCCTAAATCTGGATTTCCAGTATTCTCCTTGATCGATGAGCTTGGTCTTGGCTGGATGTTCTTGCTGATCTTCTGTTGTAGTGATTCTCAAATGTCTTTGCCCAAAATGAAATTGCGCCTCACTTGCCAGGGGCCGGGCTAAGTAACCTGCCCAGGTTCGCTCTCAGGAGCTTTTGTTCCCTGATGGCTTTTCATAGAGTTCTAGAGGAGGAAGATGAAGATGGCGGCCTCCCAGTCTCCCCATCTGGAGGAGCCGATAACTCAGGGCTCCACTCCTCAGTGCGCCCTCATAGAGAAGCAGTCAATTACTCCTGTCTCCCTGGTCTCCGGCTGTGCTCTGTGCTCACCCGGCCTGTGACACAGCATTTCTATCTCTGACACACGGTCCCATTTGTAGTCTCCAAACCCAGCTGATTCCTGCTGTGCTGCTCCTCCCAGAGGAGGAAGTTCAGTCCCTCCGGATCTGCCACTTGTGGGGTCCCTGCTTGAAGAGCAGTGGCCCAACTGTGCCTTGGATCATGGTTTAAGGTAATTCTGAGCTGAGAGCCCCCACCTTGGCACTGTCTCTGCAGTCGGTTCCCAGCTCTGATACATTGGAGCTTTGCCACACTCTGACACCCCTGATCTTTCTGTGACCCTGTGGGACCTGAGACCACTCTGTCCCCATGAGGGCTCCACCCCTGTTTAGCCTCTGGAGTGATGTCCCTCAGTGGAACCAACTTATAAAAGTTCAGATTTTGTGCTCCACTACTGCACTGCTTGCTGGGAGCCAGCCCCTCCCCACACAGTCTATCTTCCCATTGCTTTGGATTCTCTCCTTTGCAAGTCCTACCTTTCAGGAAGTGGTTGATTTTCTGTTCCTAGAATTGCTGCTCTTCTTCTCTGCTATCTCCTGTTGAGTTTGTAGGTGTTTAGAATGGTTTGATAACTATCTAGCTGAACTCCTGGGACCTGATGTCCTTTCAATCTGCCAGTTCTCTGCCATCTTGCCTCTCTCCCAGTAGGTGGAGATATCAAGTTCACCTTGATATTTGGAAGAAATCAGTTGAATCCACACTTTTAATACTCTGCTGCAGCTCAGTTCCCCTATTTTAGTTATTTTCTTAAAAAGGAGAGGAAATGATCCTCTCTGTCTGTCAAGCTCTTAAATCTTGATGGTGCTTTCATCGCTGGAATAGCATCTAGTTTCTCAAGGCCTTGAAATGGACCCTCGAAGATGTAATTTAACTGGCTTTGTGTACAAACATGCAGCAACCATAATGAAATCGATATTTTGTCTGGTTCTCTCTAATCACATGGTTAACGTGTATCTTTATATGCAATTGGAGTACATTCAAGCAAACCACCATTTAATTGGAAGACCTTTGGTAATTAATCACTTCCTATATTTCCATTTCCCCCTCTAGGCTTGTTTGCAAAAGTCAGTCTTCCAAACATTGACTTTAACTCCATTTGGTTCATGTTTGTTTAGTACCTTTTCAATACTGAAGTGACTCTTTGGCTTAATATTTTGTGTAATTTTTCCCCAAGCTGTTTTTGGATCTTCAGAACCATACTAATACTGAGATTGTGGATTGTAAGAGAAAAATCAGAAGCAGGAATGAAATACTGAAAAATTGATTCCATTTAGCAGGTGGAACCTCTATATTAAAAATAACAATAGGAGGGGCACCTGGGTGGCACAATGGGTTTAAGCATCTGACTCTTGATCTCAGCTCAGGTCTTGACCTCACAGTCATGGTTTAAGCCCTGGGTTGGGCGCCATGCTGGGCTTGGAGCCTACTTTAAAATAAGTAAGTAAGTAAGTAAGTAAATAAATAAATAAATAAGTAAAAATAGGTTATGATGAGTGTCACTATCTTACATGGAGGAAGCCAGGGTGGTAGAAAAACTATAAAAAATAAAACACCACAAAATCTTAAACAAATGGTTAGTAACCCTGCAGTTCTGTGAGTCTGTATTTTACACAAAGTAAGTCTGTCTAATCTTGCTTAAAAATCCTTTCAGTAAAGAGCTATAGGAAGGGAAAATGACAAAAAGAAGTCCGTGATACTGGAAGTTTCCCTCTAGCATATATATGGCCCAGTCTGTCTCTCTTAGAAGCAAATATGGTGCCTATTGTGACATCATTGTGCTATACGAGTCAGGTGTAAGGATTCCTGGTTGATTCTACTTTGTCAGTGGTCAGTAAGATTTCCAGTTCATTCTGCTTTGTTGTTGGTAAAAGAGAACATTGCTTTCCTCCTCTGAGACTTGAGAGATGCACATTTAGACATAGTATCTGCTGACTCTTGAGATGGTGCATACAATAGTTTATATCCTTGCAGTCATTCTGGAAAGAAAGTTTTTAGAGTTTATCAGTGGCTCATTGTGATTCCTTGATGATGGGGACCGTCTGGTGTTCAGGTCCATAGTCTTGAGTAAGGACAAATCTACTTTGTTAAACATGAGCATGGGGGAAAAAAAAAAGATTAGGGAAGTAAGTAGAAGAAGAGCAAAGGGTAGATAGAGTAGTAGTTTGTTGATTTGGGGTTTGTTTTGTTTTGTTTTACAACAATGTCCAGATAGAGTGACCCTGCAAATAATTTATCAAGGTTGACTTCTGCTTTTGACCTCAGAAATCTTCCTGACAACTATCTCTAACAATCGACTTTGGGAAAAATTTAATAGTTTCTGCCCCGTTATCTGCTGGATAAAATCCCAGTACAATAATTTCCTAAACTGAAGTATGATGGGTACATATCATGATGAGAAGAAAAACAACGTATTAACTATTGGCAAGGCGAGATTGTTGTGGACGTTTGGGATAAAATAAACAAACACAGTGGCCCCTTTTGCACACTCCACCACAATAAAGAATATCCGTGCGAAGTGATGGAGGTTCTCAGCTGAGACTCTTGGCTCAACATACAGCAACAAGAGGCAGAAACCTCTCCCTGAAGATTCATGCTGCATATGAACAAAACAGTTTGTATTGGTATCTACTCTTCTGTTAGGATAATTCTGGGAGAGAAGCTCTTCTGAAGGTCCCTGGGGCTCCTTTCTGCCTTAGGGCCTCTGAACTTAATATTCTCTTCCCTGGAAGCTGCTGACCCAGATCTTCTCGAGAAAGGTAGCTCTCTGCTGTGTGGAAATGAAATATTTACTTCTCAGACTTCTTTCCTCACCCCAAACTAAAGCAGCTCTCCCTGTCACTCATTCACCTCGGCTTTATTTTTTACATCGATTTATGTGAAAACAAACACATTTTAGCAGAATGCTATTGCTGTTTGCCTGTGTATCTGTTGTCTGCCATTCTCCATTTCACGACTAGAATGGGAGATCCAGGAGAAGAATCAAGCTTGCCTTTCTAGTTGCTGTTGGATTTCCTATATATTTGTATCATCAGTGCTTTAAGAATATTTGTTGTTGTATTGTTGACACACAGAAAATAGAGCCACCTTAGTTTTCATTTGCAGCTTTTTTATTTTTTAAGATTTAAAAAACATTATTTTTAATTTTTTTCTTTCTTTTGATTTAATTTAATTTTTTCAGTGTTGCAAGATTCATTGTTTATCCACTGCACCCAGTGCTCCATGCAATACGTGTCCTCCTTAAGACACACCACCAGGCTCACCCAACCCCCACCGCCTCCTCCAAAATCCTCAGTTTGTTTCTCAGAGGCCACAGTCTCTCATGGTTCGTCTCCCCCTCTGATTTTCCCCAACTCACTTCTCCTCTCCATCTCCCAGTGTCCTCTGTATTATTCCTTATGCTCCACAAGTGAAACCATATGATAATTGACTCTCTCTGCTTATTTCATTCAGCATAATCTCCTCCTGTCCCGTCCATGTTGATACAAAAGTTGGGTGTTCTTCCTTTCTGATGGAAGCATAATACTCCATAGTGTACATAGACCACATCTTCTTTATCCATTCTTTCGTTGAAGGGCAACCTGGCTCTTCCCACAGTTCGGCAACTGTGGCCATTGCTGCTATGAATATTGGAGTATAGATGGCCCTTCTTTTCACTACATCTGTATCTTTGAGGTAAATACCCAGTAGTGCAATTGCATGGTCATAGGGTAGCTCTATATTTAATAGAAGATTTTATTTATTTTTAAGTAACCTCTACACCCAGCATGGGGCTCAAACCCACAACCCTGAGATCAAGTCACATGCTCTACCCACTGAGCTGGCCAGGCACTTCTCATTTGTAGCTTTTCTTTTCTTTTTTTTTTTTTTTAAAGGTTTTACTTATTTATTTATCAGAGAGAGAGAGAGTGAGAGAAAGTGAGCACAGGCAGGTAGAGTGGTAGGCAGAGGCAGAGGGAGAAGCAAGCTCCCTGCCAAGCAAGGAGCCTGATGTGGGACTCAATCCCAGGATGCTGGGATCACAACCTGAGCTGAAGGCAGCCGCTTAACCATTTGAGCCACCCAGGCGTCCCTCATTTGCAGCTTTTTATGAGTAACATGAATGGCACTAGTAACAACACTCTCTAACATACTTTGGGGGCAGTGGGCCAGCACAGTGCCTGACATACTTTCTTATGTCAACCTCAAAATAACCTTAAAATTTAGACACCATCATTTTCGCTATTTTGTAGAAGCAGAAAACGAGGTGCAGAAAAGTTCCTACCACTTGGCAAAAGGTCCTGTAGCTGGTAAGTGGCAAAGCTAGGATCTGGTTAAATCTTTGCAGCTAACTACATATTTCAGGTCCTGAGGCATTTTTCTCTGGAACATGACACAGTTTATGAGCTTTGCTTTTATATGAATAATTAAGAATATTTGATGCTTGGCAGTGTGATGTGCTATGATAGTTTCAGAATTTCATTCTGAGTTATACTGAATGACAGAGTCTCTGAAGATAGCTCTTTTTTCTCATACAGACTCTACAATCCATGTTTTTAACCTTTTGTAGACTATGCAAATGGTAATTTCTATTGTTTGAGGCATATTATGAAGTACATATTTCCTATCTTCTCGTCTATTGGTTAAATTTTTCTGTTCACATATATCAGTTGTTTGTACAAGAAGATGCTCCTTTGCTTTTTTGAGGCTTGTAGTGGTATCATTGGTTAGAAGCTGCTTTTTCGTTGTTATCACAGTCAAATTTGGTTCAGTCGGGAGCTTTATTTAGGAGGGGTTTTCCTGTGATATTTATATATAACGAAACCCAAGGTAATACGTTGTGTTGAAAATCCCTCAAATCTTAATGCTGAGACATTTGCCAGGTTTGTGTCAAATGTGAGTCGTAGCACCCTAGTGTCCATAAGCATGATACTGTGAAATGAAAAATGTACTTTAAGTTGACCCATAAAATCACTGCCCTAATCTTCTGTGAAGCTAGGATAGTAAGAGGGCTTAACCTGGCAAGTATTTGATGAACTCAGGAAAATATCAAAGTCGATAGCTATGTGGAGTCACCCTCCATAAACTTAAGAGAAGTGAAGATACTGCATTTCTTCACATTCTGTAATTAACAGAATTCTGATTTTTGGAATGCAACAACAGGGTAGGAAATTCAAGCTCATTTAGAAATTTCATGTGCTTTCCTTCTTCCACAGTTTTGCAGAGCTCCAAGGTTATGCACTCCAGCATGACAATGATGTGTGCCCTCTTGTCACTGGTGATTAGTCCAGTGGTAGTGATTTGAGGGATACCCACGTTTTTAGACCAGATGTTTCCTTGTAATCATCTCTCCATTAATTCCATACTGCAGTTTGGGCCCAGAGATCTTAAGCAAAGTTGAAAATCCAGGAGCCATGGTAACTAGTTCTCCTTTGCTTTTGTGTCCCACACAATAGTTCCCCTACTTGGCCCAGACACCTCTGTCAGTCCCCAGACCTCTGTCCCCATCCTAGTCTCAGGAAATCCTCCTTCCCCACCCCAGGTCTTCTCAAAATTACTTTCAGTGGGCCAGTCCAAATCTCCCAAATAAGGAATCACAAGGGAAGACAGAAAATTTAGTATTTCAATAAATTATTTTTATCATAGTAAATAGAGCACCTTTTAGAAAATGAATCCCAGGAAGCAACCTAACTTAGTCCATTTATTTTATATAACAAAAGAGCTATTTTGAAAAGAAAGTCCAGGTCTTGGTAATATCTGGAATGGAGATTGTAATATATGTTTATCCCAAATTGTTAAGAGCAGGGAGCAGGATGCTGTCTTGAAAAAATGCTGTTGACATAAAAGCCCTGTTCTCGTCATGAGGAAAGTTATTATATTGGGTAGCATTAAAATGCAAATAAACCAAAAAAGCGTGTTTCTTTTACCAAGAAGGCCTCTGTGGCTCCCATAGACCTTTGGTTGATTCTCCTTTCCATGAATGAGACAACTAAAGAATTCAAAATGGTTAACATTCTGCAGTCGTACTGAATCACAGAGCTCAATGGCATGTATCTCAGAGCTGCTAGGTGGGGAGATGGAAGGAAGAGCCCCACAGCACCCCTTCTGGTCTCCTCAGGAATAACAGTCCTTGGAGGAGCAGTTTCTTCCTTTAGAGGATTAAAAAGGCAAGGTGTAAGGTATTTGACAATTATAATAGAATAAACACCAGCTGGCTATAGACTAATATGAGACAGATCAAGAAAGAGGACTTTTTATTAGCACTTATGTACAATTGATTATAAATGTCTCCCCCCCCTTTTTATTACCATCATTCCAAATATTCTCAGATGTGTTTGGCATTTGGTTAAGAATTAGTTTCATCCACATTGTTTACTTGTGACTGTTCTCTTGTCTTGCTTCCACTGTTATTTAAGCCTTATTTCCAATTTCACTTTGAAAAGCACATGATAATGGAATTAATTTTGCTTTGATCTGGGGCCTTCTCTGATGAGTGAATACTGTAATTTACCCAATGCATTGACTTTGATATGTTTTTCTTGGTTAAGCTTACATAGGTATTACATGTCACAACTGGTGGGGCTATAATAATTTTACTGTTCACTGAATGTCAAATTAAAAATGTATATGAGATAGCTAAGGATTCTATTCCATTAATTATTCTCTTAGGATTTCTGAAATTCTGTGTTAATGAGCTGTAACATTCTGAAGACCAAATGCCTGAATGTATTAAAAGGGAGAGTGAGAAAACCTCCAACCTAAAAAATATACATGAAGGAGAATAAGATAAAAATAAATGTGCTATCCTTTGACCATTTTTTGAAATGAAGAAGTTGGTCACTTTGGAGATGAAGATCACTCTTGCTATTAATAAGTATCATTCTGAGTGTCAGTGGCTGTAAAGTCATGTGCATTGTTACAGCGTTCCTACAAAATCAAACCTATCCTCTTCATTGGAATTCAGTGCGTGGAACCGGCAAATGAATGAATGAATGAAAGAATGAGTGAGTGAGCCAGTAGGTTTTTTATTCTTTTTTTCCTCCGTGTTCTGAAACTGGGACAAGTTATTTGCTTCTCTGAACCACTTTTTCCTCAATTATATAAAAAAAAAAAAAAGTTCCTGTTTCCTAGTGGTTGAAGCCTGAATAGGTTGATCCACATGTAATTGTTACATATATTCTGAACTGTTTTTGTAATACTGTTTTGTTTTTTTAACCTCATTAGCGTTTGAATATTAAAATTTCTCGCAGTCCATGGCCCTTTTGATTCAAGCGAAGGAGCTGGTGCTCTGAAGTATATGTTTGTGCTCTATGTTGGTTATTCATCTGGTTTATGGAGGGACATTCTGATAATTGCTTTTTCTATTTTTGTAAAGGAATAGTTTATTGGGAAGTGTAGCTTTAACAGTTTATTTTGGGTGATGTCATAAGAATCCCAGAGACATTATGGAAAGTTTGAGCTCAGTAGTCATGGTGATAAGATTTTGCTGTAAGCAGCCAGGTGGTCCCATATGGCAAAGGACCTAGTCTAAATGAAAGCTTTATTTTTGAAACTAAAGAATCTTCATTTTCAATCTTTCATTCATTTTCTCATGTAGCTCCCCAAAAGCTTTACTCAGAAATTTGTAGATGGTTACACTTGGCTGGGTTTTTAAATTATACAGAATTATGATCTATGGCTTTATTCTGAGAATAAATATTGCCAATGTGTTACATGATGTAAGCCTGTATTTACTGTTGGAAGAGTAATGAAGATTTTCTTTTATCTCATTTTGTTTTAATGAACTCTGAAAACTAAGTAAATGCAAAAGGGTTGTGGAAAAGTTACGTGGGCTAGATGTGATGACAAGCATAGCGTAAAGGCTGACAGAATCTTAGATACCTGTGCTTTCTTTAATGAGTCTTTAAATGAGACATTAAAGAATTAGACATTAAAGACATTTGAATTTGAAGACACTTTTTGCATAATCTAAATTACTTGGAAAGAGAAGCTAGCACTTAGAGTTCTTTTATGTTTTGAATATCCAATAGGGAGTACATTCTGCAGATGTACGAGCATGGACTGCCTTTCAATGACATGAAGCTACATTTTTAGCTTCATTCTTGGCTCTTTGGAGTCCCTACCCCCCTCACCTCATTTTGATCATGTTACATTGTATGGACTTGGTCCTCTATCTGAACCTTCATCTTAACCAGAATATACCTGTGATTGCCATGCAGTTTCTTTTCTTCCACTTCTCAAAATAACCAGAATATACCTGTGATTGCCATGCAGTTTCTTTTCTTCCATTTCTCAAAATATGTTTGAGAAAGTTTCCGTGTTCTTAGCTTCCACTAAAACTGCACATCCATAGGAAGGCAGATTTTCTGTGAAACTACCGAAGCCTCAAGATGAAGGTCCCCCATTTGTAAGCGGCTTTTTCTAGGCTGCTGCAAGGGTCCTGTGCAATTTTGTATTCATAATATTTTTCTTTGAAAGAGGACTTTAAAATTGATTAATTTTTGTGTCCCACGAGATCTGAATATGCCCTAAGTTCTGTTGCCAAATACTCTGTGAAATGTTGTTGCTAGAATGATCAGTAACTACAGCATTTAAAGTTTTGCCTGGACTTTGTTGTACATTATGCTCTTAATCTCTTTTCCATGAAAAGCTTTTCGTTTTGGTTCGTATTTCTTGCAGTTACTGTGGTTTCTTGAAAGTTCCTCCTCATTTGAGTTGTAGGCTGTTTTCTTATCTCTATTGACATTATCCAGGGTTCCAGTTCTAGTCCTTCCTTCTTTTTCAGTTTACACTCTCCATGTAACACACACATTTTCAAGTCTTCAACCACCCCCGCTCTGCAGTACACAATACAGTAGCCACTAGTCCCATATGGCTACTTAGCAGTTGAAATATAACTAGTGCCATATGCTGAAAAAAATATTTTGGATACGTTGGTAAAATAAAACATAACTTTATTTGTTATCAATATGTTATAACTTTTAAAAAAATGTAGCTAGCAGAAAATTTTAAATTTCATATGTGAAATGCGTCATGTTTCTATTTGAGAAGACAAGAAGATGCTGATGGCTGCCTTAATCTGTCTCCAGTGCAGACCCTTCACTGGAATCTTAAGCATGAAAATCCTGCTGGAAATCCTTCTGGGCATCTTATGAGGTCACAGACTGAACCCATCATCATCTTTGACAAATGCTCCAGTTTTCTTTATGTCAGTTGGAGGAATGCATTGCCTAGTAAGTCACCCAAACTAGAGACCTCATATCATATTTGATTCTACTTTATTGCTCATGCCCACAATGAATCAATCACAAATCTTAGTCAATTAGGTCTCATAATTACATTTCAAATGTATCTTTTTAATCCTCACTGTATCTAACCTTCTTTGAGCACTCATATATTTTAGGCAAAGTGTTGTAATAATCTTTCAAGTATTTTTCCCATTGGATACCTCTCAAATATATTCTCTGGTGTCTGATGGTTTGTATAGGAGAGGAAATATAGGAAGATGATTAAAAAAACCAAAAACATGAGGCTTATCAGGAGGATTACTATAACTTTATGAGTGGAGAAGTGTACTATTCTAATATAAAGCAGGGGCTTTATATATGTGCAGTGGCTTCCTATATCAAACCTAACTCTCTAGCCTCACCAATGCGATCAGAAGATAGGCACATATCTCAAATTTCAATAAAGTGCTTCTGATTGCATTTTTCCTCCTTACAAAATATATTAAAAACATTATTTCCCAAGACTTTGCTCTTCAATCTGGCATGCTCACTGTACATGGGCAGTTGCTTATGTATATATACTACAACAATTGTTTTAATAACTTTCTGTTGCTTTTCTTCTATGATGTCTGTTTTGGTGGCTGTTTTAGATTATAAGTGCCTAGCATGAAGAAAATGAATTGCTGAAACAAGGTAGTGTATATTGTAAATTAATAAATTTATTTTAATTATGATAATGTCATATTAATATTTATGAAGGCAAATTTTAAGGAAAGTGAACAATAATCTTAAAATAGTAGAAGGTTCTTGGTGAGGAAGATTGAATAAAAAACTAACCAAGTATCTTCTAACTGTTAATTGTTACATTAATATTCTCCTCTTTTTTTGGCAGGAGGACAATGGGTAAGTTCATCAATACCTTTGCTGATTTTTTTTTTCTCTTGAGGATCTTTACATTTTACCAAGTAAAATTGGTACCTGGCTTCTCTTGATTCAGACTTCTCTGAGGTAGAAATACAATAATTCTACACTGTCTTTATCTGACTTGAAGAAGAAGGATTGCTTTATTCATAGAAAATGCTTAGTATAGTAAAAACATAAAAGAAGGAGCAGTTATCTTTAGATGTAGAAATAAATGATCTGTGTTATATATCATGAATGCAATGGTACATGATTGTAATCATACTTTGTCTTTTGAAGGTATAAAGGATCTCTGTTCTCCAATGATAACCCTCTACTTTGGTGTGATCCATTTCAATTTAAAATTTGTATCAAATATGCATTCAATTATTTAGATTTCAATACAACTTAATAAGTATTCTTATTAACGTTCTCTATCGTGAACCCTTCAATTTTACTTCTGTGCTAAACCAGGCTTGCCGGGATGATTACATTAATAATACATCTCTATCCAAAATTGAAGTGCCGAGTAGAGAACATGCTAATGGGTTTCATTGATTTCAACTTGGAAATGGGTGCAGGCAATCAGAAAGCAGGTGCAAACCTGACTAGCAGTGAACTACTGGGAGAATATTGAGCCAGGATCAGTGGCAAGATTCATAGCTGTGATTTGAGTTAGAAAAATGTTAAACATAATGAAGTTAAAGCGATTAAAGCCTTCTGAGAGAAATGTGAATGCTTCATTATGCTTTTCAGATGGTGGCTTTGAGTGATAAGAGTTCTAAATTCTGCCTTTGTAATTGTATTAGTTTTCTTCTATTTTTTACCCCCTGGAGTTAGCTGCATCTAGATTCATTCTTATTTTTTTTTTTATTTTTATTTTTTTAGATTCATTCTTATTTTAGTGTTCTAAAAACTTCAACGATGCGGTTAAGGACACAGCTCAAAACATTCAAACTACCCCCATGCTCTTTTCTTTAAAATTAATTTGAATTTGATTCCAACATTTGTAAAAGTGCTGTCTCGTTAAGGCTAATTCTTTACTTGAGTATGGACTCATTTGTATTTATTCCTTTAGCTTGGGCCCTCAAAATTTGAAAAGAATAGATGATACTGTCCGTAAAAAGTGATTTTAGAGTTAGTTGGAGCAAAGAGTTTCTTAAAATGCAGGACGGAAAGAGTAGTTATTTTCCTAAGTTCTCTTTTGTTTTCCTCCCTCTTAGGTTATGTTCTTTTGAAGCATGCCCCTTCTGCTTGATAGGCACACTTTCCTATCTTTTTTTTCCTATCTTTCCTACTTTTATGTGGTTTTGCACAGGTAGTAATTGATATGATTCTCATTAGAAACCTTCAGTAACATAGAAATTGACTCATTCCCTGGAAATTTAAGAGGTTCATTTGGTTTCTTCAAACAGCTTATGATAGGTGTCGGAAGGAATAGGTAATAAGCATTAGGCCTGTGTGTTCTATCCTGGAAATACCACCTATGACTAAGGAGCTGCTCTATGGGGCATGGTCTTCGTAATCTGGAGCACATGCTGAGAATTCAGGCTGTCTGAGAATTAATCCCTGCTCCCCCTACCTGCTGGCTCTGTGACTTCCTGTCTCACTTAAGAAATGGAGCTAATACTGATACCTACCTGTAGAGCTGTTGTGAGAACTAAATGAGTCAATTCACTTAAATCTGTTGGAGCAATGCTTGGCACATGGTAAGTACCTTATAAATGTGAACATGTATAGTAGTAGTTGGTGCTGCTGGTACTGCTGTTATTATACTAATAGTAATAATAATTATTATTACAAATCTCCATATCTCCTTTCTCAAAAGTGGCCTCATAGCAAGTGCTGTTCTGTCCTGACCGTTTCCATGGTCATTCATTCCAGCTAACTCTCTTTCTTTTGCATTCTTGCTGAAATACTGTACTACGTCTAGATTTCTTTTCATTCCTGAGAAATCTGAATTTGATGCAGTCTACCAGATCTTTATGAGTGGATGTTGATAATTCCAGGTAGTGCGTTTTATTTGCTTCATTGAAGGAGAAGACGGCTCTTGTTTTGAGCAAGGACCAAATCTACTCCAGTGACTGCTTGTTAATCTGGGAATGTTGGAAGAATGTAAAAAAGAATAATTAGGTTGCATAAAGGATTCTCACTCCTGAGGCTGCCTTCCTAAATCTTCTCAGCTATTCTTTTACTGGTATAATTTTAACTTCTGATTTTTTTTATGTATCTAAAGAATAGGAGAGATCTTTCTGGTTGTTCATGCTACTTAAACTGTATGTGGTTTTAATCAGGTAACTAAACCTCTCTAAGGCTGTTTTCGAATCTAAAATAATGATAAAAATAGTATCTACTTTGTAGGATTGTAGCTAGGATTTACTGTTTCAGTGAATATGATGTCCCTAATACATTATGTGATCCTAATAAGTTTTGTTCATCTTTTTATTTTTTTAAGATTTTTTATTAATTTATTTGACAGAGAAATCACAAGTAGGCGGAAGTAGGCAGAGAGGCAGGCAGATAGAGAGGGAGAAGCAGGCTCCCCACTGAGCAGAGAGCCCGATGTGATGCGGGGCTAGATCCCAGGAGCCTGGGATCATGACCTGAACCAAAGGCAGAGGCTTTAGCCCACTGAGCCACCCAGGCGCCCCTCATCGGCTGATGTGGGTGCACAGCTTGTATTTTGTGGACCACGCTTTCTTCTATTCTGCCATCCATCCATGGCTGAAAATGGTCTAGATCCCTTCTGGTTTTTTTCACCCTCGGTGATGAGTATTAATTTGTTAATCTATCTGACTGTAAGCATTGGTCTTGGGGAGCCAGTGCTCATCTTGGCTTACTTCAGAAAAGGGTAGTAATATTTTAATATGTAAAAACTAGAGCAAGAAAAATATGAGGAACATAAGGAAGGAAGAATTTTAAAATGTAAGCATGAGACATGGTTGCCAGTATTTTTCTCTGTCCCACAACAAAAAGAATAAGAGCAGATTTTCACAGATCCTTGTTCTTGATTAATGTCCAGTGAAAGCCTAAAGCCATCCTGGTCAAACTTCGATGTGGTTCTCTTCCCACTGAAAACTAAATAAAAATGAAGAAATTTAGGTTCATTTCCCTGTGTAAAAACTTTCACTATAGCAAGGGCAAACCCAGAAATTCAGCCATTAGTTCATCAATCATAATCAAATTATTCCCTGGGGAATTCTCTTTTGTACTGGAAAGTTCTTAGCATTATTATCAAACATCTGAAGAAAACCTGTATCATTGTTACTTAATTCACCTGATCATCATGTTCACTAGAGAGTTTGTGCGGTGTACATGACCGGTGAAATTATCAGTGGTTAAACTGCCAATACGCATTCTGTGACTTTCAATTATATAATAATTTCTCAAATTATTCATTTTAATTTCTAAAGGCAAGAGTCACAAGAACACATTTTCCTTGAATGAATAAGCACTGGGGAAATCATTTGAGGCCACTGCATTAAACAGTAATTGTCCATTTTTTCTACTAGTGCAGAGAACCCAAGAAGCTTTGGGAAATAATGGTTTCATTTGGTTACGGATATCTGAAGAAAAAAATAAAACCTTGCAAAGAGTTGCCACATATTTCTTTGGCTACATTTAGGAAAGAGATTCAACTGGTCAGCTATGGATACATATACTCTTCAAAATTATTGTTCCTCTTGTATCAATTAGATATTTGTAGACATATTCTTAATTTTGTAATACCACAGCAGATTAAATGAAATTGGCAAGAATACCTTAGTAAATCTATTAGGAAAAAGATTGATTACATGACCATATATACATATTTATAATTTTACTCTTCTTGCTGTGAATGTGTGTATGTGTGTGTGCACGCATGTGTGCGTGTATTTGTGCTATCTCAGTCGCTTTGTCTTGGATTCCCCTCAACCACAAATTCACTTGAGGGAGAGGAGAATCTTTTTCTTATTGATTCTAGCCTATGTTTTTCTATTTCTGTGACCTCACTGGTGTGTGTAGTATATCTAAAATGTGTCATGTGCTAGACTTATTTTCCTTCCAAATCACCAAATTAAAAATATGAAACAACAGGCCTGAAGCTGATTTTGCTGGTGAGCCAATCGTTGTCACAGGAAACAAATATTATCAAATTGGCTTGAATATTCTACTCTCCCAGCTCCCCCCCCGCCCTTTTTTGTCACCCACTGATCTTCAATTAAGAGTACATTTTGGGAAATTTTTCCATCTTGTTGTCTAGGGGGAAAGGAACCAGTGAGAATCTATAGCACAATTAATTCATAGTTTTCAGTCAACACTGTTTGAGGAAATGTTCAGGATTCCGTACTTGGGCATTTATCATTCATTCATTCCTTCACTGACTCAAAAAAAAAAAAATTACTGACTACCTGTGTGTCATGTAGTATAATATAGATAAAGTCGTGTTTATGGAGTGTGGCTACTTGAAATGCTATATGTCCATTCTAGATTTAATTTGTGTACAACGCAATAAACATGCATTCAGGCACATTCTGATATATAAAAAAAAATACAGGAGTTAAAACACAGAAACAAACATAGAATATAGAAAAGCATGGAATTCATGTGTATAGTGGCAAGTAATATGGTACTCTCCCATTTTTTTGTCCAACACATTTTTAATATGTACAAATTTCACATTTAGGAGCTTCAAAAATAAGGTGATTTATTATGTACTTTTATTTTTCTCTGTCATGTTTTTACTTACCTTGCAGTTTCAAGAGTTTTTGGTTGCTGTTGCTTTTCTTTCAATTCCTTTGGTATGAGTATGTGTCTCCTGACAACAGCTGTTTCAGTCCTGAGTACAAGATAGAGACCCTATGTGGACTCCTACAGGTACTTCAGAATGAATAGAGTGAAACTAGGAGACGATGTGTGAAATGCTGCAGCAATATCGATTGCCTTGCCACACGAACAGGAATAAACCGAATTACTGCTATTATGCAGGTCTTTTATAATTCTGGGCAAAGGCCAAGGTTAAGCTGGAAAGTGAATTGCATTCAGAATGCTATAGGACATATGGATTTTTCAGAAAGGATAGAGATTGAAGACTTGGAGAGATTGTGAACTTTGCTCCATAACATGGAACATGTTTGCTTGACTGAGATTAAGAATCAGTTATAGGGGCACCTGAGTGGCTCAGTGGGCTAAAGCCTCTGCCTTCGGTTCCGGTCATGATCCCAGGGTTCTGGGATGGAGCCCCATGTCAGGCTCTCTGCTTAGCAGGGAGCCTGCTTCCTCCTCTCTCCCTGTCTGCCTGCCTCTCTGCCCACTTATGATCTCTGTCTGTCAAGTAAATAAAAAAAATTAAAAAAAAAAAAGAATCAGTTATAACAGGCAGACATACCTACTTGTTAAATGCTATCCTTTGAATTGTAAACAAGGTGGTTGAAAATCATTACCTATAAAAAAAAAAGGAAAAATCACATAGTAGGTGATCAATAAACATTACTGAAAGAAATTTGTGAACTGACATAAGCTGACCAACTTGAAGATACACCGAATGAAATACTGGGAAAATAATATTTCATCTACTTAGGTCCATAGCAGTTGGAACTCTGGGTTGCTTCCTTCTAAATAACAAATAAAAAAGTGCCAGTTTTTGCTTTGAAGTTTCCTCAGAATTCTTTTACATTCTCAGGGACCTTAATTCTTCATATATAAACGCTTCATGCATTTGTTCGCAAGCAAATAAAACCCTGAGTTTGTATGTGATTATATGATACCTGAGATGATATTCAAGTCCTTGCTTCATTAAAATGTTAAAGTCAAATATTCTTTTATTTTTCTGTAAATCAATACTCCTCCCAACTTTTTTTTTTTTTTTACATTTTAGTCAAATGCTTTGGAACAATACAGAGATAACCTTATTGTCTCTGGTTCTAGCAGTTGACATTTAAGATGGAAATTTGGTAGGCAATAATTTATGCTTTTTTTTTTTTTTAAAGGAAATCATTATGATCTGTAGTTATGGTCCAGCCCACAAATGTCACCCGTTGATTGCTTTCTTCTTTAAAATTTGAACTTAATGTTTTATATTTGATGTCTTACCTCATATATGGTGGCAAACCTCTTCAGGGCAGGGATCATAGAAAATCCCAAGAATTATCAACTTTTTTGAGGCCAGTGCTGAGTAATACAAACTGTGTCATGCTGAGAGGAAATAAGAGAGTAAATAAGAAAATGAATACTAAGTCCAACAATGTTTTAAAAATCTACATGCCGCAGGATTGAAGGGGCCTTGGGGGTAGGAATATTCCAGTCTTCTAGTACTGGACAGTAGTGGCGGGGCAGTGGTGGAAGGAAAGACGACCCAGATCAGAAAAGCACAAGGGGTAGCATTAGTGGTAGTGATGGAGGAGGAAGGAGACAAAGCAGTGAGTAATAGTGGTTTTTTACATCTACATATTAGAAATGCACAATAAGTCAGGTATGTATTGCCTGTAGCTGAAAGATAGTGACAATCCAGTCCTGCAGGATTAGGTGTGTAATGAATAACTATTGATTTACATGATCTAGACCAGCATGTCCAGGAGAAATAGTGTATAAGCTTCAGATTTAATTTAAAAATTTCTGGTAGTGGGGCGCCTGGGTGGCTCAGTCATTTAAGCATCTGCCTATAGCTCTGGTCTTGATCCCAGTGTCCTGGGATTGAGCCCCACATTGGGCTCCCTGCTCTGGGGAGTCTGCTTCTCCCAACCCCCCTACCCCACCCTGCTCATGCTCACTCACACTCTTTCGTGCTCTCTGTCAAATCTTAAAAAAAAAAAAAAAAGTTTCTAATAGCTACATCTTAAAAGCAAAAAGAAACCGAGAGAAAACAGTTTTAGTCGTTTCATTTACTTTACCCAATATTTCCAAATTATCATTTCTTCAGGTAATCAAATGAAAATGAGTGAGCTACTTTTTTTTTTTTTAAAGATTTATTTATTTATTTGACAGAGATCACAAGTAGGCAGAGAAGCAGGCAGAGAGAGAGGAAGAAAACAGGCTCCCTGCTGAGCAGAGAGCCTGATGCTGGGCTTGATGCCAGGACCCTGAGATCATGACCTGAGGCAAAGGCAGAGGCCTTAACCCACTGAGCCACCCAGACACCCCTGAACTACTTTATATATTTTTTGGTACTAAGTTTTAAAAATTTGGTCAATTAACAATGTACATATCTCCACTTAGACTAGTTGAATTTTTAGTGGTCAGTATCCCCACATGGTTACTAGTGATTATATTGGACAGTGAAGGTATGTGTTGTTGTTGGTTGTTTTTTTTTTTTTAACATAAAGTTTTTTTAAATACTAAAAATGAAGTGTATATGGTTTCTGTTTATTTCTCACATTTGTATGTTGCTATTTAAAATTTTAGAAGGATTTCTTCATGTATTGTGTAGAAGGCTGTTTAGAAATTTTAGCAGAATAGTCCCAGTGTTACTAAGGTCACACTGTGTCCTTGGGGTCCTTCCCTGGCCATGAATAATTAGGACCTCTGAGGAATCCCTGAAATTTTAGCTAAAATTCTTCATGTGAGTGTATAATGATGTATTCATGCACAGGCTCCCATGTGCCTCTCTAGGAAGAGAGTCTATGCCTTCTATCCAGTTCTCAAAGGGATCATGACACTCCCACCACCCCACGAAAAAGAGGCTAAGAATTTTGGTTAGAGTTTATTTTCTTTAGTAAAGAGACCAAATATTATATTAAAATGAAGTTGGTGAAATGAAAATCAGGGCTGTAGTTAATATTGGCTAGAAAGCTTACCATGATGACTCATATACACATTAGAGTAAATACCTAATTAGAAATCTGTGGGTCTGGTGCACAGAATGAATTAAGTGAAATTCTACAATATTGCATTCATTATTAAAATCTGACAAGTAATTGTTTAATCCTTTACAGTTTTTAATGAGGTATTTACATAACTTGCAAATGACACTTAATTAACATAACTTGTCTGAGGTCTCCACATTTTGTTCTTTAATGGCATATTTCTGGCAAGGCTACCTATTCAGAGTGTGATGAAAATAACTTGAGCTCATCCAGGATGCTTCGTTCCTGGTTTAGTGTATGCTGTACGCTTTCAGTCTAACTTTCCTGTAGAAGACAAATTTTAATTCTCTAGTTCTGTGATCTTTGTTCTAAAATCTATTATTTTGTTTTCAAGGGGATATTTTGTTGACTCAGATATCAGAATTACAGTAGACTCCCACCTTGATGGAATGTGGGGTGATGAGAAGTCTGTATTTCATTATTTGTGTGCAAGAGTTTCAGGTGATAAAGACTTTTTTGTCGTATTCCCTTTTCCTTTTCTAAATAATTCCCCCTTTATAAGTGCATTTGAATTGCAGAGACTGGAAAACATTTTTAGTAATCTGTAATTATTAATTGATTACCTTTATATTACACAAGCTCCCTAGTGACTTGGCTAGAGACAGCTGTAATAAACCCCGACATTAACATAAATTAATCATGAAAGAAAATAGGAGATATGTGAAGAGCTGAAAATGAAATTAGAAGTAACTTTTTTTTCTAGAGAATACAAAACAAGAGCAAAGGTTTTAGGGAAAATGGAAATAGATAATCTCACATGCAAAGGAAAATGAGAAGCAAAGCCCAAAGTCTGGGTAACACGAATGCGCAGGTTTGGTAAAGGCCCCGGTTGTATGGACAGGTGGCCAAAGGGTTTGAGGACAGTGAAAAGCCAGTTAGCAGATCTAAAGGTGAGAAGTGACATCTAATACAAAGCCATTTTGGAAAGATTAGAAGGTAGTAAAGATAATTGTAGTACAGAAGAAAGGAGAAAATTACATGGGTTAAAAAATAAAAAAGGAAAATTCAAGAAATAGGAACTAAAGCACCATAAGCTGGCAAAGCTGACAAGGAGCTCTGTCAGGCGGTGCTGACGGGCTCTCTGCAAGTGGCCGGTGTCTCTAAACAAGCAAGGGACAGAGGCTGAAGTCACAGTCGCAATGGCCCGAAATGGATTTGGAACGGTAATTGTATCTTAGTCCATTTGGGCTGCTATAACAGAATACCGTAGATTGGATGCCTTATTTAAAAAAGTTTATTACTTACAGTCCTGAAGGCTGAGAAGTCCAGGGTCAAGGTGCCAGCAGATTCTATGACTGTTGAGGGTCCATGTCTTGGTTCATACCTCTCATTGTGTCTTCGCATGATGGAAGGGATGAAAGTGTTTTCTGGAGTCTCTTTTATTTTTATTTTTATTTATTTATTTTTTTAAGTATTTTATTTATTTATCTGACAGAGGGAGAGAGAGAGAGAGATCACAAGTAGGCATAGTGGTAAGCAGAGGGCAAGGGAGAAGCAGGCTCAGCGGCCAGCCTGATGTGGGGGCTTGATCCCAGGACCCTGGGATCATGACTTGAGCCAAAGGCAGACACTCAACCGACTGAGCCACCCAGGCGCCCCTATTTTTTTATTTTTTAAATTTTTATTTTTTTTTATTTTTATTTTTAAAATTTTTAAATGATGCTGGGAAAATTGAACAGCTAGATGTAGAAGAATGAAACTTGACCATTCTCTTAAATAATTTTGTTTTTAAGAGAAGGAGGGGTGGGGGATGGGAAGAAAGGGAGGGAGAGGGAGAGAATCTTAAACAGATGCCACACCCAGCACAGAAGCTGACACAAAGCTTGACCTCACAAGCCTGAGATTATTACCTGAGCCAAAATCAAGAGTTGGATGCTTAACTGACTGAGCCACCCGGACACCCCTGGACACTCTTTTATAAGGGCACTAATCCCATGCATGCGGATTCTGCCCTCATGACCCGATCACCTCCAAAAGTCCTACCTCCTACCATGACACTGGAGATTAGGTTGCAACATAGGAGTTGGGAGGAGGCACAAGCGTTCTTTCTATAGGAATTTGCTTTTTTTTCTTCTCTTGAAGGGGTTAAGTTTGGAAGTCATGTTGAACACATGGATGCACCTTCACATGCACAAGTACTGAAATCTTCTGGGGCTGGGGGCGCCTGGGTGGCTCAGTCGGTTAAGCCGCTGCCTTCGGCTCAGGTCATGATCCCAGTGTCCTGGAATCGAGTCCCGCATCGGGCTCTCTGCTCAGCCAGAAGCCTGCTTCTCCCCCCACCCTCTCTGCCTGCTTGTAATCTCTGTGTCTGTCAAATAAATAAATAAAATACTAAAAAAAAAAAAAAGAAATCTTCTGGGGCTGAATGGATTTAAAGTGCACATCACCTTGGCAATACTGTCAAACCAAAATCTGACAGATTTCAATGAGTGAAAGCCAATGTGGCAAGGCCTGTCCTGGAACTCCAGCAGACTGGTTTATGGAATGTGAGCTACGGATGGAAATTTAGCTTTAAGGTGGTCAGATCATTAACACGGAGATGGGTTGGTTGATAGTTTAAACATCATTAACACCATCATTATCTTACTCCTGCTGACCCTTCCTCTTCTGTGCACGCACGTGTGTGTGTGTGTGTGTGTGTGTGTGTGCGCGCGTGCGTGTGTGTATGTAGAATAAATCATGGCCTGGAAAGGGGAATGAATAACTACATTTGAACTAAACCAACATTAAGACATATGGACGGTCTGCCTGAGTGTTGATGTATTAGGAGGAGTATAACAGGTCAGATGCTCATATTTTTATAGCAAATATTGATGTATTAGAATTACAGCCAGAGAAGTCTGAATCCAGAAAGTTCCTGCAAGAGCAGGCAGAAATTGGTGCTTTCTGCTCCAGAGGAAGCAGAAGGGCAGGCTGCTGTCAAAAGCTTCATAGTACTGTGCTTGCCTTTTCCTTACCCCACAAACACTGGTGTGCTTCATGTGGATAGAAGAATCCATCCAGGATCTCAGTAAATTGTTCTGAAGCTCTGTATTGAACGTTCTCAACAAACCTGGGCTCACTTCTTGCCCTTTGCTACAAGCATGAGATTCTTCTCTAGCAAGGAATACCTCTAAGACCACAGCAGAAATGTTCTGGGAGAGAGATAGATAACCCCTTACAGCTCCTTTTTACCATGAATTGACCTGACTTCTTATGCCTAGAACTAAGCTGCTAAGTTTTAGAGCACTATATCATTGATTTCTTCCCCTTTTCAGCTTTATAGAGGTACAGTTGATACTTAACACTGTATAAGTTTAAGGGGCACAACAATATGACTTGATTCTGGGTTATTTCTTTGGTCATTTGTTTACATATCTTTTCAAACTGCAAATTTTTTTTTGGCATGTAGACTCAGCATATTCTGGAAGATGGAGGAATGTTGAATTGTCTAATAAAACATGGATATATCAGTCATTCCACCCACTGTTATATATTTTACTGAGCATCCCATGGGGATGGTAAAGCTATGCTTTATTTTTAACTACTATCTGGGCTTTCAAGAAGGAAAATGTATGCTGATGATGTCTATACTTTCAAAGAACATTATAACAAAGTAGGTAAACAAGTTCATACTTTGGCCGTTAGTAATAACTGACCTCCAGCATAGCAGGGACTCTGTTTCCTCCCCTGGTCCCAAAGCTTGATGTCACCAGGTAATGTGCATAAACTTAAGGGGTGATCTGAACCATAAAATGCAAAACTTGTCCAGGAACACTTTACTGTCAAAGATACTAAGTCAGTGCAATGGGGATTTATTTGCTTTCTTTTTTATTTAGAAAATGGAATCTTAGTAGAATATAAAGTGGTCTTAATATATAAGATTAATGGAAGTTGGTAATCTATGTATCCTATTCTGGATAATAAAGTTTACCAATAGAAAAAATTTCTCTCCAGTGACCTTGTCAACATAATATTTATTACTCTTCCTCATGCACATGGTCATATTCCATGAGAAAGGATTTTCTGCTCAATATTTCAATAGATTATGTATTTTCTCCTCAGCATGTGGTATATTTTAAGAGAATGTTGGTTTTGCTGTTTTAAAATACTGTGTCTAGAAACAATATAATGCTTCAACTTGAGTCAAAATATTTGCATTTGAGAAATAACCCATTGGTTTTATTTATTGTTCTCTATTTTTTCCTGACTATTTCTGGTTACTCACAAGCTCAGTAAAAAAAAATATTAATGGTGCTAAGGTCTTAGATGTGGTATACTCAAGCCAGTTGGATTTGTGTGCATTTTGCCATGCTTTAGACTAATGTTTTGCATCTCCAAATGTAGATAAAGGGCTGAAAGAATTTGAAGGATAGCATCATTTTCCCTCTAATTGAGACAAAAAACTGTGTGATCACTTGTCTAATCTTCTTTTCACTGAGTAAGGGAAAAACATATTGATTGTACTCAAGGTCTGAATAGTCGTTCATCAGAAGAAAGTAAAATCACATTTTCCTCTGTGTTTCCAGATTTTTTATACCCTATAGTATTTGAACAATTGCACTCGCTGATTTAAATTTAGAGACACTTATCTGAAATGTTTTCTGGGAGTTGAAATAAAATGCACAGAGTGTATTATATTTTAAAAAGTAACTAGCACTATTATAAAAAGAAGTTTTCCAGTGTTTCCCAGCTCTTCAGACAGCTTGTACCTGTATACAACTATGTTTCTTGACACTGCATAGTTGAAAGATACAACCAAATACTACTGATTTAGGTAGTATGTAAATGGTAATTACAAATTTAAAAACAGATCCAACGAGGTTATGGATTGGCAGACAGAATGTGTTCTAGAGAATTTAGCCTGAACCTAAGTTATGTAAAGTTGGAATAGAATCTAAAGGAGTGTTTCTTAGGCATCTAACCACTAATACACTTGCATCCATGTTTCCGTGTGTTCTCCTGAAAACCATGGACCTCCCTGCAGTGGGATGTTTCCACATTCCCCCAGTTCTCCTTACTAGTGAAACTCCACTGGTCTAAATATCTAAGTACATAGAACACTTGACAGAAGACATCCAGCCAGGTAGCTTTTATGGAGCCAGAGAGAATTCAGAAAAAGAGTATAATCAGAAATTAAAAGAACAGCCTGCTCATTGGGCTTGGCTATAAATTCTAGTTCGGGGGAAGGTCACTTTTTTGTGATTATACCCAAAGGAAATGAAATGAGTACCTTGAGGAGGTACCTGCCTTCCCCTGTTTATTGTGCCATTATTCACAATAGCCAATATATGAAAACAACCTAAGTGTGTTCTGATGGATGAGTGGATAAAGAAATTGTCATACATCTATTGTGTCTGTCAATGTATCTGACATATTTATGTATGTCTACATAGAATATACATATCTGGATATATATGTAAATATAGAATAATATTACAGATATGTTGATAAATATCTACATAGATATGTATGTGAATAGAAATATTAGGGAACATTATTTAACCTTAAAAAAGAGATCCTACCATAAGATAAACTTAGAGGACATAATGTCAAGTGAAATAAGCCAGACACAGAAAGGAAAATACTGCATGTTCTCACTTATGCGGAATCTAAAAAAGTTGAAATTACAAAATCAGAGAGTTGAAGGATGGTTGCCAGCGGGGAGACATTGGTCAAAGGTACAAAATTGCAGTTATGTAGGGTGAAAAAACCTAGAGATGTACAGTGTGATAAGTGTAGTTAATAATACTATATCGAATGCTGGAAATTAGCTGAGAGTAGATTCAGGTGCTCTCACACACACATAAAAGGTAACTATTGAGTTGGAGCAGATGGCAGTGAACTTGACTGTAGTAATCTTTCACTATGTCCATGTATATTAAAACACTGAATATATACATTTTAACTTTTTTTTAAGAGTACAGTGTTTCATTCTTACCAAATTAAAAGAGGAAAACAACAACAACAACAACAACAACAAACTTAGAGTTCACCAGGAGTCTATGAGGGTAGATTGCAAACAATGGCAAACTACCACTACAAATTGCAACTTCAGCCACAAGGCAAGGATCTACTCATCTGTGCCTGTCTTGAAGATGTATCTGGATCATAGAAGAGATTCTTGAACTTTACCATGTTCTTTTAACAAATGGCATCATTTTTAATAGAATATAACTTAGGGTTTGAAAAGAAGATCTTTTTCCCCCAGTATTTTTGATCTACTGTCATTTTTAGATAATAAAGATAATTCCTCAAGTAGGATAAAGAATATTTTCATGTCTTGCCAATTATCCTACTGGGAGCCCACTCAGTAAAGACTGATGTTAAAATCAGCAGGCTGGACATCAACTGGAGCTTTGTAGAGAAATATGAATACAGTTTGCCCAACAAAGAAATGTGGAAGAGGGAATGTAAGACTTGAGCCGAGAGCCCTTCTATTAGGTCAGTGCATTAAATCTCCCAGGCAGATAAAAACCAAATGCTGCTGCTAAGTTAAAAGGGATGTCTTGTAGGATAAGTTCCAGGACTTCTTTGCTACCTTCAGAAGAAAATTAAGAAATCTTTCTTACTGATGTTCAGTTGAAGATGTGTAGGATGGTATCCTTTGGGATCATACTTGATTGAAATCAGAATTTGCAAACTTGAAGCCAAGAGTCCCAGTTTGTCTTCTGGCCATGTTGGAAAACACGGAGATGTTTAGGGGAAAAAGTAAGCTGACAGTTACAAATTAGAGGTTTTAATTTAAATATGTAAGTAGAAATTGAGGGAGCATAAGAATTTCTGTCTATGCAGTTGTATTGGACCAGCTCCGTGCCTCACTGGGCCTTAGTAACTTGCCTAATGGAAGGCCTCACCACATGGTCACTGCTTTATCTCACCATACATTCTCTGCTGGGGTGAGGCCTGGCCACAGCAGTTCTGACACCCAGGTCCAACCTCTAGGTCCAGACTAACAAGACTCACGGAGGGGCTTCTTAAAACTTCCGGGCTTAGAAGAGGTGCTGTCTGAACAGTTCATAGAGTCTGGCTTCTGTTCCAGCAGTTGTGCAGAGGGCAGGATGAAGGAAATGGGAAATATTAGAGGATTATTATGACTTGGGGCTGCTCTGACCAATGAGAGAAAAGTGGCTCGAAGAACTGTATAGATAGTTCAGTTCCCTTGGACCTGTACCTGATTCTGAAATATTTGCTTCAGACATGGGTTTTTAAAGAATTATATATTTTTTCTTAATTCCAGTAGAGTTAACACACAGTGTTATATTAGCTTCAAGTGTATAATTTAGTGATTCCACAATTCTGTACATTACTGAGTGCTCATTGTGACAAGTGTACTCTTAACCCCCTTCACCTATTTCAGCTGCCCCCACCACCCCCCACCCCCGACTCACATTCCATTGGCTTTTCTCTAGTTAAGAGTCTGTTTCTCTGGTTTCTCTCTTTTTTTTCTTTTTTCATTTGTTTTCTTTCTTAAATTCCATACATGAGCAAAAATCACATAATATTTATCTTTCTCTGGCTGACTTATTTTACTTAACATAATCTACTCTAGCTCCATCCATGTTGTTGCAAATGGCAAGTTTTTTCTTTTTTATGGCTGAGTAATATTCCTTTGCATGTATTTGCCATCTTCTTTATCTAGTCCTCTTTTGATGGACACTTGGTTGCTTCCATACTTTGGCTGTTGTAAATAATGCTACAGACAATGTAGAGATGCATATATCTTTTCTAGTGTTTTTTATTCTTTGGTAAATACCGATTAGTGGAATTGGTAAATGTTATAGTTCTATTTTATTTTTGCTGAGAAAATTCCATACTCTTTTCCACAGTGGCTGCATGAGTTTGCATTCCCACCAACAGGGCACAAGGGTTCCTTTGTCTCCACATTCTCGCCAGCATTTGTTATTTCTTGTGTTTTTGACCTTAGCCATTCTGACAGGTGTGAGGTGATAACTCATTGTGATTTTGATTTGTATTTCGCTGATGATGAGTGATGTTGAGCATCTTTTCATGTGTCTGTTGGCCATCTGCATATCTTCTTGGAGAAATGTCTGTGTTTTCTGCCCACTCTTATTTTATTTTATTTTTTATTTGCTTATTTTTATTTTTACCAATTAAAAAATTTTTATTTCTTTTAAAAAAATTTCCATTTAAATTCTAGTTAGTTGGTTGACAGAATGGGAGAAGATATTTGCAAACGACATATCAGATAAAGGACTAGTGTCCAGAATCTATAAAGAACTTAGCAAACTCAACACCCAAAGAACAAATAATCCAATCAAGAAATGGGCTGAGGACATGAACAGACATGTTCATGTAGGGGAACCCTCCTACACTGTTGGTGGGAATGCAAGCTGGTGCAACCACTCTGGAAAACAGCATGGAGGTTCCTCAAAATGTTGAAAATAGAACTGCCCTATGACCCAGCAATTGCACTATTGGGTATTTACCCTAAAGATACAAATGTAGTGATCCAAAGGGGCACATGCACCCGAATGTTTATAGAAGCAATGTCTACAATAGCCAAACTATGGAAAGAACCTAGATGTCCATCAACAGATGAATGGATCAAGAAGATGTGGTATATATACACAATGGAATACTATGCAGCCATCAAAAGAAATGAAATCTTGCCATTTGCGACAACATGGATGGAACTAGAGCATATCATGCTTAGCGAAATAAGTCAAGCAGAGAAAGACAACTATCATATGATCTCCCTGATATGAGGAAGTGGTGATGCAACATGGGGGCTTAAGTGGGTAGGAGAAGAATAAATGAAACAAGATGGGATCGGGAGGGAGACAAACCATAAGTGACTCTTAATCTCACAAAACAAACTGAGGGTTGCTGGGGGGAGGGGGTTAGGGAGAAGGGGGTGGGATTATGGACATTGGGGAGGGTATGTGCTTTGGTGAGTGCTGTGAAGTGTGTAAACCTGGTGATTCACAGACCTGTACCCCTGGGGATAAAAATATATGTTTATAAAAAATAAAAAATTAATTAAAAAAAAATTTCTAGTTAGTTGGGAAGCCAGGGTGGCTTAGTCATTAAGCATCTGCCTTCGGCTCATGTCATGATCCCAGGGTGCTGGGATCCAGCCCCACATGGGGGCTCCCTTCTCATTGGGAAGCCTGCTTCTTCCTTTCCCACTCCCCCTGCTTGTGTTCCCTCTCTCACTCTCTCTCTGTCAAATAAATAAAATCTTCAAAATAAATAAATAAATAAATAAATAAATAAATTGATTCTCGTTAGTTAACATACAGTGCAATATTGGTTTCAGGAGTAGAATTCAGTGATTCATCACTTACTTGTAACACCCAGTATCCATCACAGCAGGTGCCCTCCATCACCCATCTAGCCCATCCCCCATCCATCCCCCTCCATTAACCCTCAGTTTGTTCTCTATCATTGGATTACTTGTGTTTTCTTGGTTTTGAGTTGTATAAGCTCTTTATACATTTTGGGTACTAGCCCTTTATAGTGTATGTCATTTGCAAATACAAAGAATCGCATCAAAAAGAGACTAATATCTTTGAGGATTAAGATACTAATCTATTATTCAAACAGGAATTCTAACAGATGGCCTGGTGACTTCTACTTGAGTAAATATTTACTGTATTCTAAAAACTAGTTTAATTGTTAAGTCAGGATTTCAAGAAGTATACAGAATAAATGTAATTCCTTTTTCATGTGTATTTAGAGATAAATGAAATATTGCAAAAATGGTTAAGAGTAAGGACTATTGGAATCAGGGAGCCCTGAGATCAAATGTTCTTTTTAGTACTTGCTAGGTGTCTAACTGTGGGCAAAGGTACACATTCTTTCCCAGCTTCAGTGTTCTTAAAATATAAGTCTATGACAGTTTGATTTGCATCCCTGGGTCTTGAGGCACTTGGCCATTGAGTGAAAAGGAGGGAAGGTACTGGAGTTTGGTGAATGTGTGGTCCCTCTAGCTACTTTGCACTGTGTCAGTCAAATGGGTTCAGGTTGGGAGATTATTGGACGATAGAATTGCTAGTGAAGACTGGAGTTAAAAAGAGTACAATCAAAACGAGAAACCGCAGTTGTGCTCCTCAGCTTGTCAGCTGAAAACCAAATAAGAGGTTAGTAAAGGGCATCCAGGAATGTAAGATAAGATTAAATGTGACAGCTTTGCCAGAAGGTCTTCTTGGTGCTGTGGGAGAAGCAGAAGTGGAAATACATATTTTGGTTTCTCTCCTCTCTCTTTTAGGCATAGCCCAGGGAAAGCTTGTAAGTTGGAGACATCACCTTGAATATTGTTTTCTGTTTCTTCCAGGCAATTTAGTAATCACTGTTTTTCATTTTGAATTACTGAATATTTCATTTAAAAATATCCAAAATTCTAAGAGGAGGAAAGAAGAGTGGAGAGAGAAAAAGGGGCAGAAAAAAGAGAAACCATCTTAAGCATAAATTCATTTTCTGTTAGCTGATATCTGTTAAAAGGAATTTTTTGTTTGTGAAAAACTACCCATTACTACATTTTATAGTATTTTATAAAGTTTTATAAGATAATTAAGTGTTATGAAATTAGATCTTTGTGACAAAATACATTTGAGGTTAAAAATGTGTTTCAGAAAAATCTTTATCTGTGTAGTACTTACATATGATAATCTATAATCCATGCTATATAAATTTTTTTAACTCCTCTGCATTTTGCATTTTCATCTTGCAGAGAAGCAAATTTGTATTAACATCCTTTTTCATAGCTCCTTTGATATTCTTATTAATGTATGTATGATATTTTTAGTTTATCAGGACTTTATATAAAGTCATAATAAATTACTGTTGGTGAAATATACCTAATGTGCAGGTTTTTTAAGCTGAGCTTTTAAATGA
The DNA here is from genome assembly GCF_022355385.1 of Mustela nigripes. Lineage (NCBI taxonomy): Eukaryota > Metazoa > Chordata > Mammalia > Carnivora > Mustelidae > Mustela > Mustela nigripes. Next base: position 40,891,778 of record NC_081562.1, on the reverse strand, counting down.
AGATGATAGAGTGCCATAGACTTAACTCTCTACATTGCAGTATATTGCAAACCAAAAGTTTCCTCTCCTGAGGAAAAATTAAGCTCAGTCTTAATTTTGCATAAACCCTGGAAATTCTATGTTGGTTACTCTCAGTCATTCTTGTAAAACAAAGGACACTTGCCTCCATGGAAGGGAATGTGAATAAGACTGTGTATGTGTTCTTTGGTCTTCATGAGTTTAGAAATACTGGTTTGCTCTAAGTTCTTAATTACATCTACAGTGATTGGGAAGGGAGATGATAGAGTAGATTGAAAAGTCCTTAATCATTCATGCATTCATTCATCCATCAACGATTTATTAAGCTACTAGTATTTGGAAGCCATTGTTCTAGTGATGACCTTTAGGCTTGCATTGAAAAACAAACAAAACAACACTGCAAAATTGAAATACTCACATACATATAATACATACCTTGATGTTCAAAGACAAGAGTCAAGTAAAATACTTAACATGAAAATAAGTGGCTAAATGCTTTTTGCCCAGCCTTACTTGGTGGAAAGGAAAAAGAAAATACAATTTGAGGGGCCTAATAGTTATTGAGAGTCTACTTGGGGTTGAATTCTTTACTTGTTATTTTTTTAGACATTGTTTCATTTAATCTACAGACCATGAGAGGTAGATGTGCTGTATGATGAGCACTGGTGAGACAAAGCTGGTGAACAGGCCACTCCCCTTGTCCCAAGGGATTTATACTCTAGTGGGGGTGGGCATGGACAATTTTAATATCCTCCAAGGATATTAATCCATACCTCTTAATCTATATGAAGTGAAGGAGACCACATCGTACACAGCTGATTCAGCCCAGGCCAAGTCAGGGACTCCCCTGTTTCATCAGAATTGACTTGCGTGGGGCTAAGTAGTTTGTCCGAAGTCAGTGTCCTCAGGGATATTCTGCTCTTTGGGTGTTTCAGAATGAGAAAACTGGGGGCAGCAGATACATCAGCAGATACTGGTATGTTATTCAGTATCTCAAGAAGAGCTAACAGTGAAGGATCTATGCCAGCCAGGATGTGCCCTCTGGACTTGGAACAATGACCATATTGGGACATATTCCCAGTGTATTGGGAGTTAGTAAGAGTTATAATAGGGTATCTACCTGCCATATCTTTTGGACATAAAACTGATGAGTAAGAGTAATTCGTTCTGGCAGGCCTTTCAAGAAGTGGTCTTGTGTGCTAGAGGAGCGATAATAAAGGATGTTAACATTTTCCTGGCCTAGCTCAATGTTTGTGTTCCCTGGGACAGGACTGTGTAGGCTCAGCTTAGTACTGGGCCCATCCCTCGAGTGACTCTCACTTTTATTCCTTTAGAAAAACTTGGGCCTTCTCTCTTAAGGCATCTCAACAGCCTCTTCAGAACCGAAGTGACATCTGGGTGGAATCAGCTGGCAGAGTTTTCACATAAAATGCCTGCCTGTTTCTGAAGGCTTTCCCTCTCTTTCCAGTGGGCAGTTTTATCTTTGTACTTTGGGTACTCACGAGAAACTGAATTCTGTACTTACTGGTAGGTTATTTTGACACATACACGATTCCCACAGTCTTTTAGGCAATATTGCTGAGGGCAGACCCCTATGAGACTGCACAGGCCACTTATCTGTGAAGCTGACCATGATTTTAGAAAATGGTATGAAGGTTCCTCAAGATGTTGAAAATAGAGCTATCCTATGGCCCAGAAATGGCACTACTAGGTATTTACGCCAAAGATACAAATGTAGTGATAAGAAGGAGCACCTGTACCCCAGTGGTTATAGCAGTAATGTCCACAATTGCCAAACTGTGGAAGGAGCCGAGATGCCCTTCAATAGATGAATGGATAAAGAGGATATGGTCCATATATACAATGGAATATTACTCAGCCATCAGAAAGGATGAATACCCACCATTTGCATCAACATGGATGGAACTGTAGGGGATTCTGCTAAGTGAAGTAAATCAAGCAGAAAAAGACAGCTACATGATTTCGCTTGTATGTGGAACATAAGCAATAGCATGGAGGACCAGAGTGGAAGGGAGGGAAAATCTGAAGGGGGAGAAATCAGAGAGGGAGATGAACCGTGAGAGACTATGGACCCCAGGAAACAAGCTGAGGGTTTCAAAGGGAGGGAGATGGGGGGAGGGGGTAACCGGGTGTTGGGTATTAAGGAGGGCATGTGTTGTGATGAACACTGGGTGTCCTTGAACACTACATCAAAAACTAATGATGTATGATACAGTGGCTAACTGAACATAAAAAAAGGAAAATTAGAAAAAGGAAAATTATCTGAGGCACTGATCCCCAAAGCCTGTGTTCTGGTGCTGTTCTGTAGCAAACCTTTTACTGGTTGTGACAAATAAGAAAAATACATGTTCAAACTATGTAGCGATCTACCAAACATTTCATAAAATTTACTAAAGGACTAACCCTTTAACTTAATATTCCAACTTTTTTCTTTTGTTATTCAAATAACTTTTCTTTTTTAAATGATTCTGATAGACATAAAAAAATATTTCTCTGTCAAAAGTAGCACTCGGTAAACCCTTCCACTTGTGTTACTTTCTCCTCCCAGCTCCGGTTTACTCAGTAGACATTTTTACTGTTTTAGAATCACAGGTCAAAAGTACCTAAAGAGAATATTTCATTGCTTTCTCTAAATTCTTCATGAGGTTCTATCTTCCAGAAAGCAACATATTATTTAAGCTTCATTGGTTAAACTTACTGTTTGGTCTCTAGTCTTTATCAAACATTGTTAGAAGAAATAACCAAAAAAGATAGTTTTGCAATCCCGTATTTTTTTAAGTTATTTTTCATCTCATTTTCAACAACTCCCTTACATATAAGGATCCACAAAATGCGTTCTTCCTAGACCTCAGTGCCAACAAAATCTGCCTCTCAAATGAACTCGCTTGCAAAGGGTAATGTGAAATCCCTCACAGAATTTTAGCTAAGTGCTACATTTGATCTCCAGTTGCAGCAGTGTCATACCATTTTCCCAGTATCTTTCTTCCTTTGCCTTAAATGGTTTCTGATCTCTCAGAAATCTGTATCTTAACTGCCCTTATTCCGCTTTAAATGTTCTTATTGTAAAATTTTTCAAATGTATTCTTAAGCTTGAAGTTGACTTAGGTAAATAAATAGTCAAAAGTAATAGATACTGAGTGACAAGAGCTATGAGTGCAGAGAAACATTTTGATGAGACTGTAGAGCTTGGATAATACTCAAGTCAAAGTTACATGCTTTTTCTTCCTGACACCTTCTGTATCTGCCTCATTAGCATTTTTCTCATATGATGGTGCCAAGTGGTAGTAATAGAAGGAAGATGAGGATGACTTAGTTTCTTGGAGAATGTGTCAATTCCAGGTTCTGAGACAGTGACAATGAGGCTGTCACTCCTTTCCCTCAGGTTTGTAGTCAGTGTGAAGTATGAAGCATTCTTTCTTCTCTGGAATTTAAGCTGCTTCTCCAAATTGCAGTTTCAAACACAAAGAGTAATCCTGGGTTCAGCTTCAAAATGCACAGGCAAAAATTGATGTGTCTTGAGAACAGTGCAGAAGGAAGCCCCCAGCTAGCCTGCTGTTACCTCCTCACCTGTCTGCATCTTAAACATCTAGCTGTACAAATGTTTCCTCTTTTAATAGATGACTTACACTTAAATAGATAAAAATCTAGTAAGTGGTACTCTCTCATCTTAAGAGAGGCTGATGGATATTTTTACTTTAATTTTCATAGTGGTTTGCTTTGTGATATCCATTATGAAACACTGTAGAATGGTGCGTATACTTTCCAAAAAAGAGGGGAAGGACTTCATTGAGTATCCTACTGGTACTGCATGTCAAGAGTTACCCATATATTACTTTATTTAATCTTGATAACTTCATGACAATATATTATCTCCACTTTTTTGTGTATTGAAAAATGAGGCTCCGAGAAATAATTTGCCTTATGTGATATAGCCAGTAATTTGTAGAAGTAGAAGCTGTCCGTAGATCTGTCTGATTTCATCTGATCCCAGATACTGCACACTTATACCTTAGAGTAAAGTTGTAACCCAGTGGAATATCTGAGGTCTTCAGGCAGCATGCAGGGAGGAAGCTGATGATGATGGCTATTGTATTACAGATCTGTTGTCACCAAGACGCACTTCACAGTGCAAAGACATACCTGAGCCAGCCCGTCCTCTTGTTAGAGCTTTCAGAGCTCTTTGGAAACTATACTTGTCATCTTTGGGGAAAACAAAGTAAGGAAGCCTTGGATATGAGAGAAGGTATCTTTCACCTGATGGTCTGTAGCTGTGACAACTCGTACATTCATTTGGTAAAAGAAATAAAGAAAAAATCTTACTATGTGCAGAGTACTGTGCTACATTATATTATCTTTTAGATACTATAATAAATTCCTGATCTCATTTCTCATGGAGTTCATTGTTTGTTGGGATAAACAGTAAGCAGATAATCACACATAAATCATAAATCCTTAACTAGAAATGTAACAAAGACTACAGTGAAGGAGAACAGGACGTTATGAGTGTGTAAGTAAAAGAAGAGAACAAGTAAGTCTGAAACTGAGTAGCGTCAGTTGAATGAAGGGTCTGGAATGGGTTGAGCTTTCCAGGCAGAGGGTCCAGATAAGTGATAGAAGAATCACCTGGAAATAAGCAACCCTGATGCTAGTTTTCAAGAGGCCGGAATAAGCAGATCATGACAACCTGGGCCATCAGATGCCTTCAGTTAATACTTGTGGAAGTTCTGAATTCCATCCCTGCCCCAAATAGTTTTGTAGCACATACATAACCTGGCAAGTGCCTGCTTATAGTAAGGGGTCCTATGTGTTTTTCCTGAATTTTCATTATCTGTTGCTGTGTAATGAATCATTACCAACCTTAGTAATAAATAAGTAACCATTTATTATCTGTCATGATTCTGTGAGTTCACTGGGCTCAGCTGCATGGTTCCAGAAAGTACACGTAGAAGCTCCAGGACTTTTTATTTTATTTTATTTTTTTTAAATTTCAAATCATTTATTTGTGATTTCCATTTTTCTGTTAAAAGAGTTTATTATATATTTATTTACTTATTTATTTTATGTAAAATGTATTTTTGGTTCCAGGGGTACAGGTCTGTGAATCATCAGGCTTACACATTTCAGAGCACTCACCGTAGCACGTACCCTCCCCAGTATCCATAACCCAGCCACCCGATCCCTCCTCTAGCACCCCCCAGCAACTCTCAGTTTGTTTCATGACATTAAGAGTCTCTTTTGCTTTGTACCTTTCCCGAAACCACCTTGTTTCATTTTTTCCTTTCCTACCCCCCCAAATCCCCTGCCCTGCCTCTCAAATTCCTCATATCAGAGAGATCATATGATAATTATCTTTCTCTGATTGACTTATTTCACTTAGCGTAATACCCTCCAGTTCCATCCACATCCTTACAAATGGCAAGATTTCAGTTTTTTTGATGCATGCACACTAATCCATTATATCTATCTATCTATCTATATATATATAGAGAGAGAGATATCTCAAATCTTCTTTGTCCATTCTTCTGTTGATGGACATCTAGGTTCTTTCCATAGTTTGGCTATTGGGGACATTGCTGCTATAAACATTCGGGTGCATGTGCCCCTTTGGGTCACTGCATTTGTATTGTTGGGGTAAATACCCAGTTGTGCGATTGCTGGGTCATAGGGTAGCTCTATTTTAAACTTTCTGAGGAACCTCCATGCTGTTCTCCAGAGTGGCTGCACTTGCATTCCCACCAACAGTGTAGGAGGGTTCCCCTTTCTCCACATCCTTGCCAACAACCGTCGTTTCCTGACTTGTTAATTTTAGCCATTCTGACTGGTGTGAGGTGGTATCTGATTGTGGTTTTGCTTTGTATTTCCCTGTATTTCCCGAGTGATGTTGAGCACTTTTTCATGTGTCTGTAGGCCAGCTGGATGTCTTCTTTGCAGAAATGTGTGTTCATGTCCTCTGTCCATTTCTTGATTGAACTATTTGTTCTTTGGGTGTTGAGATTGATAAGTTCTTTATAGATTTTGGATACTAGCCCTTTATCTGACATGTCATTTGCAAATATCTTCTCCCATTCTGTCAGTTGTCCTTTGGATTTGTTGACTGTTCTCCTTTGCTGTGCAAAAACCTTTGATCTTGATGAAGTCCCAATATCATTTTTGCTCTTGCTTTCCTTGCCTTTGACAATGTTTCTAAGAAGAAGTTGCTGCGGTTGAGGTCGAAGAGTTTGCTCCCTGTGTTATCCTCAAGGACTTCAATGGATTCCTGCCTCACATTGAGGTCTTTCATCCATTTGGAATCTATTTTTGTGTGTGGTATAAGGAAATGGTCCAGTTTCACTGTTCTGCATGTGGCTGTCCAGTTTCCCCAAAACCATTTGTTGAAGAGACTTTTATCATTGGACATTCTTTCCTGCTTTGTCGAAGATTAGTTGACCATAGAGTTGAGGGTCAATTTCTGAGCTCTCTGTTCTGTTTCATTGATCTATGTGTATGTTTTTGTGCCAGTACCATACTGTCTTGATGATGACAGCTTCGTAATAGAACTTGAAGTCTGGAATTGTGATACCACCAACTTTGGCTTTCTTTGTCAACATTCATCTGTCTACTTGAGGTCTTTTCTTGTTCCATATAAATTTTAGGTTTATTTGTTCCATTTCTCTGAAAAAAGTTGATGGTATTTTGATACAGATTGCATTAAATCTATAGATTGCTCTAGGTAGCATAGATATTTTAACAGTATTTGTTCTTCCAATCCATGATGGAACATTTTTTCATTTCTTTGTGTCTTGCTCCCTTTCTTTCATGGGTACTTAATAGTACAGAATCTTTGCCTTTTTGGTTATGTTTATTCCTAGGTATCTTATGGTTTTGGGTGCAATTGTAAATGGGACTGACTCCTTAATTTCTCTTTCTTCTGTCTTGCTGTTGGTGTATGGAAATGCAACTGATCTGTGCATTGATTTTATATCCTGACACTTTACTGAATTCCTATATGAATTCTAGCAGTTTTGGAGTGGAATCTTTTGGGTTTTCCACATAAGGTATCCTATCGTCTGCAAAGAGTGCTAGTTTAACTTCTTTCTTGCCAATTTGGATGCCTTTAATTTCTTTTTGTTTGTCTGATTGCTGAAGCTAGGACTTCTAGTACTATGTTGAATAGCAGTGTTGGTAGTGGACATCCCTGCTGTGTTCCTGACCTTAGTGGAAAAGCTCTCAGTTTTTCCCATTGAGGATGATATTGGCTGTGGGTTTTTCATAGATGTCTTTGATGATATTGAGGTATGTGCCATCTATCCCTACTCTGTGAAGAATTTTGATCAAGAAAGGATGCTGTACTTTGTCAGGTGCTTTTTCAGCATCTATTGAGAGTATTGTATGGTTCTTGTTCTTTCTTTTATTAATGTATTGTATCACATTGATTGATTTGCAGATGTTGAGCCAACCTTGAGCCTTGGAATAAATCCCACTTGGTCATGGTAAATAATCCTTTTAATGTACTGTAGGATTCTATTGGCTAATATTTGGGTTAGAATTTTTTCGTCTGTGTTCATCAAGCGTATTTGTCTGTAATTCTTCTTGCTGGGGTCTTTGCCTGGTTTTGGGATCAAGGTAATGCTGGCCTCATAAAATGAATTTGGCAGTTTTCCTTCCATTTCTATTTTTTGGAACAATTTCAGGAGAATAGGTATTAATTCTTCTTTAAATGTTTGGTAGAATTCCCTGGGAAGTCATCTGGCCCTGGGTTCTTGCTTGTTGGGAGATTTTTTTATGACTGCTTCAATCTCCTTACTTGTTATGGGTCTGTTCAGGTTTTCTATTCTTCCTGATTCAGTTTTGGTAGTTTGTAGGCCTCTAGGAAAGCATCCATTTCCTGGTTGATTCATTCACTCTTTAGTAGGACAGTCTTTCGCCTCCATGTATTTGGGTTCTTTCTAACTTTCCTCTTGAGATGAGTTCTAGTTTCAAAGCATTGTTGTCTGAAAATATGCAGGGAATGATCCCAATCTTTGGTACTTGTTAGGACCTGATTTGTGACCCAGGATGGTATCCATTCTGGAGAATGTTGAATGTGCATTAGAGAAGAATGTGTATTCTGTTGTTTTGGGATGGAATGTTCTGAATATATCTGTGATGTCTGTCTGGTCTAGTGTGTCTTTTAAAGCCTTTGTTTCATTGTTGATCAATAGCTTGGATGATCTGTCCATTTCAGTAAGGGAGGTTTTAATGTCCCCTACTATTATTGTATTATTGTCAATGTGTTTCTTTGATTTTGTTATTAATTGGTTTATATAGTTCACTGCTCCTATGTTAGGGGCATCAATATTTAAAATTGTTGGATCTTCATGTTGACAGACTCTTTAAGCATGATATAGTGTCCTTTCTCATCTCTTATTATAGTCTTTGACTTAATATCTAATGTATCTAATGCAAGGACTGCCACCTCAGCTTTCTTTTGTTGTCTGTTACCATGGTAAATTGTTTTCCATCCCCTCACTTTCAATCTGGAGGTGTCTTTGGGTCTAAAATGAGTTTCTTGTAGACAGCATATTGGTGGGTCTCTCTCTCTCTTTCTCTTTTTTTTTTTCCTTTCCTTTCTGATACCCTGTGTCTTTTGATTGGGGGCATTTAGTCATTTACATTCAGGGTAACTATTGAAAGATATGAATTTAGTGCCATTATAATGCCTGTAAGGTGACTGTTACTGTATATTGTCTCTGTTCCTTTCTGGATCTGTTCCTTTTAGGATGTCCTTTTGCTTAGAGGACCCCTTTCAATATATCCTGTAGGGCTGGTTTGGTGGTTGCAAATTCTTTTAATTTTTTTGTTTTGTTTTGTTTTAATAACTTTGTTTGTCCTGGAAGCTTTCTATCTCTTCTTCAGTTTTTGATGACAGCCTAATAGGATATAGTATTCTTGGCTGCATATTTTTCTCATTTAGTGCTGTCAATATATCATGTCAGTCCTTTCTGGCCTTGTAGGTCTCTGTGGCATAAATCTGCTGCCAATCTAGTTTTATACCATTGTATGTTACAGACCTCTTTTTCCAAGTTTCTTTCAGGATTTTCTCTTTGTCCCTGAGACTGTAAGTTTTGGTATTAGATGATGGGGTGTGGACTTATTTTTATTGATTTTGAAGCAGGTTCTCTGTGCCTTCTGGATTTTGATGCTTGTTCCTTTTACCAAATTAAGGAAATTTCCTGCTCTAATTTGCTGCAATATACCTTCTGGCTCTCTCTCTCTTTCTTCTTCTTCTGGAATCCCAATTATTCTAATATTGTTTCATCTTATGGTATCACTTTTCTCTTGATTTCTCCCCTTTTGGTCTAAGAGTTGTTTGTCTCTTCTTTATTCTCTGTCATTGGTCTTCTATATCACTAATACTCTCTTCTTCCTCATTTATTCCACCAGTAAGAGCCTCCATTTTTAATTACACCTTATTAATAGCCTTTTTTATTTCAACTTGGTTATATTTTTGTTCTTTTATTTCTCCAGAAAGGGATTTTATTTCTCCAGCAAGAGATTCTCTAGTATCTTCCATGCTTTTTTGAGCTCATCTAGCCTCTTGATAATCATAATTTCAAAACTTTAGTTCTGACATATTACTAATGTCCATATTGATTAAGTCCCTAACTGCTGGTACCTCCCCTTCTTCTTCCTTCTTCTTCTTCTTCTTTTGTCAAGATTTCTGTTTTGTTATTTTATCCAGATAAGAACTGATGAATGAGAGAACAAAATACTAAAGGGGTAGCACTGACCCCAGAGAAATATACAGTAACCAAATTAGAAGAGACCCAAACTGTTGAGAGAAGAAATGGGAAAAAAAAGAAAAATATATATATATATATATTAGATTGGTGAATAGAGCAAATACCTATGATTTTGGGTATATTTTGGTCTGTTAGAAGAATCTACCTCTCAAAATATGAAAGAAAGAAAAACTTGTATATATAAAAAAGTGAGGGTAAACACGAAGGACAGAAAATTATCATAAAGATGAAAATTAGAAAAGATTCTAAAAAAGGAATCGATAAGAAACATTGGTTGGAAAAAAAAAGAGGAAAGAATATGATCAGGCTGGAGACTAGAAAAAAGTCTTAGGCGAGATTTAGGGTATATTGTGATCTATAGAAAGAACTGTATTTCAAAATTTTAAAGAAAAAAGGCTATATGTATACAAAAATGAGGTTAAATACAATGAAGGGATAAAATATGAGTATAAAAATTAAAAAATGTTTTAAAAATGTATTGATAATATAAAATATTTAAAAATGTTAAATAGGAAATAGGAAAAATTTATAAAATAGAATAAGGAAAAATAAAATAAAAAAAATTTAACTTAAAAGACTAAAGGTTCATGGAGAAAAAACCATGAATTCTATGTGTTACTTTCCCCTAGCTCTGGAATTCCACAGTTCTCATTGATTGGTGAATTTTGTCTTGGCTGGATGTTTGTGCTGAGCTTCTGCAGGAAGGGCCCGTTACAGTGATTCTCACATGTCTTTGCTTGAGGCGGAATAACACCACCCTTTCCAGGGGCCAGGTTAAGTAATATGCTCGGCTTCACCTTCGAAGAGCTTTTCTTCCTTGAATGCTTTCTGTAGAGCTCTGGAGGATGGGAATGAAAATGGCAGCTTCCCGATCTCCCACCCCATAGGAGCCGAGAGTTCAGGGCCCCACTCCTCAATGTGCCTTCAGAGAAAAATAGTCAATCCCTCCCTTCTCCCTGGTCTCCAGCCGCACTCCGAGCTAACCTGGCCTGTGATCAAGCGTTTCTATCTCTGGTGTGTGGCCCCATTTGGAGTCTCCAAATCCAACCGATTCCTGTTGCATACTCCTGTACCACTCCTTTTGGAGGAGTCTCTCTGGATCTGCCACTTGTGGGGGCTGTGAGAAGAGCAGTGAGCCAACTGTGCCTTGGATCATGGTTTAAGGTAACCCTGAGCTGAGGGTCCCCTCAATTCCATCTCTGCAGCTAGCTTCCCTGCTCCGATAAATGGGAGCTCTGGCACACTCAGACACCCCTGGTCGTTTTGTGACCCCTCAGGTCCTGAGACCATACTGTCCCCATGAGGGGTTCACCCCCACTTAGCTTCTGTAGTGACATTCCTCAGTGGAGCAGACTTCTTAACCTTCCAATTTTGTGCTCTGCTGCTTTCTCACTTTTCAGGAGCTGGTCCCTCCCCCTGTGGTCTCTCTTCCTGTATGTTGCCTTGGATTCACTTCTCCACATGTCCTACTTTCCAGAAATTAGTGGACTTTCTGTTCCTAAAATTGCTGCTCTTTTTGTCTTCTATCTTCTGTTGAGTTTGTGGGTGTTCAGAATGGTTTGATAACTATCTATCTGAACTTCTAGCACATGAGGATATTTAGGTCTCATACTTCTCGGCCATCTTGGTCCTCCCTCTGCTTCAGGACTTTTTTCTGGTCTTGTAAGTCCCAGGACTTCATTTCTGCCATATTCTTTTAGTCAGATAAATGATTAAGACTTGCTCAAATTGAAGGGAAGGGATAATGGACTTAACCTGCTGGTTTAAGAGTGAGTAGGTCACATTGCAGAAGAACATGCCGGAAGGAAGATATTGTTGCTACTCTCTTTGAAAAACAGAGTCTGCCATGCTGAATAAAAGAATTGGATGCTAGTCAAGACTGAGATAAGCTCAGGAGGCTGGTTTGTCTGCTCCTTATGGTCGCAAGTTTCTGATTTGATCCATATTTTAGGAACTGCCAAGATTAGATATGTCTCTCTTCTTTTAATCAGATCCTACTCTGATTCATTTAATCCCTATGAGATGGCATTACAGAATACATCCCTGCCAAGTATTTTTGGTCAACTTATATTATTTCTTTACGTCTTAAAAAAAGATCTTGTAGAATCTAGACTGTAAAAGCTTCCTTATGTGCTACATTAGATTGTAGTAAGGTTGCCAGTGATTTACTCGTTTGTTCAACAAACACCAACAGCAAAGGCTTAGGGTGCTTACTATAGGTCTGAAGATATTCCACAATTCTAAGAGCTATGTATTCAGTAGTCTTTAATAATAGAACTGAGGTCCAATTGTGTGCCAGGTAGCATGTTTTGTTCTGGGGATGTAAATATTAACAGAAAAATGTGTGTCCCTGTTCTTGTGAGTTTCTAGTGTAAAGGAGGGTTTAGAATAGTTAAATGTTCACACAAGTGTGAACTTAAATGTCAGATACAAACACATGTAATGAGAATAACAGCTTAATAAAGATACACAACTACCTGCTTTGTGCTAGGTCTAGCATAATTTAATTTAGTAGGTGACAGTTTCTATTGTAGATGATGTGTAAAGGTCATTATTTATGTGTTTTGGGGAATTTGGGGGGGCCCTGAATAGTTGTAAGATTCTAGCTCAGTAAACTTAGGAAAGAAGCTAAAATATGGATTTGATGATGACATTTTTTTGAGTGCTTTGAAAGAATTTTCTCCTTATATTTGCATGGACAGTTATGACTGAAACATGATGGAAATTGCTTTAAAATGGTGTTTCTTATTAAGTTCTGTCATTTTTATGGCAAATATGCCCACTTTCCCCTCTTAGGAAAAAAAAAAAAAGAAGATAAAGTTTTCTTTCTGGCCCCATTATTTAGAGAGACATGTTTCCTTCCCAAAGAATAAGGAAAGATATTTCTCTGGCCTTTTTGTTAGAAAAATAGGAATATTCTTTAATATGTATAGTGACACTATTTAGAAAACTAAAACCTTTATGTTTGGAGCCAAGAGAATCTGGCTTTGAATTTCTTCTCTACTTTTTTCTAACCATTCTTAGGGGAGTTACTTAGCGCTTCTGAGCCTCGATTTCCACTATCTGTCAAGTCAGGTGATAATATCTTATTTTTATATAATCTGTGCAATACTATGTAAAGTATTACGGTATCATATAATTATCATTTAATACTATTTGGCAGCAACTGGGACTGTAGAATATTATGTTGCTAGCTGAGACAAAATCCATTGTACCTAATATATGTTCTCTTTTATTTTAAGGTCAATGGTTGATTTCAAAACAGTTGTATTGGACCTTGAAACGAATTGCTGTTAGAGCTAGTGGCTATGTTGTATGAGAGATCACCTTTAATATAGTCTTCTTAGTAATATATTAATTTGGTCATCTATGGTTTTAGTGACTAATCAGCTTATTTTTCTCTACAATCATGATTTCAAAGCAATACACAGAGTGCTTGTTATTCATATATAAGGTTGGGTACAGAGCAAAAATGGCTATAGCATTAAGTTTTTTACTGATATTTATCTCAAAAAGTAGTCTCCATTCAGACATTTCTTATGCTTAATGATGCCATCTTTACCTACACCTGGTATCAAATTCCACAGTGGGTAGTTACTTGCTGAAATATAATGCAAATTCAGTATGAATCCTTGGGAATTGAAATGACTGCTCTTTGAGTGAATCAAAAATGAACAATGTGTTGTAAATGTTTTCATGCAATTGTCTGAAAAATTTTGCCTCTGAAATTTGTATCTGATTTATTTTTGGTCAGTTTAAAAATATATATAACTTATTTTCCTTATTTTTGTTTTTTGGTTCAGTTTTTATCAATCATTATTATAATATATTGATTTATGTATTTTAATTGACTGCTTTTGGTAACATTATCCTATAATACAGGGCACTTATTGTATATTAAATTAGACCCTGATATCCAGTTTATGAGAGAGTGTAGCAGGGTGATGATAGAGATAAAGAAAAGAAATTATTTTTTGAGGGATAAGGTTATTTTCAAGAAGTTTAAAAAATGGATTTCCATTTTTTTTTAAAAGATTTTATTCATTTATTTGACAGACAGAGGTCACAAGTAGGCAGAGAGGCAGGCAGAGAGAGAAGAGGGGAAGCAGACTTGCCACTGGGCAGAGAGTCCAATGTGGGGCTCGATCCCAGGACCCTGGGATCATGACCTGAGCCGAAGACAGAGATTTTAACCCACTGAGCCACCCAGGTGCCAATCCATTTCTTATTTGTTTATTTATACTTATTATAGTTTATTTATAGTTAATTTAAAACACATGCAAAAAAAATAAGGCAGCTTGTTAAAAATAGTTATTAGTTTACTATGAATTTATTTTTTAAAGATTTTATTTATTTATTTGACAGACAGAGATAACAAGTAGGCAGAGAGGCAGGCAGAGAGAGAGAGGAGGAAGCAGGATCCCCGCCGAGCAGAGAGCCCGATGCGGGGCTCGATCCCAGGGCTCTGGGATCATTACCCGAGCCGAAGGCAGAGGCTTTAACCCACTGAGCCACCCAGGCACCCCTTACTATGGATTTTTATTAATGAATTTGGATTGTTAGTTTAGTCATCAGTACTCTAAGGTCAAGACCCAAATTTGAAGAAGACCCAGAGAGGATTGGATAAAATATAGCTTCTAATTTTTCTTCTAATTAACTTGACTTTAAATTACACTCAGTATTTACTCTGACCAGCAGTTCACGAAAAAGTTTACAAACTTCAGAATCACCTAGGGAATTTGATAAAAGCTCCAATTCCCAGACCTGACCCAGTCCAATTAAATCAGAATATCTGGGAGGTATAAGGCCCAGGCCTGGCTATTTTTTAAGACTTGTCCAAGTCACTCTGATGTATGACCAAGATTGAGAACTACTGACTCAGCAGATCCTGACACAGCAGTCCCTCACATGGGGTCCTGGGATAGCAGTTAGCAGCCCTCCATCTCCTGGAACTCATTGGTTCAAAAATGGCTGCACCATTATTCTGCTCTGTACTCTCAGCTGTTCTTCCCCTTGCTCCCATGCAGGAGATGTAAGTGTCATTATTTAGAGCACGACTGGCCCCAGGATGCAGGTTTAGCAAGATTCCAGCTTGGCTGCCATGATTGACTGGAATTGCTTTCCATAGAGCCAAGCTATTTCTCTTTCGAACAACTTAAAACTTAGTATCATTGTAGACTGGGGAGGGTGAAATAGCTCTCTGGTTTTCTCTGTACCCCCAGACCCTGGTGTAGCTTTTTAGCTATTATATGTCACCCTTGAAATGGACTCCTCTGAGGTCATGGCTGGAAATTTAGCTGATTTTACATCAAGGAGCCATCCAGACAGGCTGTGAAGTGAAAAGACCCAGCTGCTGAGAAGGATGAAGCTGCCAGGAACAGCTTCGGTTCCGAAGCCTGGAACCTTGTCTGTCTTGTTCACTGTGGGGTCCCTGGCTCCTAGAACAGTATTAACCACAGAGTGGGCACATGATGGAAACTTGTTGAATGAAGGCACGAAGCATGAAACGCCTAAGTGCTTAATGGCTTTGGGAAAGGCTTTTATTTATTTATTTATTTTTTAAAAAGATTTTATTTATTTATTTGACAGAGAGAGAGATCACAAGTAAGCAGAGAGGCAGGCAGGGAGAGGAGGAAGCAGGCTCCCTGCGGAGCAGAAAGCCTGATGTGGGGCTCGATCCCAGGACCCTGGGATCATAACCTGAGCCAAAGGCAGAGGCTTTAACCCACTGAGCCACCCAGGCACCCCTGGGAAAGGCTTTTAAACACTATCTATCATCCTACCCTCAACCCCATACTACTGAATGATTATAATATTAATTGTTATTACTGAGTGCTTTCTGAACACTGCACAATTCACCACCTCACATGTACACCTACGTACCTGGGCACATGCACGTGGACACAGAAATACAAATATGTTATTTCCTGTTAATGACTCCTAATGATTCTGTTAAGTAATTGTTATTATCTATTATTATCCTCCTGTCATAATTGGGGAAACTGAGATTTAGGTCAAATGACACAAGCAATTAAAAGCAAAATTGGTATCGAATTTTGCATCTTCCAATTCCAAGGCTACATGATAAAATCACCTTTTGATGTTCATAATCTCTCTGTCTTTAGCTTCAGTTTCTTTAAACATTTTCACAAACATTATCCCATCCCTTCATAGCAGTTCCCACTCTCAGGATTGTGTTATTCCTGCATCCGTTCACTTACCTGCCTCTATTAGCATCTAAGTTCCACCCGAGAAGGGTGTTGGTTTTCTTGTTCACCACAGTAGCTAAAGCCTAGAGAGTGGCTAAGTGCTTGCTGGATCCATGAATAAATGAACTTACTCTCATCTGTGGTCCCTGTTTGATTGATAAGCCCCACCGTCCAGCTGCTCAGTCAAGACAGCTGGGCATTATTGCTGCTTGGTCAGACTGTGTTTACTTCTCAAATGTTATTCAAATCTGTGTTTTCCCCTCCATTGCCCATGCTACTGCATTAATTCTGGCACCTATTACTTCCTATTTTGTGGTAGCATCCCCATCTTTGTCCCTAACTTGAGTTACCCTCTGCATCAAATTTCTTGTGTAGCGGTTTTCAACTGGAAGAAATTTTGCCCTCCAGGTGAAATTCAGCAATGTCTGCAGACACATTTGGTTTTCACGTTGGGGGTTGCTACTGGCATCTAGTTGGCAGAGGCTAGAGATGTTGCCAAACATCCCAGAATGCACAAGACTGCCCCCCCAAAATGAGGAATTACCTAGCCAAAGGGTCAACAGTGTAGATATTGAAAAATACTGTTCTAGAGAAAGCTTGCTAAAACTTCATTCTTTTTTTTTTTTTTTTTAAGATTCTACTTATTTATTTGAGAGCGAGAGACTGAGAGAGAGCATGAGAAGGGGAGAGTCAGAGGGAGAAGCAGATTCCCTGCTGAGTTGGAAGCCTGAAGCAGGACTCCATTCTGGGACTCTGGGGTCATGACCTGAGCCAAAGGCAGTTGCTTAACCAAAACCACCTAGGCACCCTGAAACTTCATTCTAATTTATGTGTTCAGATCCTTTCACTGACCGGACTCTGCCAATATGGTAAAGTAGGAAGTTCATAGCATGTAGAGTATAAGTATGATTTGCTTCCTCCTTCCTGCTTCAGCTACGTCTCATTCTTCTACCAAATGTGCATGAAATTCCAGTTACTTGAAGGAATTTGCATTTTTAAAAAAGATTTTATTTATTTATTTGACAGACAGAGATCACAAGTAGGCAGAGAGGCAGGCTGAGAGAGAGAGATCACTAGTAGGCAGAGAGGTAGGCAGAGAGAGAGGAAGGGAAGCAGGCTCCCTGCTGAGCAGAGAGTCCGATGTGGAGCTCGATCCCAGGACTCTGGGATCATGACCCAAGCCGAAGGCAGAGGCTTTAACCCACTGAGCCACCCAAATGTCCCAGGAATTTGCATGTTCTTGAAAGCTTTCTGGTATTTCCTATTGCTGACTTGTTAAGACTCTCAGGCAAGCTTCTGAGATGCCCTTTTAGTCTGTCCTAGATACGGTCATTCAGTAGATCCTAAGTGTTCAGGGTGTGGCCACTGTTAGGCACTCAGGATACAGATGTGAATAAAATAAATGAGGCCCCTCTCCTTGGGAGCTTCCCATCTTTACTGTGGTTAGCTGAGGGTAGAGCACTTACAGCCATCCCTTCGTCATCATTAGACCACTACATACAATTCCGCTGTCCCTTCAGATAAAATGAGCAATACTTAAGTCATTCGCAGTTCTCAGCAAATTCACATATATTTGTCTAAAAACATGTGTGTTTTAAGCAGTTAGTTTCTTCAAATCAGGTTCTAAACAAGATCCATTCATTGTATTTGGTTATGTCCTTTGTCTGTATTGTCTTTTGGGTTCTTTTAATCTAAAAAGCAACTTCTCCCCTCCCTCTCTTTTCTCCCCTCTGTCTTTCCTTCATTCCTTCTTCATTCCTCTTTTCTTCTCCTCACCTATTCTTTTCTTTCTCCTATTTTGTTGTTTTGTGAAAGCAGTCAGCCAGTTGTCTAGATTTCTTTCTTTCTTTCTTTCTTTTTTTTTTCAGGTTTTATTTATTTATTTGACAAAGATCACAAGTAGGCAGAGAGGCAGCTGGGGGTGGGGTGGGGAGAAGCAGGCTCCCCGCTGAGCACAAAGCCCTATGCGGGGCTTGATCCCAGGACCCTGAGATCATGACCTGAGCCAAAGGCAGAGGCTTAAGACACTGAGCCACCCAGGCATCCCTGGAGTCTAGAATTCTGACTTCTTTGTCCAGGCATTTAACTTATTCCTCTATTCTTCGTGTTCCCTTATAGAATGAAAATTAGGTAGGAAGGTTTAATTAACTTATGTACATTTTTGCAATAATAATTCATAAGTAAGTAGTGCTGTGTATTTCACATTTCATCATATAGTTGGTAAACAATGTGTGGTTGATTGATTTTTAATGATGTTTAGATTGGGTTCAGATGGTAACAGGTGACAACCCAATATCTTCCTTATAAACTTTCTTATCAACTCGCACCTAATGGCTTTTTGAGGACTATTGTATGAATCGGTTAATTAGATATTTAAAAATGGTGTCAGTCTAATTCTTCTATTCTGTTTCCATTTAGGAGGTAAAATTCCTCCATGTAGAACTTCCATTATGATTACCAAGAAATACAAATTAAAATAGAACAGCAGCATAAATTTTAATTTTCCTCTCTAGTCATTAATTTTCAGAGAAATAATTTGGTACCTTAACATTCTCTGGTGGCATCCAATTAATTTTAATTTGTTTTTATTTTTATCCTTTTTCTTTATTTTCTTCTTTAAGTATTATTATGAACTAATAGCCCCTTTATGCCTCTTACCTCTTTTTAATGCATGAGGCTCTAATATTCAGTACAAACCTTTGTACAGGCAGTACATAAGCAGTGGATATTTGTGGGTTTTCTTTTTCTGAAAATTAAAGAAATAGTCTTTGTTTTAGAATTTAGGAACATTTTTATTAGAGAATGAAATGAAATGGATAGTAGATACTCTGCCTGATTTCTTACCTCAGTAGACATGGTCTGTCACCTACTAGACAACAGGCTAGATGGTGTTTTTGTTGAAAATTTGTTTTGGGTCATAGTATCTATCAATTATTTATAATCAAACACTATTGGAATATGCAGCTTGCTAGATAAGTTAGAGATGTCTCAGGAATTATACCCTTGGTGGGAACATTGGGAATGATTATGGGTCACCGTGGAATCTCTCTCACATTATATAATTCCATTGTGTGAACAGCATATAGAGGACCTTGGTCAGTGACATTTTCTAAATGAGCTGATTAGAAAGGACTTAGCCAAGTTAAAACAAGACAGTGAACTTAGAGTAGTTTGAATTTTTTGTTTTGCCCTTGATTTCCTAGACATTCTTGATCAAATCTTCTGATCTCTATTTTCCCCCAATTGCTTCACATTTAACAAATAATGTTTATGTTAATCTACTGATCTTGAGATATATGGCATGTTTCAGTTAGTATTATAAAAATACATGAGTAATAATTAAGTTTTCAGTATCCCATTCCGGTATATGTCTTGCTGTTAAATAATTTTACCTGGCTGGTGCACACCTGGAGTATTATTGCGCTGTTAGTGGACTGTTGATTACAGCTTAAATTACCTTTCATCATTGGCAACTGGAACACAAAGAATGATATAACTTTTTTTTTAATATGTCACATCTCAATTTTAAAATTTATAATGAATATAGTTATGTGAACTGGCAGTAAAGATGGAATCACTGAATGGTGCTTGTCTTTGCTTATACCAGAGATGTTTTCATTTGTACCAATTATTTCTCTTGTTTAAAATTGACTATATCATTAGAGTATCTGCTTTAAAATATTTTAAGACTTTTACAATTATTTAAATAAAAATAACATCGGTTTAATTGATTACTTACTATGTTGTTGGTCCAGGATATAGTACCTAATTTTAAAAATAAGCTTTATAACTATTTAACTTTTTAAAATAGTCCAGTGAGTTTCTAGAAGAAAGTTGAGTCTTACAGAGGTTGAGTAATTTTCCTAGTGCACCATATATAATTAGAACTAAAGTTGAGATTATCTAAAGTCAGGTTGACTCTAAAGTTCATGCTCTTAACTATAGCTACCGTCATCTTTGAAAAAGACAAATTCTTTTTCCTTAGAGAGCTATTAAGTCATCTTTTCCCATCATAATAAATGGTTGCTTACAAAGAGTGAGCATATATTTGTTAGTATGCATATATTGAATGACCCTAATAACCTAGAAACTCATTACTTAGTATCAGAGCAGCATGGCATGAAACAAAGTGAGTAGCCCAAGATAATTAAAAAATATATTCTATTCTTGACTTGCTCTGATCTTCAACAGACATTAAAGATGCTGAAGACCTAGCTCACGATCAGCATTTGTCCAACTTCCCTTTTCTTCTACAGCTCTTTTCTCCAGATTCTCCAAGTTCCTTTTCACAACACACCTTTTAAATTTTTAAAATTTGTGGTTTCAAGTCTTTCAGTTTGGGCAAGAATTCCTCTTTTTAGGGAAGAGGTAAGGGAGAATCAAACTTGTGACTTCAGCTGTGGCTTTCAAACTTTCTTGATCACATATAATAAGTGGAAAGTGTCAGAAGATAATGCAGTGACCTTTAACCCTTCTATGTTATTTTATTCCGTTCTGCTCCACTCTACCCCTTTCCTTTGTGCCTCTTTCCTCCTCTACTTAAGAATTTTAGTTATGATCCATCCAGTTGATTGATGATTCATCAGTGGGTCATGCACAGCAGTGAGAAACTGAGTTACACAATTATCTTCTATTGGAGAAAGCGGGGTCTGTGAACATGGCTACATGACTGAATATGCTTCTATCACCCATATAAATGCATGTCACATTAATTGCTTTGCTAAGAATTATTTCAGTGGGAATTTATATTTTTAAAAGTCCTATTAAAGTAATTATTAATGAAAGAAAAAAGGGTAATGATTAGGTCAGAGGGGAATGAAATGAAACACTTAGACAATAATAGGATTAAGATGGATTATGGATTTAGTGTATTTTGTTGCATTTAGAATTTGTTTTGTAACATTGTTTGACAATACAGGAGGCTCTGTGGAAAGGAGGGTAAAACACAGAAACAATTTTAATCGGGAATAAGATGACTAAGAGAAATTATAAGGATTAATATGCATGTTTAGTGACAGATAATGAGAAGTGTTGGTGAGAACAAATTGTAAACCTCATATATTGCTGAGGGGAATGTAAAATAGTGCAGCCACTTTGGAAAATGGCTTAGTTCTTCAAAATGCTTAATAGTTAAATTTGGTGCAGGAAATTAACTTCCAGATATATAGGTAAGAGCAGTGAAAATATACGTCCATATAAAAACTTCTTCACAAATGCAAGTGCGTAGCTGTATTGTTCATGATAGCCGAAAATTGGAACTAACCCAAACGTCTGTCAAATGATAGATAAAATGTGGTATATTCACTCAATGGAGTATTATTTGGCTGTAAAAAGAAAGGAAGTGCTGATAGATGCTATGAGGTGGGCGAATCTTGAAAGGATTATGTCAGCTGAAAGAAGTCAGTCACAAAGGACCACATGTCCTGTGATTTCCTTCTCATGGAATGCCCGAAATAGTCAAATTTATAGAGAGAGAAAGTGGACCAGTGGTTGACAGGCTGAGGGTAAGGTGGGGTAGGAGAAGTGGCTGCTGAAGTCATCTGTTCTGGATGACAAAAATGTTCTAAAATTAGATCATGGTGATGGTTGTGCCTCTTTACTAATATACCCAAACCCACTAAATTGTACATTTTAAATGGGTGAATTTTATAATATATGAATTTGATCTCAGTAAGGTTGTTGAAAAGGAAATATGATTTTAGAATTGAGTGGAAATATTAAATAAATGTTATTGTTTGATAAATCATGTGATAGTCTTTATGTTTTTTGGATATTTTAAAAAGATTTATTTATTTATTTATTTCATAGAGATCACAAATAGGCAGAGAGGCAGGCAGAGAGAGAGAGGGAAGAAGACTTCCTGTTGAGCAGAGAGCCCGATGTGGGGCTCGACCCTTGACCTGAGCTGAAGGCAGATGCTTAACCCACTGAGCCGCCCCTATTTTGGATATTGTTTACATGTTTATTTTTCATATTAGAGTTCTTGCTCAAGGTGACTTCACCTTCTAAAGAGCACAACTAGCATAACAATTTGGCTCAAGTTGTATAAAATCTGCATCTATAAGAAGAAAGTCAATAAAGAATGATTATTTTCGGAAACATTTAAAATTAAGGCTAATAAAATGGCTAATAAAATAAAAAGGCTAATAAAGAAACTACAAACAGTAGATTTTTAATGTAGACTGTAGATTTCATGTTGCTAATTTTGCTTCAAGATTTTTATAACTGTACTTCAAAATTAACCTTTTATTTTTCTTATAATTTAACTGGGGACTGATTCCTTCTGTTTTGGCCATAGTTTAATTGTAATCTGAGGTAAGTCTGAAAAAAAATCAGGGTTTTGAGATAACTAAAAAATAAATTTAATTTTGAATAAACTTTGTTTTTGTTTTTGGAGTAATTTTGTATTTGTACAAAAGTTGTGAAGAGAGTAGACCGTTTCCTTAGACCTTTACGGATATCCCTAAAGGTTTGCCATGGTATAAATACTGGTGAAAACTAGGAAATTAGTATTAGCACATTGATATTAATTGATTTGGAATTCAGTTTTTTCCACTGATGTCCTTTTTTCTGTTCGTTGATCCAATCTAGGCTACCACCTTACGTGTAATCATCATGTCTTCTTAGTCTCCTCTAATGTGTGACAATTTTTTGGTATTTCCTTGTCTGTTGCATGACTTTGACGTATTTCAGGGGTCCTGGTCAGTTATGTTTTGGAATATTCCTTATTTAATAAAAGCAGTGAGAGGCAAGCCATAAGATACTCCTAACTAGGGAACTGAGGGTTCCTGGATGGGAGGTGGTGGGGGATGGGTAACTGGGTGATGCCGTAAGGAGGACACTTGATGTCATGAGCCCTGGGTGTTGTATGCCACTATGCGTCACTGAATTCTACCCCTGACACTAATAACACACGGTATGTTAACTAACTTGCATTAAAAAAAAAAAAAAGGAATATTTCTTAATTGAGTTTTGATACATATTTTTTATCATTGTTAGATCTGAGTGGCGAGGGTTGGGGACAGCTATCACAGGGATGAAGGTCCCTCCTGCTTATCCACGTCTGGAGATGCATGGCATCAACATGATTTATTCCTGGTGATACTAATCTTGATCACTTGTATAAGGTAGTGTTTGCTGGGGTTTCTCCCCTGAAAAGTTTCTGTTTTCCCTATCTCTTTCCTATTCTTTGGAGTGAGGAATCTAGTTTTATATGCTTCATTTTTATTTCTGTTTTTTATTTAGGCCCAAATACATCTTTTGAATCTGTGCAGTAGGGAGGTTCTTTTTTAATCTTTAATTAAAACATCTTATCCTTCCTATGGCAAGTTATAATGCTTCTTAAGCAAATTTTGATTTTCATAACAGACCGGAGATTCCACTATGCTGAGTAGTTTTTTTTTTTTTTTAATTTTTTTATTAGTAACAGTGAAGTTGTTAACATAAGATGAAAATTCTCTTACCAAAGGGAATATATTTTTAGGGAAATCTAATAAAAAAGCTTTTTCATGAGTGTTGTTTCATATGAACAATAAAGGAAAATACTATACCATAAATGGCATTTTGCATTTTGTCTGGAAAGATATGTAGCCCTAATTTTCATGTGCATTTTTCAGTCCATGTATGGAATGTTCTTCACAATATGAGTATTATAGTTTTACTCATTCCATGCACTTTATAGCATTATAAGGTCCTTCTTCAAAAATTGTGTTTTTTCTCCCCCCACAGACATTATGCTTTAATAACCTCCCAGGCCTCTCATATAGAAAGCAAATTCCTCTTGGTCCACTTCCTTCCTGTTTTCTTCAAGAATGGATTCCTTCAATTAATTCCTCATTTTATTTAATTTTCAACCCCTCCTGCAGTTTGAGCTCCTTCACTAAGGCTAGAAATAAGCCGTCTGGCTCAGCTTTAAAATGAGCATGTGTGCAGGGGCACCCATATGTGTGTGCACATGCACACACACATGCACGCGTGCACACACACATGTTCTTGCAGTCTCAGGCAAACACACCTGCTTTCTTGGCCTCTGATTGTATGTGTAGGTTTTTCAGTTCTTCTCCTGAATCTCTTAAAGGGTACATTTGTATTTAATATCACTTAATTGTATGTTTAAAAATGGATAAAAGTGGCAAATTTGGATGTGTTGTATCACATTAAAAATGAAAACAGGGGCACCTGGGTGGCTTAGTGGGTTAAAGCCTCTGCCTTTGGCTCAGGTCATGATCCCAGGGTCCTGGGATCGAGCCCCGCATCAGGCTTTCTGCTCAGCAGGCAGTCTGTTTCCTCCTCTCTATCTCTGCCTGCCTCTCTGCCTACTTGTGATCTCTGTCTGTCAAATAAATAAATAAAATATTAAAAAAAAAGAAAACAAACAATAGGTTACATTTATCTCTTTTATGTCCCCATTTGCTGTCTTTAACCCAATTTCATTCTGAATTTTCCTGTACTCTCTCTCTCTCTCTACTGAAACAGTTTTGTCTGTGCCACCAGTCATCTCTAATTTTCTAAAATCTCTAATTTTTCAAATCAAATGGACTCTCTCCTGGAGTTGGACAGGTATGAACACACACAGTGTGTACTTAATAAATATCAGTTGATTGAATGTTGAAGGAACTTTTAATTCTCCATAAAAATGTTGGTATATATATGAATACCTCTCAGAAGTATCCCTTTCTAATTTGCTTGATGTGTAATGAGAAGTGATTCCTCCACTCCCACTTCTGTGTGGTACCCACTCGTGTGTGAATGAAGCAGGAGTATCTGGGGTAGTCCGACAGTGTTCTTAGAACCCTTGCAATGTAGATACGATTACTGGGTATTTTTAGTTCATGCTCCACTGATAGTTTTAGTAACTGGTTTGGGGCCTGTTTGGTCAGTTCCCAGTGCTCTGATTTCTGCTTGCCTGTTCTTAAGATCCAAAGCGTCTGCAGAGGTCCAAAAACAAACAAACCAAAATAAAACAAAACAGAAGAAAACAAACAATGGTACCACTGGACTCCAGGGCTGCACTCACATTATGGAGGCCAGTCTGCTTAGATAGCTGCGGGTCTACAAGGCTTCCCTGTGCTGGAGAAGAGCATGTCTCAGAGGCTCTTAGCAAAATTCTGTCACCAAGGAACTGGGCAGGCGTGGTTGTGGAGGCGTGTGAATGAACGGTCATCCCATCAGGTGCCCATATCCCTTTTTGTGTCTTGTGAGTTCAAGTTCCAAATATGTTCCAAATACGTTCCAAATACACTTCAGTAATTCTGCTCTTTGCTTTGTCTGGCCCAGAAGTCGGTTAACTGTCCAAACGCAGGGAGCTCACAAATCAAAACAGTCAATTTCCAAGAAGAACAGCCTATTTAAATTCAATTCCAGGAAGGTACTGGAGTCAGGGGTATATAATAGGGCAGCTCAGAACAAAAGACTGAGATTGGCAAGGAGGGGAGGAGGGCCTTTCAGGCAGGGAATAATGTGTCTGTTATTACACTTGAGTAACTTTAAATTTTGGTCCTTTTATTTCCCCTTTCTACCTCTTTCCAGAAATTGCTGAAGAAATTGGACAGAAAGAAGAAAAGACCATAAACCTTCTACCAGTTTAATAATTCTTATTTAAGTCTGAAATTTATTTAATTGAGATAATTTGATATTTAGTTGAAATCAAATATAGGAGCGAAACTCAGGTAACCAACACGATGAGAGCGTTTGAATGACTTGTTGAACAGCAGAGAGGCTTTTGTGTTTTTCAGAATCTTTTGCAAATTTGCAGCCAAAGAGAATTCTGGTGCAAACAAGATTTGTCTAATATTGCTTCCTATTTGTTAGAGAGTTGTAGTTGGTTAGCTGGAAATACAGTATTTCAGTTGCTAGGCAAAATACCTCTTTTGTAAGCATTAATGCTTTTACACAAATTTACCTGAGATTTTGGAAGAAATTAAATTCAACCTGTCCTCACTTATAACATTAATGCATGTCTTTGGACTGTGTTGATTCTAAAGCATTGGTTATGACTCTATGTTATATTGTTAATTTATATGGTCATTCACTGTGTATAGAGTGGGATTTGAGGCAATTTGAAGAAGAGCAGGCTACTGCTCTTTCTTTAAACCTCTTGTTTTTTGTTGCTGTTGTTGTGGTTTTTGATGCATAAATTAGTTTATTTAATTTTTTTTTAAATAAAACTTTTTATTTTCCCACTGAAGTTTCCTTACAATGATGGTGAATATCAACAGTACCAGAGAGCAGGTAGTGTCTGTATTTTCAATCTCCCAGTATTAGAGAGATATTCTATAACATCTTGTTTAAAACAGTAAATATTTGAGATTGCTGAAGTAGGATTTTTTTTGAAGATCATTGAATGTCCTTTATTTTATATTAAACAATGGGCACTGTGTGTCTTTCTTTATATGTAATAACAAACACTTTGGGGAAAATGTGTTCTCCAAAATTTTCTTTGGTATCAGTTTTGTGTCCATTCAACTTAATAACTATAAAAACCAAATAAAGCTATTAAAAAAAAACTATTTATTTTAGAGAGAGGGAGAGAGTGCAACTTGGAGGAAGGGGTAGAGGGAGAGGGAGACAGACTCCCTGCAGAGTGGGGAGCCCTACACAAGAGTGGGGCTCAGTCCTAAGACCCTGAAATCATGACCTGAGCCAAAATCAAGAGTGGGATGCTACTGACTGAGCCACCCAGGTACTCCTAAAGCTATTTCTTTTATGAGCATAAAGTCCTCATTATTAGTGTTTTGGAAGTGGTAAAAAGTGCATTCTGAAGATGGACTCCCAGGATTCTCCTACTACCATCATTTACTAGCTGTATGCCTTTTAAACAACTTAAACACCTCTCTGTGCATTAGGTTTTTCAACCTTAACTGGAGATTATAATATAATAGTACGTGCTTACTTAGAACAATATCTGGCAAATAGTAAACACAATTTTTATAATAGCTTTTATAATTTGTTTAGTTTTGATTGGTAATTATATATCTAGGAATCAGAGTATTAGAATTAGACTTTCTGATTCTTGATCAAGCTGGTTTTCATTTACTGTAGTTACTTTAGATCTTATTTCAATAATTTGTAAAAAATATATTTTGAGAGAACCCAAAGATATTATGCCTGAGAATCAAATATAAATATACATACATACACATATTAAAATCATTTAGTCATGTTGCATTAACTTGAAATGTGAAACTATTTCAGCCCATTTCATTTGTTTGCAAGGTTTTCAAGTTAAAGTGCTTATTTTGGAAATTCTTATGAAAATTGTGTGCTGTATGCTATTTCCTTATTTTCCTTGTTAATCTTAGCCCTGTCCTTAATAGATGGACACTTTACAATTATAAAATCACTAAATGAGAATCATTCATTTTGGTAATTTATGTTTTTATATTTGTGCCCCTTCTTTAAAGGTATAATGGGAAAGCAAGTTGTATACTTGAAATTTATAGAGTCTAGTTTTATTTTGTTTTAATAAGTCATAGGATGTGAAGCTCTGAGATATGGTAATACCTTGATTTTCTGACATGTTGTGAAGAAATGATATATTCTAGATAAATGTGTGGGTGTTTTTTAAAGATTTTATTTATTTATTTGACAGACAGAGATCACAAGTAGGCAGAGAGGCAGGCAGAGAGAGAGGAAGGGAAGCAGGCTCCCTGCTGAGCAGAGAGCCCGATGCGGGACTCCATCCCAGGACCCTAATATCATGACCCAAGCCGAAGGCAGCGGCTTAACCCACTGAGCCACCCAGGCACCCTGATAAATGTGTTTTTTTAAGGTGATTTCCCCTTTAATGAATTATTTTTTTTCTTGTCTCCTGGAGCAGTGCATAGTAAACATAAATTTTTCTTCATAATACAGGGTTATCATTAGGAATTTTAAGTATACTGCCCAGTGACATGGCATTGTCCTCAGGATATATTAAGATGAGTAGCTCTTCTTGATCGTGTACTAAATGAGTCCAGACAGCTGTCTTTCTGTGAATTCTCATGTCTGCTCTTGTTCTTTACCATTGGCAATGTGTCAGCTTCTAGAAAGCTAATCCTCTTTATTTGTTGATTCTGACTAAAAGCCATGCTCCCTGGATTTGTGTCTAAAATAACACTAAAATAGAGCTTGAGTAAGGACTTGATGTTTTCTCCTCAAGTGAAATTCATGGGATAAGGTGTTAGTATATATAAATGAGATATTAGCTCCCTTAGAGAGCTCTGCTGGAGGAATTAGTTTTGATGTCTGTACACGATTCCAGTGTATCATCAAAGAGCCTATTTCTATTTTAAATAGATGGCTAAGTGAAGAATTTGAGTATAAATGTGAATGCTACATAGATATAACTGAGATTCGCTATATCTGTACACAGGAGAAATATAATTTTGACTTTGTAAATTAGACATCTTAAATATAATGCTAGTAAAAATAGGAACATGATATAATATGGGTCATGAGGAGTCCCCATCCCTGGACATATTTCATAGTAAAACTTGAGAATGACCATCAACTATTTTTAGTTAATGCTTTGGTAGTGGAAGTTTTATTGGCCATTGGACCATTTGAAAACTCTTTGGCTCTGCCTTTGTTCTCTATTTCAGATATTGATGGATTGATTCATTGAATGATTATTTATGAGTTAATTTACTCCATTAAAGATACTGTGGGAAGTACTGCAGAGGTAACTAAAAGATATATGGCCTTTGTCCTCCTGAACAGAGGGGTAAATAATAAGGCAAAGGAATCCATATTTATCAATTGTAATAAAACTTATAAAAGTATTGGGTGTTGTGAGTTTACATATTAGCAAGAAAAGGTAATTTAGACTGGGAGTTTACTTATTTTTTTTAAAAGATTTTATTTATTGACTTGACAGAGATCACAGGTAGGCAGAGAGGCAGGCAGAGAGAGAGGAAGGGAATTAGGCTCCCTGTGAGCAGAGAGCCCAATGTGGGGCTTGATCCCAGAACCCTGGGATCATGACCCAAGCCGAAGGCAGAAGCTTTAACCCACTGAGCCACCCAGGTACCCTTAGATTGGGAATTTAAAGGTGAGTTGATGAGCAAGTTGAGATCTAACAGGTGAAGAAAGACTAGATAAAACAATGCTCCTAACAGAGGAAGCAGTGTGGAGAGATTCTTAGAGATGGGAAAGAAATTGATGCATTATGAGAATTGAAAGAATTCCAGGAAACTGGAATGTGGTGAGTAAGGAAGACTGTGCTTTATGAGCTAGAGATGGACCTGTTTGTAGGTGACAGGTCATGAAGTACCTTGGAGGCCATTGTAAGGGTTTTCAACATTTTTCCAAGTGTAAAGACATTGAAGAGTTGTAAGTAGCGGGATGGCAACATCAGAGTTTAAAAAAATATATATATTTTCTTCTCAGCTCTTCACTGACTAATGGAAATTGGAGAAGGTATGAACAGGTGTAGAGACTGGCAGAGAGGCTATTGAAGCAACAGAGGGTAGGGAGACCGATGAAGGGCAGAGGTGGACAGAGCCAAGCTACACAGACCAAGTCCTCAGTTCCATTATCGTAAAATGGGGACAGTTGCTGTGTTTGATACAGGGTTACAGGTTCAGTAAGTATTAGCTATTATCATTTGTGTTATCCAGTGGAATTTGTACTAGTCAATTATTTAATTGCAAAAACTGGTTAAAGGTGGGAAATGGTAAATAATATATAAGCATGTTCTATGTTTTAACCTAAAGCATATAAACACTCACTGCCAATCTTCTAATGCAGTGTTGGGATCATCTGTTGAATGTGAGTCTGTGAATTGTAGTTCTCAATGGATTTTGTTGGGTTTAGTTTTGTATGAACCATACCCATAGATGTATCCTCTGATTTATAGTTGTGGTTCTTTTGAAGTTCAGCAGGAAATTAAAGATATCTTTAGATGTCTTTGTAAGACAAAGGTGAAGATGGAAACAGAGACCGATTTTTTTTTTTCCAGTTTTTCCCAGTGTGTGATTTAAAAACAATTTATAAAACAATTTTTCTTGGCGGGGACACCTTGGTGGCACAGTCAGTTAAGTGTCTGACTATTGGTTTCAGCTCAGGTTGTGAGCTCATGGTCATGAGATAGAGCCCCGAATTGGGCTCTGTGCTCAGTGCAGAGTCTGCTTGAGATTCTCTCCCTCTTCCTCTGCCCCTCCCTCTTATGCTCTCTCTCTCTCTCATTCTCTAAAATAAATACATAAATCTTAAATTTTTTTTTTCTTGGAAGTTTTAAAAATAGTTCATATAGTTTTGTAGAACTAAACTTTTTAAAATTCAAATGTTACCAGTTTATATAATATTTAATTAAAATACATAATTTCACTAATAAGTACATACTGATATAAACAGATTAGGGAAAAAAAATTACAACTTAGTTCTGGCACAGATATCATTTGACTGGAGGGAGTTCTCATATAGGGTGATACTAGAAATTAACTTTGTGTAAACATTCAGTTTGCGGTAGCCATAAATTGGTGTCTTTATATAGAAGTAATGGAGGCTATCAGTAAACCTCACAGTAACTGTAGGATAGTTAAGAGAAATTGTAATGGGTTTTGGAAGTAGAATTGACAGGACAGGCCTTGATGAGGGTGGGGGAAAGGAGAGTTCCAAGCATGTCTCCCATATTTCTGGTGTAAGCAACCATTTGGAAGAAAGAATTATTTATCAAGATGGGTGGGAAGTTGGGGAATAGGCTCCAAATGTAGTTTGCAGCTTAAGATGCCTGGAAGACGTTCAAGGAGCATATTAAATAGGCCTTTGGCAATTCAGCTCTAGAGTTTAGAGAGATTTTGGCTGGCTTTGTGTCAGGAGCTGATGGGGAAGTGTGATGAAGGCTTGAACCAAGACAGAGTGGCCCATGCGCCAGGCTGGATTATATGGAACGTGGAATCAGGGTGGCTGGAGGCCAAGTGGTGAGAGGGAGGGTCTGAATCGTCCTTGCCGAGGAGACAGTGATGTAGCTGCAGGAATAGGGCTGATTGCCAGGTACTGGGGTCAAAGTGAACTTCCAAATGCAGAAACTAATCAGAAAATCACAAGTCTACAGAATTAGAAGATAAGAACTAGGGCAAGAAACAAATTAAGGTAAATGCTTCAGCAGAAAGGCTGAAGACTGCTAGTATTAGAATGCCATTTTTGTGTTGTGGTTATTGAATAGTGTGGGCCAACATGATAGCTTTTCATGCGGTCCCCTGCCGTAAACATTAATTTGATTTCCTAGAAGTGTCAATGGACTTTTCATAGTGGATCCTTGATGCCAGAGTGCTCTTGTAATCGGTGGTATGCATTTATGAACATATTAACCTCTGAGAGGGGGTTAGACTACAAAAAGCAATTTTGAATTCCCTAAAAATGGACTAAGCTCTTAACCTTGGCCTTGTTAACATTATTCTATAACAAAATAAACAAATGGATCCTACCAATTTATTATCTGCGTACACAGCAATACAGACATTTGTTCTCACCAGTGCCCTAGATTTATATTGACGTGCAAATCATTCCATTGTGTTGGAATTCATATGGAAAATGCAACATATTTAGAAACGGGTGGAAATTATAATTAGATCTGAAAGTATTCTGTCAATCAAAATGAATATTATGTTGTTTTACCCAGCTGAGTTAAGTAGCAAATTGTGGTAAGGAAGGAAGTATTTATTTTTAGTCAATGAGTATAGCTAATCTGGCCTCTCAGTATAGGGGTGTTGTGCTGGGATAGGAGAGATAATTTGGCTGACTAGCCGAATGATGGCTTATTAAATAATTTCAAACATGCCGGATTGAAGATTCTCATTGATTTTCCATTTCCTGAAAGACTAGAGAGCTGAATCTGGGTATTTTTTCCTTTTTGAAGAGACAGTCTCTTAAAAGATTTTTTCCTTCTAATGTGGATATTTACAGATTGAATATTAAAACTGGAAATAGGCGTCTTTGATTTTTTTGCAGGACTTGACGCCTTACCTATATAATGAATTTCTTAAAGGTTTTAATCTTCACAAATATTTGATGTTTATGAATTTTTTAAGCATCTATTTTTTTTTAAATCCCTGAAGAACTGTTTTTATGTATGAGAATTTGTCAGTATCTCATGTTCTTTTTTTTTTTTAATTTTATTTATTTATTTGACAGAGAGAGACAGCGAGAGGAAACATAAGCAGGGGGAGTGGGAGAGGGAAAAGCAGACTTCCTGCTGAGCAGGGAGCCTGATAGGATTTTGATCCCAGGACCCTGGGACCGTGACCTGAGCCGATGGCAGACACTTAAGTACTGAGCCAGGCAGGCGCCCCGATATTGCATGTTTATAATATAGTTTTTTTCGTTTTATATTTCGAAGGAGCCACGCATCTCGTACAACTACCATATTCTCTTGCCAGTTGTTCTTGATTCGCTTTCTCAGGCTCTGATGTTGTCATTCATTCCCTTGCCCAAGGTGGAAAACTGGACTTCAGGCTTGACTCTTAACTTTTCTCTTTCTTCTGTCTTTAATTCATTCTAGAGGCTGCTCAGAGCTCTGTCTTCTTAGGCCCTACTTAATTCAGTCCTTTGTCTCTGCCCTACATTGTTGCTGTGGCTTTCTGCATTCTCTCTGCCTTTCAACCCATTCTTTCTCCTGCAGTCAGCATGATGTATAATCATGCCATCTCCCTGCTTTAAACTTCAGGGTACTGCCCTTAGGATAAAACACAAACTACTTAGCATGTTGTATAAATGTTTTGAGGCCCGACATCCTCCTATTTCTTCAGGTTCAGACTCCTTTCTTCCCTCACATTCTAAGCTCCAGGCATATAGAAGCTTAATTTCTGTTCTCAAATGTCACATGGCTCTCTGGCAACTCCCCTCTTCACACATGATCTTCCTTTCGCTTACTGTCTTTCTACCTTCCAGTCTTCAGTTGAGATGTTACTGCGCAGAAGAGATTTCCTGTGAGTAGCACTGACGAGGTTAGGTGTTCATGTTGCACATACGCAATGCAGTCATTTCATCTGTATGGTGGCACTTTTCATTTGCCATTACTGCGGCTTACTTACTTGTTTTTACCTCCAGCAGACTGAGAGATGAGACCATATGTAATGTTCTGGTTATCTATTGCCTCATGTTTTAGTTTTGTTATGGTAGTACCCACCCCACTTCCAGGAACCCAAATTTGTTCCAGTTACTATTAAAACAAACAAACCCTCAAAACTTAATGGTATAAGACAGCCATCATTTTGATTTTTTTTTAAATTAACATATAATGTATTATTTGTTTCAGGGGTACAGGTCTGTGACTCATCAGTCTTACATAATTCACAGCACTCACCGTAACACATACCCTCCCCAGTGTCCGTCACCCAACCACGCTATCCTTACCATCCCCCTCCTCTCCAGCAACCCTCATTTTGTTTCCTGGGATTAAGAGTCTCTTATGGTTTATCTCCTTCTCTGGTTTCATCTTGTTTCATTTTTCCCTCCCTTCCCCCATGATCCTCTGTCTTGTTTTTCAAATTACTCATAGCATTGACATCATATGATAATTGTCTTTTTCTGATTGACTTATTTTGCTTAGCATGATACCCTCTAGTTCTATCCACATCGTTGCAAATGGCAAGATTTCAGGTTTTTTGATGGCTGCATAATACTCCATTGTGTATATATTTGTATATATACATACACATATATACATATACACATATATACATATATATAGATATATATCTCTATATCTCACATCTTCTTTATCTATTCATCTGTTGATGGACATTTAGGCTCTTTTCATAGTTTGGCTATTGTGGACATTGCTGCTATAAACATTTGGGGGCATGTGCGCCTTCAAAGATACATTTGTATCTTTAGGATAAATACTCAGTAGTGCAATTCCTGGGTCATAAGGTAGTTCTATTTTCAACTTTCTGAGGAACCTCTATACTGTTTTCCAAAGTGGCTGCACCAGCTTGCATTCCCACAACAGTGTAGGAGAGATCCCCTTTCTCTGCATCCTCGTCAACATCTGTTGTTTCCTGACTTGTTAATTTTAGCCATTCTGACTGGTATCAGATGGTATCTCACTGTTGTTTTGATTTTTATTTCCATGATGCTGGGTGATGTTGAACACTTTTTCACGTGTCTGTTGGCCATCTGGATGCCTTCTTTGCACAAATGTCTGTTCATGTCCTCTGCCTATTTCTTCATTGGATTATTTGTTCTTTGGCTGTTGAGTCTGATAAGTTCTTTATTGATTTTGGTAACTAGCCCTTTATCTGATATGTCATTTGCGGATATCTTCTCCCATTCTGTGTTGTCTTTAGGTTTTGTTGATTGTTTCCTTTGCTGTGCAAAAGACTTTGATCTTGATGAAGTCCCAATAGTTCATTTTTGCCCTTGCTTCCCTTGCCTTTGATGATGTTCCTAGGAAGATATTGCTGCGGCTGAGGTCGAAGAGGTTGATACCTGTGTTCTCCTTAAGGATTTTGATGGATTCCTGTCTCACATTTATATCTCTCATCCATTTTGAGTCTGTTTTTGTGAGCGATATAAGGAAATTATCCAGTTTCATTCTTCTGTATGTGGAACAGCCATCATTTTCTATGTTCATGGCTTAAATGGGTCAGAAATTTGGACAAGGCACAGTCCAAATATGGGATGACTTGTCTCTGCTCCATGGTGTGTGAGGCATTAACTAGAAAGACTAGAAGGGCAGTAGATATAGGATGGAATCGTTTGAAGACTTCATTACCCATGTGTCTGGTTCCTAGGCTGATAAGGCTTGAAGACCTGATTCACTGGGTTTGTTCACAGAGTGGCAACCTGTGGCCTGTGTTCTTTGGTGTCTTCAGAGTATGGTAGATTCAGAATGCCAGGTTTCTTCTATGGCATCTCAGGGCTCCAGGAGCAAGTCAGAAGAAAGCAGAAGCTGCACACTAATCTCAGGGTCAGCTGATGGTCATCTTTAATTCCAACAACTTCAGTTCCCTTTTGCCATTGAACATAATGTATTTACAGGTTTTGACAATTAAAATGTTCACATCTTTGGGACTATTCCAGTCAGTCCCACTCAGATTCTAGGTCACTCTTGGCTATAGGGACGAGGTTGTAAGACTTGGTATTGACAGAAAGTCCTTGCATACATTGCCCCAAAGTCCTTGCTTACACAGAGATTGAATCATCACCACAAAGAGACCAGAGCCCCAGCTGTATTCTCACCACCACTGGATAAGGCAAGAGGACATAGACTCACTTCTTATAGAAGAGGTTCAAGTAATTTGTAGCTGTAGTTTTATGCCACCATATATGTCTCGCTCATCAACAGTCTGCTTCATTGTTTGACAAATAATAAGCACTTAATGAATGAATTCAAGGTACTTAAGGTTTGTATCATGATTAAATTGAATAATGTCAACTCATAGGGAGGAACATCAGAAAAAAATGAGCTATGAAGTCTGGTAAGAAGTTTGTGTGTCTAAGGAAATACAGATTTTCAGTCATTAGCTCTTTACATAAGCAGATATGCTCAGTGATTACTAATGAGCAGCAATGATGTGTCAGGGTTATTATTGTGAACACTCCAGGAAGGCATGCTCATTTATGTGTTGTGATGTCTCTAGTCTATAAAAAGCTGAAGAACAGAAGATATAGAGGGAATGTATGATAAATATATAAGAAGTATAAGTTTATAGAAAAAACGAAAAGAGAGAGGAACCAGAATGAACATAAATCCTATGGAAGTTTTAAAATGGTGTTATGGTGGGGCACCTGGGAAGCTCAATCAGTTAAGAGGCCGAACCTTGATTTCATCTTGGGTTATGATCTTGGGGTCCTGGAATCAAGCCCTGAGCTCAGGAGGGAGTCTTCTTGAGGATTCTCTATCTTTGTCTCCCCCTTTCCCCCACTCATGCCTGCTTGTTTTGTCTCTCAAATAAATAAGCCTTCTAAAAAAAAATAAAATTATATTATGGAGTGAATTGTCTTCCCCATTCCCCATTCATATGTTGAAGCACTAGCCCCCAGTGTGACTGTGTTTGGAGATGGACCTTTGAGGGAGTAATTACTGGTAAGTAAGGTGTTAGGGAATGACCCTAATCTGATAGAACTGGTGTGATTGTTTCTTTTTCTTTGGCAGAAATGTGGCCTTAGAAAGTAAGGAATTTGCATCATGAATGCCACTGAGATTTTTTTTTTAAAGACTTTATTTATTTATTTGACCGAGATCACAAGTAGGCAGAGGCAGGCAGAGAGAAAGAGGGAAGGAGTCTCCCTGCTGAGCAGGGAACCTGATGTGGGTCTCAATCCCAGGACACTGGGATCATGACCTGAGCTGAAGGCAGATGCTTTAACCCACTGAGCCACCCAGGTGCCCCGCCATTGAGATTCTTAATCTTATGGCAGTAGGTCACTTCATCAGGTTAATGTGGTAGTTCCCACATAAACCATCATCAATTTTTCTTATCTTCAAATTGAAGAAACATACCAATATTCATTTTCCCCCCTGGTTTTGGTATCCTTCACTAGTTAATATTCCCTTGAAAAGTGCTGGGAAAGCAGCTTGGCTGATTTCAGTCAAAACTATGTGAGAAATGGGTACATGTAGAGTCCCAACATCTGATGGGATGGTATTTCCCAGATAAAGAGATAAATTATGATATTAATGATTTTAGAAACCACCTGCTTAAACATGCTCATTAAATTAAGAGCTGTTGTGTAATTTGTGTTGACCTAGCTATTAGACTCTCTAAGAGAGATTATCAGTTTTCATTCATGGAGAAATCATATTAGAAAACAAGATTGAAATCTCTGGTGACACCTTTGGAATTGACTACATAAATTAGGGTTTTTTTGTTTTTGTTTTGTTTTTCCCCAAGCAGTGTATTACCATGGTTAGCTTCAGTAAATAAATGCATTTATTTGAATCTTTGGGTATAGTTCCCAGTATTCAAAATGATACTATAAGCCAGGCTTGGGATGGAATCAGGCCTACTCACATGGCTATTGGAAATAGGAAAGTTTTAACCATCTTTCTCTGGCAGCTTCATGGGATACATGAACTTAAAATACTCACTCTGCCCTTGCATTCCCTTACTTGGATTTCTAAGAGTTAGAATTTTAGGTTGCCCCACACTTTACCTGTATATGGATGGTTAGAGGAAAGAATCAGTGATGAAGACCTTCAGGGACTCCTTGGGGATCTGTAGTAGAAGAGTGAATTACGTTGATTTACTGTTCCACCAAGTTATGGCATAGGGAAAGAAAGTTATTTCCTAAAATGAAACTGGATACTACTAACAGATGCCTATTAGTCTGCTTCAAGGCAAGAGCTATCCACCATAGTAGGATTTTTTATTTTATTTTATTTTATTTAAGGGCTGGAAAGCAGTCTGGCCTTGCATAAGTAGTCCTGTTTTTACTCATATACACTCTTTAAAAGAGTGAACAACCATAGTCCAGGTTATAACTAACTGAATAGATGTGTTTTGGACCTTCCTAGTGTTGTAAAGAGTCAATATATTATGCTTAGGACATTACCTAGCAAGTAAAGATTAGATTTTAAAACAAGCATTGCTTTTGAAGTGAAAATTGCTTGAGGGTTACTACCAGTTTAAACAGAGAGTTTGGGGATAGAACAACAAGAAAATCTTATAAAAGTGAACTATAATTGTAAAAATATTTAATAAAGTAATAAAAGTAGAGTTACATTGTCAACAGCTCTACATTTGCCTCTGAGAAGACACAGAGTGTTTAATAAGGGTGTCAAGATAATTCAGTGAGCAAAGAAGAGACTTTTCAGCAAATGGTGTTGGGACAACTGGATATCTCTGTGCAAAAGAATGAATTTGGACCTTCTATTCCATATACAAATATCAGCTCAAAATGTATCATTAGGTGTACATGTCAAAGTGGAAACTATAAAACTATTGAAAGAAAGTAGTCATAAATTTCCATGATCTTGGGTTAGGTAATGGTTTCTTAGGTATGACACCAAAAGTATGAGTAACAAAAGGAAAAATAGATAAAGTTGATTTTACCAAAATTAAAAATTGTTATATTTTAAAGTATGACATCACCAAGAAAGTGAATCAACAACCTTCAGTGGATTTTGTCTGTGTTTTCTCCAACAGAGTGGTAGAAAATACCTGCAATTCTTGTATTTGTGCTGTGTAAAGATTTATTCCAATTCAACAATAAAATAACTCAACTGAAAATAGGCAAAATATTTGAGCAGGTATTTTTCTAAAGACATACACATGTCCTGTAAACACTCATACATGTTATTTGTTATCAGAGAAATGCAAATCAAAACAACAGTCAGATACTACTTCATACTCCTTAGGATAGCTAAAATCAGAATGAGAGACAATAACAGGTGTTTTGAGGAGGTGGAGATATAAGAACATTCATACGTTGCTGCTGGGTTTGTAAAATGGTGCAGTCATTTGGAAAAACTTGTTAGCTGTTCCTCCAAATGTTAAGCATAGAGTTACCATGTGACCTAGCAATTCCAATTTATGTATATACCCAAAAGGACTATTTTTCATACAAAGACCTAGACCTGAATGTCCATAGCAGCATTATTCATAGTAGCCAAGAAGTGGAAACAACCCAAATATCCATCAATTGATGAATGGGTAAACAAAATATGATGTAACCATACAATGGAAGTTTATTTGGCGTTAAGAAGGAATGAATTAGTGATATGTACTACAGTACAAATTAACCTGGAAAACATGCTAATTGAAAGAAGACCGTTATAAAAGGCAACTTATTGTTTGATTATTTATACACAATGTTCACTTTAGGCGAATGCCCAGAAACAAAAAGTAGATTAGTAGTTGCCAGAGACTGGAGGGAGGAGGAAATGGGGAATGACTGCCTATGGGTCCAAAGGTTTTTTGTTTGTTTTTTGTTTGTTTCAGTGATAAAAATGTTCTGAATTATATAGTGGTGATGGTTGCACAATTCCATGAATCTTCTAAAAACCACTGACGTGTGTGCTTTAAAAGAGTGAATTTTGGGGTGCCTAGGTGGCTCACTTGGTTGAGCTGCTGGTTCTTGGTTTCAGCTCAGGTCATGATCTCAGGGTTCTGGGATCCAGCCTTGTAAAGCCCCTGCTCCGCTGGGAGGAGGCAGATGGAGGATTCTTTCTCATTCCCTCCTCTCCCTCCACCTCTTTCCACCACTCACGCATGGTCTCTCTCATGCTGTCTCTCTCAAATAAATTTTTAAAAAAGTGAATTTTGTGGCATGCAAAATACATGCTAATAAAAGTTGTTGGAGGGAAAAAAAAAAAAGACAAGATGGTCATCAGGATCTGGATTTGTTTAGCTACCTCATTAGGAGGGCACCTGAGGCCTTCATTTTCAAGAGTGAGTCTGGTTTTCTGGTATGTTGTGTGATTTGGCTTTGTGCTGGCTCTAGGTGTAGTGCATGAAAATGTGGGCCTTCCTTACCCTTCAAGAGCTGTGACCCAAAGAAGGAAGTACAGAATATCATTTGGCAAACATTTGCATGCGGTTCAAGTCAACAAGCATTCACGGAGCGCCTCGTGTATGACAGCCTGTGTGTTAGACAAAAGATGCAAGGGTAACTGTGATTTATTTTCATTATTTCAGAAAGTCACTTGCTTAGAGTCTCAGTTCACACTTCCGCTGATAAAATAGCTAGAGGTCAGTGAAGGGGAGGGAGCATCTCTATTCTGAACTGAAATTTGATGTAATTTCAATAGAAATACTAAAATGAATAAAAAACAGCTATTAATTTTCATATTAAGGATAACTTTATTTACTTCATTTGAATATTTAATGCTGTAATTGGCTTTCTTGCTGTTAAGCAAATAACTTGCAAGTAATACAAGAATAGCAAAGAGTATTTTTTTGCCTACTATATTTTGTATGTTATACTTTATAATAATCTTTCTAGATATTTGAATAATACTGAGTTACATGCTTTAATCTATATTTTTAGCATACTTCAAAGATAATTCTATATTTTGAATAAAATTTTAACATTCTGTTATATTTTACTAGGAAGTGATTAAT
The DNA here is from genome assembly GCF_022355385.1 of Mustela nigripes. Classification (NCBI taxonomy): domain Eukaryota; kingdom Metazoa; phylum Chordata; class Mammalia; order Carnivora; family Mustelidae; genus Mustela; species Mustela nigripes. Next base: position 40,851,779 of record NC_081562.1, on the reverse strand, counting down.
TAACATCATCATATGTTATAACTCAATTTAGTGAGAAGCAGAAAATCTATGTTCGTCATGTAAATGTTTCCTTCCTATTCTCATTTCCTATTTTTGGGAAAAACATGTACATTGCGGTCAATATACAAAGATATAAAGAATGAGATATGAGTAGATTATTTTGACACATGTATTCAGTAAAAGAAATAGGGTTGTCAGGAAAAGGGCTTAAAGCAAGCAGTGTAAATGAGTTCAGTGACAACATAGGAAGAATGAGTTTAGTTAAGTGTCAAAAGGTTTGAGGCATTTTTTGAGGCATATTTTCATGTTCTCAGTTGCTTCCAGTCACTCTTTCTGCTAACAGAATTTGATAGTTTTCAATTTTATGATCTGTGCTATTCAGTGATTTCTTTGGTAAAGGCAAAACATTATGTATATTCTTTAATGTGTAGTCATGAAAGCCACTATATGTATGTATATAGTTATTAAATACAATGGCTTATATAACATGTATTTTATTAGAAAATATATGAGACCCCAGAGTAATTTCATCCCTTGCTATAGTCACTTGTCTTATTCTTCAGGGAAAAAAAAAAGTTGATTAATTTTTGCAAATCTATTCTTCAACGTAACTAGAATTTATTTTATTTATCCTACTAATTTGGTTTACCAAAAATATAAACATACCCAAAGATGAAAAATTGGCTACTTTTCTGTAAATATATTAATTACCTGGTTTATACTAGTATAAGAAAATTGTCATATTTTCATTTTTCTAATAATGCATAAGATTCCTTAGAGATTATCTGGTGAGAATGTTAGAAAAAAAGACCTCAGTATTATTTTCCTGTTCATACTAAGTATCCACAGCTCCATGATTTATAGCAAGTGTTATGAAATGCATACATAATAGGTTCTCCATTCTCGATAATTTGACAGTTACCATGTGTTTATTAGATATGCAAAAACTTTCTTAAGGATTTAAAAAAAATATGATTTTGGTGCACCTGGGTGTCTCAGTTGGCTAAGTGTCCAACTCTTGATTTTAGCTTGGGTCATGATCTCAAGGCCGTGAGATAGAGCCCCACGTTGTGCTCCATGCTCAGCAAGGAGTCTGCTTGAGATTCTCTCTCCCTCTCCTTCTGCTCCTCCACTGCCTGTGTGCCCCCCCTCAACTTGCATGTTTGTTCTCTCTCTCTTTCTCTCTCTCAAATAGATAAAGAAAATCTTTTTTAAAAAAATCTGTTTTTAACACTGTGGCATTTTCCTGGTGCCTTTGTTAAGGGTATTATGTGAAAAGTGAGTTTAGCCAATAAAAAGGCTTCGTGCCTGATATTCCTTCCAAATATGTTTGAATGCAGACATATTTGAATATTTTGAGAAAGATGTAAATGTCATTCTAGTATTTTTAATTCCTCTGTTGTATAATTTTTTGGATTCAGAGCATAGTAATGAAGTATCACAGAATGTTATAGTGTAACATTGTGTGTCAACGGTATGTGTCGATGGTACTTGAATTTAAAAACGTTATAGTGAGTAGTTAGGATCAAAAGTATACTTAATATTTTCAACATCAGGGTATATGCATATGAGTGAAGGAATGGGGAAACAGAATCAGAAGAAGAAGGAGAAAAACTGATTTTGCTAATATATCTGCATTTGAGTTTAATAAATGTCTACATAAGTCTATAAGACTTGTTATAATTTTTGACATAATGTTTAAGCCAAAAAGTTTAGTCCAACCAACAATGTTAAGCAATATTTATGCTCAATGATACTCAATATAAAAATGAAAGAGGAGGTGGGTGTAGTCCCATTTTTGTATTTGCTTTATCTAGAAATTGGAAGATTATTGGTAGGAAAAAGAAGGCACTGCAACCCTATTTAAATACATGATACAAAGAAAAATCTTATGATTACTGCTTGTCTGTGCCACAATTTGCATGCTATTTTCAGTTAAAAACATGGATACTGTAAAATCTGATTATTGAACAGTTATTGCCATTTATATACTCAAGATTTACTGTATGTACAAAAGAACTGAAAACAGGATTTTGAAGTGGTATTAGTGCATCCCTGTTCATTGCAGCATTATTTACAGTGTCCAAGAGGTGTCCATCAGTGGGTGAATTGACAAAGAAAAGTGGTATCTACATACAGAGGAATTTTGGAAGGAGGCTTTTTTATATGTTGAGATATGAATGAACCTGGAGGACTAAGTGGAATAAGTTAGTCATGGAAGGACAAATACTGCATGATTCCACTTATATGAGATATCTAAAGTAGTCAGACTTAAAGAAATAGAAAGTAGAATATAGTTACCAAGGACTGAGGGAGAAGCAGAAATTGGGTGTTGTTCAATGGGCACAATTTGTTTTGCAAGACGAAAAAGCTCTAGAAATCTGTTGCACAACAGTATGCATATAGTTAACATTAGTGTACTATACACTCAAAAAAATGGTTAGGGTGGTAAATTTTATGTTTCTTTACCACAAAATGATTCCTAAGATATATACACATGGAACACCAAAAAGGTATGGCATTGTATCTAGACTCTTTTTCCCAGCAGTGGGTGGTAGGGATAGTTTCTCCAGAAACTTGAATAAAATGAGATATTTTACAGGGAAACAATAAAAGTGATACACGAATCAAACCTTCACTATGAAAATTTAGAACTGCGGAAGCATCTGGGTGCCTTAGTCAATTGGTTGGCTGTCTTCAGCTCAGGTCATGATCTTAGGGTCCTGGGATCTAGCCCTGCTCTGCTTCTCCCTTTCTCTTTGCCCTCCCCTTACCTCCATGCTCATTCACACTGGGTCTCTCAAATGGATGGATAAGGGCCTTAAAAAAAATTAGAACTGCAAATTTTGAGTTGGAAAAATTTCACTTTGTAGAAAAATGAACAAAAAATAGAAGTTGTTATGCTTATTCATTCAGGGAAATTTTCTGTTAGGAGAATCCGATTAAGAAATACTATATTTTAAAAAGCCTTGGATATGGATGGACAGGCAGAATTTGAGACTGACCATGTCTTGGGTAGCACACTGTCTGGTGTGGGAAACAGATGCCTAAGTAAATAATAATGATGACGGTGAGTGCCCCAAGAGCTCAGACAGGGATGCAATGCCTGAGCAAGAGGCTGCAGAGCCTGGCTCTGCCCAGGGCACCAGTGAAGGAGCCTTTATGGTAGAGCGGGGATTGGAAGGCTGAGCAGTTGCCTGAGAGAAGTATAAATGATGTTATGTATGAAACAGCACAAGTAAAGCTCGGAGCTGTGGAAATAGAAGATGCCTCGAGGGTGATGAGAGGTGCAGTGTGCTTACAGTTTGAGAGGCACAATGAGAACATTGGGAGCCATGTCATAGTGCCTCCCAATGGCACACTGTGCCCTTAATAATTCATTAAACATTTGTTTTAATTTTATAAGATTTTTAATTCTTTAAAAAGATTTTATTTACTTATTTGACACAGAGAGAGAGCACGAACAAGAAAGCATAAGCAGGGGGAGCAGCAGAGAGAGTGAGAGAAGCAGGCTCTCTGCTGAGCAGGGATCCCGATGTGGTGCTCGATCCTAGGATCCTGGGATTATGACCATAGCCGAAGGCAGAGGCTTAACCGACTGAGCCACCCAGGCGCCCCACTTTATAATTCATTCTTCAGGTGTTGCGAAACTGTGCTATCTAGTGATTATAATAGTTCTTTACTGAGGCCTAACCATGCGTGACAAATGAAGTTATTTACACGTATTATCTTAGTCCCACTTGGTAGACAGGGAAACTAAGGCTTGAAGAAGCTAAGTAACTTAACTAAGGTCATATAACAGATAATTGGCAGAACCACGTTTGGAGCCACCTAGAGTCAAATTCCAAAGATTCTGCTCTTAAATAGTAGAAGACGTTGCAGCCTGCTAAGCCAGTATTTAAGGAGGGGAATAGAGGCCAATGTGAGATGTGTCTTAGGGAAGATATTGCAGTAATAATGTAGTGGAGGCTCCTGGTGGAAACATAGGTTACAGCAGTAGCGCAGGTGGAAAACCATGAGTCAGAATCAAAAGCATTGGTGGGAAGTTGTTGAATCTAAAACTGTACGGATCTGAGATATCACTCTCCTTAGAAGCTAAGAGGCTTGCCTGTGAGGGCATGTGTGCATATATGTGCTAACAGAAAGCCAGACTCTGGGTTCAAGAACAGACCATTTATTCACAGAGCATTTTCACAGCACTAATTCCTCATGCTGCAGGGACTGTGCTATGCTGACTAGGTCTATCTGTTCACGCGGGAAATGCACCCATGGAGAGGGATGCCCAAATGATGAAGCTCAGAACTTATATAGGGCAGCAAACAGAGCCCTTACTCCCACATGGAGAGAGAAGTCCTGTCTGGGGAGGGGAAAGAAGGTCCTTAGATTTTTATTACCCATAAAATGTACACGAGTAGTGCTGAGGGAGATAAGCCCTTAAATCTCTCTAGAAAAATTTATCTCTAACTTCTAATGTGTGGTTACCATTCAATCATCCTTTAACCCAGGTTGCCAGTAATTTTTACTCAGAAAGTCCTGAATGTGCAGAAACATGAAAATCTTCGTAGAACATAGTTTCTCAACAGTGGTATGAGCAACCTATTGAAAGTAGATAGAATTTTTATACCTTTAATAAGATGCTTCCACTAGCTTTAAACACATCATCTCGATTATTCAAATGATAGTCCTTGTATGTCTATTCTTACTTGAAGTGCCAATAAATTATGTTTGAAAAGAATCCTATTTCTTCTGTACTTGGAAAGTTGCTGAAGCAGTATTGGTTAGTGGTCAAAAGAAGAACCAAGGAATCCTGGTTTTTGTTGTTGTTGTTGTTTTTAAGATTTTATTTATTTATTTATTTTGATGGACAGAGATCACAAGTAGGCAGACAGGCAGGCAGAGAGAGAGGAAGGGAAGCAGGCTCCTTGCTGAGCAGAGAGCCCAAGGCGAGTCTTGATCCCAGGACCCTGGGATCATGACCTGAGCCGAAGGCAGAGGCTTTAACTCACTGAGCCACTGAGGTGCCCCAGGAACCCTGCTTTTATTTAGAAACCCAGGAAGTTATCACAATTTTGGGAACACAGCAACATATCTCAGGAATAAATTATATATAATATAAAATTACATTGGTTGTGAAATTTTCAAAAGAGTTCCCATATTTCAGTTGTTAATGTGTATCTTAAGCTCTTTTCTAGAGCATAGTGACACTCAGTTTTGTTTTTCTTAAAAAAAAATAAAAAGATGTAGAGATGAGTTCTTGTTTCATAAAATTGGGCAGGTATCAGGTAATTCAATAACTGCATTAAATCACGATCATATTGAACCAAGAGGAGTCTGACATTTTGAGAGTTAAGAAAAAAATGTTATCAGTTTTTAGCATAATACAATGGCCTTTCATTTCCGACTTTTTTCTTTTGTGTGTGTGGGTGATGGAGGTTGGTCAAGGAATAGATAGAGGAAGGGAGGAAATAAGGATGGAAATGGGGAATAAGCAGGAAATAAAGATGAGACTTCCAGGGATTTTCCAGTGCTGGTTTGACAGCAAGTAACTTTTCCAGTGTATTACATATAAAATGAAACTGTTAGGTGGTTTTGTTTGTTTTCATGTTTCTCCCGCCTTCTCTCATTGCCAGAGATGATATTAGCCTTGATCCTGTTACTTACATGCTAGAGAAGAGATGGCCTCTGTACCCCAAACCAAGAAGTGCACCTTGGTTGAAGCCCAGATTTCAATGTGTAGATCTTTTTACTTTCTATACTTTTTAAGTGGAATAATGATAAAATAGCAATATGTTTTTAAAAATAAAAAGTTGCACTGTTATGCCACCATCAATTTGCTTTTCTATACTACCTTGTATTTTAGAGACATACCCAGCCCTGCCCTCCACATGCACAGTAAAGTTTTGGTAGATAGTAAGTACTTAATACATCTTTCCTATGGGCATTGTATTTGTTTATTCAGAGAGGCACAAAAAGCTCGAAATTGAATGCTAAAAATAAAATTCAGGTGTAGTGAATCTTTTAAGTTTGCCAGAGTAGCACTAGGCTAATGTTACTCTTCCTAGTGACAGGGTAAAGTAGCAAGAGGCAAAAAATGATCTCTTGTCACCACTGTTAGGCAAGATGAAAGTGCCAATTTCACCTTTTTATTTTGCTGACCTCATAATTTTAATTTCATATGACCCATTTGTAAGCTTGACTGTTGCTTCATCAGAATAATTTATGATTCCTATAAATTATCAATTATTTTTGCATAGATGTTCATACATTCATAACTATTGGAAGAGAAATCATTTTGACAGATAAATCAAAGACAATTAGATCTGTTAAAAGCATGTGTATCTCTCATGTACCAAGGCTAGTCTCTAATTTTGTTGTAAAGCTAGGAATGCTGCTTTAAAATGGAGGTTCTTACCTATCTCTGAAGAATTGGGTTGGGTAGATCTAATGTGGGACCTACTAAATTTGTCTTTTTTAAGTGTGCTTCCTTGATTTTGATGCATGTGGTTGTTGGACCACATTGAGAAAATATCAGCTTTAGGGTTTGTTTTTTTGAGCACTTACTTAATAGATGAGTACACTGTGGACCAGGAGAGTGACAGGCAGGCATCAGGGAGCAAAAACACTCTTCCCTTGGGTTAAACAGTAAGAGATTTTACTGTCTCGTGAGAGGGAAATTCAAAGTGAGCTTCTGGTGCAGGTCAACTAGGGCCCCTGACCTGAATCTCTTGGGTCACTGAGATTTTGTTTTCTAGGTATCACATCACCATGCTTACTTCTCACGCAGTGGGATGGTGCAGTGGCCATTGGAACTGCTCGATTCCTCATTCATATTCAGCACTCACTTCCTTTGATACCTCTGACCCTCTCTGACATCTCCCATCTTATTGGCCAGAACTGGGTCACAGGTCTATCGCTCAGTTACTGATGGAGGAAGATAGGATTACCAGGATTGATACTCACGTAGTCTTTCTTAGACTTGGAATTACAGTCTGCTCCGTGATCTGCCTTGCCTCCTACTGAATGGGGAAAGATGGCATAACTATGGTGAAATTTTAAGGCTACAATGCCTTGTTTAAGAAAAGGAAGAATTCTCTTGAATTTAATTTCTTTTTTTTTTTTTTTTAAAGCAATGTCTTTTTTTTTTTTTTTTAAAGATTTTATTTATTTATTTGACAGAGAGAAATCACAAGTAGGCAGAGAGGCAGGCAGAGAGAGAGAGAGGAGGAAGCAGGCTCCCTGCTGAGCAGAGAGCCCGATGCGGGACTCGATCCCAGGACCTTGAGATCATGACCTGAGCCGAAGGCAGCGGCTTAACCACTGAGCCACCCAGGCGCCCTTGAATTTAATTTCTGACTGAAATTGTGCAAATAGTTACCTCCATTCTCTGAATCTTTTCTGTTACCATTTTTTCTTTTTTCCAAACATTATGCTTCGTAACTTTGTTCTAGGATAACACTGTAAACGTTTAAGTGTTTTCAATATGTAAGAATGCACCAGAGAGTTTTAATTGAATTTAGTGAAGTTTCTATCAAGAAATACAGTTAATATGCCACATCGGCTTGCTATTTGCTGTGAGTTTCATTATTGACTGTGCTGCTATGGCAGGGGGAATGTCAGTGCTAGGACTGGTGTTGAACCCAGATGGACAAATCCTTGTGCCTATGGCATGTGCTTTCCAGCTGTGGATTCATACATGTGCAGGTAATTACAATGTCATCTCAGTTCAAGGCTACTATAACAACACAGACTTGGTGGCTTAAATAACACGTATTTCCGTTCTAGAGTCTTGAAATCTATGATCAGGTTGCCATGGTCAGGTTCTTGGTAAAAGTCCTTATTCTGTAATTTAGGAAGTAATTCAGTTATTTAGGAAGAGAGGGACTTGCAGGATTAATGCACCTGGTTATATCCTCTCAAGGTCTTTCTTTGGTGCATGCGCTGAAAGAAAAATCTTGTCTAATATTTTTATAAGGGCATGAATCCCACCGTGCATGTTCTGCCTTCATGTCTTCATCTAAACCTAATTACTTCCCAAAGGCCCCACCTCCAAAAACCATTACACTGGAGGTTGGGGCTTCATATGAATTTGAAGGATGGAGACAGAAACAATCAGTCCATATACAATACAGGGTAGTAAGTTCTGTGATAGGAAGAAGCATCAGGTGCTGTGGAGGCTGGGTTATGAGGCGCACCTAATCAAAAGTGAGAGGTCAGTGTCAAAAACCCAGAGGGGATAACATTTGAGCCAAGGTCAGAACTTTGAGTAGAATTTAAGTAAAAAGGGATATAAAGGGAGTTTCCAGGAAAAAAAAAAAGGCAAAAATGAACATGGTTTATTTAAGGGAACCTGGCATTCAACATTTCAGTGTGTTTGGAGCAGAGATGGAATGCAGGGGGGTGTGGGTGCAGAGTAACCAGAGAGATCCTCAGTGCCAGATTCTTAAGGACTTTTGTAAGTTACACTACAGAGTTGGGGCTTCTTTGAGGCAAATAGGAAGCCAATGAATGCCATTTCAGGAGGCAACTGCCATAATGGGATCTGTATTTTCAAAGGGTGACTCTGTGAGCCCAGATGTCCATCAACAGATGGATTTTTAAAAAAAAGGAATATTACACAGCTGTCAAAAAATGAAATCTTGCTATTTGTAATGATGTGGATGGAACTGGAGGGCACTATGCTAAGTGAAATAAGTCAATCTGAGAAAAATAATTGTTATATGATCTCACCTATATGTAGAATTTAAGACTCAAAGGAGAGGATCATAGGGGAAGAGAGGGAAAAATAAGATGAAACCAGAGAGGGAGACAAACCATAAGAGACTCTTTTTTTTTTTTTAATTTTATGTATTTATTTGACATAGATCACAAGTAGGCAGAAAGGCAGGCAGAGAGAGAGGACGGGAAGCAGGCTCCCTGCTGAGCAAAGAGCCCCATGCGGGGCTCTATCCCAGGACCCTGGGACCATGACCTGAGCTGATAGAGTCCATGCGGGTCTCTATCCCAGGACCCTGGGACCATGACCTGAGCTGAAAGCAGAGGCTTTAACCCACTGAGCCACCCAGGCGCCCCCCATAAGAGACTCTTAATCATAGGAGGAAACTGAGGATTGTAGGAAGGGAGAGGCATAGGGGGATGGGGTAACTGGGTGATAGACATTAAGGAGGGCATGTGATGTGGTGAACACTGGGAATTATATAAGACTGAGGAATCACAGACCTGAAGCTCTGAAACCAATAATACATTTTATGGTAATCAATTGAATTTAAGTTAAAAAAATGCTTTGGCATTAAAAAAAAGGAAAAAAAAAGGATGACTCTGTGTGTGAATAGTGGATTTTAGAAGGGTAAGGTAAACCTTTCAGAAGGAAAGTTCTTAGTGATTCCTGTGAGGAATGAAGGAGGTTTAAGGTCAGTCTGAGGCAGCAGAACTATAAAAAAGTTAGGTTGAAGAAGAATTAAGAGATTAAATCAGCAAGTCTTTGTGAGTAAGTGAATATAGTAATTTAAGATGAGAAGAACTTGCAGGATTAATGCACCAGTGCCTGGGAAAACTGTCTAGTTGGTGGTACCAGCCACTGTGATAGTCATAAATTGAGCAATGCTCATGGACCTTTTTCAGCACAATAGTGTCTTTTTTTTCTAAAGATTTTATTTATTTGAGAGAGAGAGAGAGCATGAGAGGGGTGAGGGGCAGAGGGAGAAGCCTGCTGAGCAGAGGGCCCGATGTAGGACTTGATCCTGGGACTCCAGGATCATGACCTGAGCCGAAGGCAGTTGCTTAACCAACTGAGCCACCCAGGTGCCCCCAGCCCAATAGTATCTTTAAAAAAAAAAAAAAAAAAAAAAAAAAAGATTTTATGAGAGAGAAGGAGAGAGAACTGGGGAGGGACAGAGGAAGAAGCAGATTGCGAGGCTCGATCCCAGGACTCTGAGCTAAGCCAGACACCCAAATGACTGAGCCACCCAGATGCCCCAGCCTAATAGTATCTTTAGGACTTGATGATAAACATGGTTGAGTGGGAAAAGTGATACATTTTGCACTTTCAACTCTTGTTCTTAAGTTTCCAGTTTTATGTCAGTATTGCTAAAATGCATATAACCATTTAAAAAATTGTACATAATTTTTCCTTGGAGCCCATCTGATTTCTGTCACCAAAATAACAATTACAAGCTTTCTCTTTGGTACTTATACATGTATTACCCTCAGCTACATCAGTTTTGAAGTGTATTGGGGTTTTGCTTTTATTTTCTTATGTCTTTATTTTTTATTTGTCCTCATTAGCTTTATTATTAAGCCCTTGGGAGTACCTTACCTTCTGTTCCTCTGTATCTTATTAAGGTATTCAGTTGTGTTGATTTGATAAAGGTTTTGACTGATTGAGATGTCTATAACATAGAACGTAAATGTGGATTCTGGCAAGGATAAACATTATGTAAAGTTCAAACAAACTAACCTCTAGGCCTGGGAGGTTTGATATGTTGGAAATTATTTCTATTCTCATTAATGTGTAATGAAGCTATCAGAAAACTATTGCATATGTATTTTTTGTTATATATTGACTCTATGCAGAGGACCAGTAAATGGATGAAGTATTTATTGATAAAATCTTCTGCACAGTAATTATTTCCTTATTATTGCAAGAAATAGAACTTTCTGAAATAAAATATAATCATATCTCTATCAGTAAATCCAAACCAATCAGACTCCTCTCACTTGTTTCTTACCGCTGACAGCAATGTTGAAATTCCTTGCCAGCTGCAAAAAATTCTACTGTGGCTTAAAAAAAAAAAAAACTATATGAAGAAAATGAAATGTATGATAATTTTTTTTCAATTTTCTAAGTTGAGCGTAAATGTTGACAGAGCTGACAGTTCTACATACACATGCACTTATATGCGAAGCATGTCTGATTTAGTATTCAAACACTCAGACTCTTTTTATGGTCTTGAGTTTTGCAATCATTTTTCTTAAAGGACCTCTTTTTTGTTCATGTTTTTATAGGGTAACTGGGATGTCACTGTCATTTATGGTGTTTAAGATTTTTGACAAAAAATAAATAAAAAGCAACTAAACTCTTGTTTTCCTATAAATCCTATGAATATTTTCATTTTTAGAAAAACGTGAATTATGAATGTTGTTTGGCTGAGTGCTTAAAATTCTGAGCCACAAGGCCATATTTGGTATCCTTCTTATTTCTTATCTTTTGAATGTTTTATCTCCAAGCAAATGTCTATGGCCTGATTTCTTTTTCTTTGCATGTATCTGTTGGAATGATTCTTTAATCTAATTCAACCCCATTATTCTATCTTTTATTATTGACTTGCATGTGCAGTGTCACTTCAATTGATTCTAAGGTCTTTATTTAGCTCTATTTTAAAATATGTTGGGTTACTATATTTCTTCTATTTGTTTTAGTTTCTTTGTCAAGAAAATAATGGATCTGTAATCCATATGTTAAAAATCTTTAATCTTATCATTAACTTTATTGTAGTCAACTTTTTAATTTTTTTCTTTACACTTTTGGAAAGTCTGTAAAATTTGACTGATAATTCTTGATTTGAATTTTACATTGTTTATTGCTTACCATCTCTAATGTTCTTTTGAATTCCAGTGTGTCTTTATAAATAACCCATCATTCTCTTATACAGCTGCATTAGTACATTATTTTGCCATGTTACGATTTATACTAATTAGGATAGACTAGCCTATGCAACAGGAATAAATAACCAAACCTGAAATCTATGTAGCTTAATGAAAAAAAGTGTATTTTTTTTTCATGCTGTACATACATCTGAAGGTGATGGTGTGCTCTGCTTCTCACAGCCGCTCAGTGACCCAAGCTGATGGAACCCCACCGTTACTTACCAGCACCATCTGGGATATGTTACATTTTCAGTCACAGCACTGTGATTGAGTTTTTCTGTCTCATTGGCTGCAAGCAGTCACTTAGCCCAGCAAACTGTATGGACCTGGAGGAAGAGGAGAGTCAGCTATGAGGAGCACTAGATATCTCTATCAGAGCATTTATGAAGTCAGTGGTTATTTTTAAAAATTGTTTTGAGTGGGGTTGCCTGGGTGGCTCAGTGGGTTAAAGCCTCTGCCTTCAGCTCAGGTCATGATCTCAGGGTCTTGTGATCAAGCCCGGCATCCGACTCTCTGCTCAGCCGGGAGCCTGCTTCCCCCCGCCCTCCCCCCATCTCTGCCTGCTGCTCTGCTTACTTGTGAATTCTCTCTGTCAAATAAATAGATAAAATCTTAAAAAAAATTGTTTTGAGTGGATAAAGCAGACATTGTTTAAACTTCATCTGTGTTTTTGATGCTAAAACTTTTAGAGGTATGAATGTCCTCTCCTTTGCTTTGGCAGAATCTAGAATACAGAGTATGGGACTACTGTGTTTTAATGTATTTTAATATACTAAAAGAATATTTATATTATACAGGACCATTATAGGTATCTTAAGTTGCTTTCCCAAATTAAATACTGGGAAAGTGGTTTGCCTCAGTACCATTTACAAGATTTTTCCTTCTCATTGCTGATTTGAGTTGAATGATCATCTTTGTATACGAAATGCTCATGTTTTTTAAGCACCTGGTAGGGAAAAGCATTACCTTTTTCCCCCCTGAACTTTTCTTACTGTTTGTGTATATTTAACCTTCAAGTGAATTTTAGAATCATATTCTCACCTTAAGATTTCTGAAAAGATGCATGACGTGGTTGTACCTCATCGTTATTACACACAATTAGTAGGAAGTCTTAGAACTCTTTTTCGTGGAGTCAGATTCCTGGGTTCTAATCTCAGCATTGCCATATAATAGCCATTTGACCTTGGGAAAATGCGAGTCTCTGTATCTCAGTTTCATCGTCTGTGAAATGTGGGTGATCACATCATCTGCCTTATTAGGGATATTATAAAGATGAAGGGTTAGTATTTGTGAGGCTTTTAAGACAATGTTTGATATTTCCTGTTAGTGGTTTTTTATCTTTTTTTTTTTTTAAAGATTTTATTTATTTATTTGACAGACAGATATCACAAGTAGGCAGAGAGGCAGGCAGAGAGAGAGAGGAGGAAGAAGGCTTCCTGCAGAGCAGAAAGCCCAACATGGGGCTCATCCCAGGGCCCTGGGATCATGACCTGAGCTGAAGGCAGAGGCTTTAACCCACTGAGCCACCCAGGCGCCCCTGTTAGTGGTTTTTTAAATGTAAATAAAGTGAATTAAAAACATAATGCTGTACTACACTAGAAATACATGAGGTTTTTGAGAATACTGTATAAGAAGAAATGTATTTGTATCACATAGGAGGAAAAAGACATCATGTGTGAACATGGGCATCATTATTCTTCCTGATACTGGTTTTCAGGGCAGATGAACGGTCGCTGTACCTGATGTGATGAGTGAGGTCATCTGAGATTAGAACATTTGATATTCCCAAAGAAACATTAAAATTCCTATCAGGGGGGGTGCCTGGGTGGCTCAGTGGGTTAAGCTGCTGCCTTCGGCTCAGGTCATGATCTCAGAGTCCTGGGATCGAGTCCCGCATCGGGCTCTCTGCTGAGCAGAGAGCCTGCTTTCCTCTCTCTCTGCCTGCCTCTCCATCTACTTGTGATTTCTCTCTGTCAAATAAATAAATAAAATCTTTAAAAAAAAAATTACTATCAGGGGGCACCTAGGTGGCTCAGTGGGTTAAAGCCTCTGCCTTCAGCTCAGATCATGATCCCAGGGTCTTGGGATCGAGCCCCACATGGGGCTCTCTGCTCTGCAGGGAGCCTGCTTCCCCCTCTCTCTCTCTGCCTGCCTCTCTGCCTACTTGTGATCTCTGTCTGTCAAATAAATAAATAAAAAAATTAAAAAAAATTCCTATCAGGAGTCTTATACATTCTGGGGGAAAGTCTACCCAACTCCCACCCTCAAAGCATTGTTCTTCATAGTAAAGCTTGCTTCTAGAGGCCTGTTAGTACCCATCTTCAGCAGAAATAAAGTTGTAGGCTGTGAATTTTTAAAATCAAAGATAGCAGTTCATTAAAAAAAATTGTGTGCAAGCAGTCATATATATTATTCTGAATGTTTTACTATTATGTCTGTTTGTTAGGGTATGCTAGAAGTTTTATGTGATTGTAATATTGTTTAAATATAGGGTTTTCAAAAATCAGACTTTATATTTGAAGGATAATGAGGCCTGCAAAGGCATAGCAAGAGCTGAATAATGTCCATCATAAATTAATATTCAAATATGGAGATGTAGGAACTATGGAGATGTAGGAACTGAAATATGAATCTGCTGTTTACATTGCAAACTGAAACATCACATGAATCCTCTCATTTTAAAATGTTAGGAATCCTGTGCCTCCCATTGCAAAAGCAAGAATATAGGAAATGAACCATTTACTGCTGTGCTAGCACAGAGCGATATACCTTTTTTATTACAGAATCAGGGAACAATCCTCTGAGATTCTTATTGAAGTAGAATGGAGTGAATTTTTATTGATTTGTTATTTCATTTAAGGCATCATTTTGCCCTCTTGCTCTCTTGTAGTATGAGTGTTCAATAAATAATACATTCTCTCTTGTACATGTTGCTATCGAAGAATTTGTTTGCCTCAAAATAAGCCAGTTGTTTCTACAGCCCACTGTTCTTGCTTCTCTGTTGTTTTGCATACCTGGACTGGTTTTCTTAATGGTTTTGTGTGAGAGGAATTCAGGTTGTGAGATGGAAGGTGGTCTGGGGTCAGCCGCTGAAGTACCCTGTGCTCGATGGCCAGGTTATGGACACATCTCTGGTTGAAATGTGGTCATGGTGGCTGACCCCTGAGTGTTATGCCTGACTGGTAACCGATCGATGGAACCCACCTCAGAATGATGATCGGTAGACAGGACTGACAGCAAGCAGATGTAAAAGTGCCTTTGCTGCTGAGAAACTCATTTCGTGGTCTGATTCAGCAGGGAGCATGGCTGTGACACAAGCTACAGTTTCATAATCCTGAAAACAAGTGACAAGACAGGTCTTTTCAGAGAGGGTTATTTATATATTTCAGTGATGATTCCTACTGGACTTAGAAATACTAGCAACGTCACTTTTAGATTGTTCTAGTAGGCTTGAAAAAGAAGGCAAAAGGAGACGGTTTTAAAATAGTACATAGTAGGATTTCAGTCAGTATTTCATTGAAGTCAGAATTAAATCAGAAAGCATCTTTGGGTATTTCCTGAAGTCCATTCTTCTGTGAAACTGCTGTACTCTACACCAGGACTGCATGATGGAAATGCATTCAAATGGCGGGAACCACCCCTTTCCCCTGACAGGTCTAACTTTCCCCATTTCGAACCTTTCTTCAGGTGAGGAGTGCAGATTACGCATACGGGTATGCGATATATGCTACACAGACTGCATTAAGCCAGGGGTCAGATATTTGTTGTTAGTCAAATTTTTGGACAGAATATGTTCATTCTTATTTATAGTATCCCATTTGGATCTTCCCTCTCTCATTAGAACCTTGGTTTCCTATATTCTGTACTTGACCTGGAAGAAATGATTGAGTACAGAGAGTGCACTTCTCTTCAGAGATGATTTGTAATGATGGGCCACTCTGGGACCTTACAGGCAGCCAATGTAGGATTTAGGTAGTAATTTTAAATGAAAGGTCATTTTACTTTCTACTTCAGATTTCAAATATAGGATGATTCTTTTTTTTTTCCAATTTATTTTTTTAAATTAACATATAATGTATTATTTGTCCTGGGTGTACAGGTCTGTGAATCATCAGGTTTAAACACTTCACAGCACATACCCTCCCCAATGTCCATAACCCAACCATCCCCTCTCTCCTCCCCTTCACCCAGCAGCCCTCAGTTTGTTTGTGAGATTAAGAGTCTCTTATGGTTTGTCTCCCTCCTTATCCCATCTTGTTTCATTTTTTTCCTTCCCTACCCACTAAACCCCCCAACTTTGCCTCTAAAATTCCTCATATCGGGGCGATCATATGATAATTGTCTTTCTCTGATTGACTTATTTCGCTCAGCATAATACCCTATAGTTCCATCCATGTTGTCACAAAAGGCAAGATTTCATTTCTTTTGAGGCTGCATAGTATTCCATTGTATATGTTTGTACCACATTTTCATCCATTCATCTGTTGATGGACACCTAGGTTCTTTCCATAGTTTGGCTATTGTGGACATTGCTGCTATAAATATTCAGGTGCACGTGCCCCGTCATATCACTACATTTGTATTTTTGGGGTAAATACCCTATAGTGCGATTGCTGGGTTGTAGGGTAGCTCTATTTTCAATTTTTTGAGGGACCTCCATGCTGTTTGTTCAGAATGGTTGCACCAGCTTACATTCCCACCAACAGTGTAGGAGGGTTCCCCTTTCTCCACATCCTCTGCATCACCTGTCATTTCCTGACGTTAATTTTAGCCATTCTGACTGGTGTGAGGTAGTATCTCATTGTGGTTTTGATTTGTATTTCCCTGATGCCAAGTGATGTGGAGCACTTTTTCATGTATCTGTTGGCCATCTGGTTGTCTGCTTTGCAGAAATGTCTGTTCATGACCCCTGCCCATTTCTTGATTGGATTATTTGTTCTTTGGGTGTTGAGATTGATAAGTTCTTTATAGATTTTGGATACTAGCCCTTTATCTGACATGTCATTTGCAAATATCTTCTCCCATTCTGTCAGTTGTCTTTTGGTTTTGTTGACTGTTTCCTTTGCTGTGCAAAAGCCTTTGATCTTGATGAAGTCCCAATAGTTCATTTTCGCCATTGCTTCCCTTGCATTGGGCAATGTGTCTAGGAAGAAGTTGCTGTGGCTGAGGTCGAAGAGGTTGCTGCCTGTGTTCTCCTCAAGGATTTTGATGGATTCCTATCTCATATTGAGGTCCTTCATCCATTTTGAGTCTATTTTTGTGTGTGGTGTAAGGAAATGGTCCAGTTTCACTGTTCTGCATGTGGCTTCCAGTTTTCCCAACACCATTTGTTGAAGAGGCTCTCTTTTTTCCATTGGACATTCTTTCCTCCTTTGTTGAAGATTAGTTGACCATAGAGTTGAGAGTCTATTTCTGGGCTGTCTATTCTGTTCCATTGATCTATGTGTCTGTTTTTGTGCCAGTACCATACTGTCTTGATGATGACAGCTTTGTAATAAAGCTTGAAGTCTGGAATTGTGATGCCACCAACTTTGGCTTTCTTTTTCACCATTCCTCTGGCTATTTGGGGTCTTTTGTGGTTCCATATAAATTTTAGGATTATTAGTTCCATTTCTTTGAAAAAAAAAAAAAGGATGGGATTTTGATAGGGATTTCATTAAATGTGTAGATTGCTTTAGGTTGCATAGACATTTTCACAATATTTGTTCTTCCAATCCAGGAGCATGGAACATTTTTCCATTTCTTTGTATCTTCCTCTATTTCCTTCATGAGTACTTTATAGTTTTTTTAGTACAGATTCCTTGGCTCTTTGGTTAGGTTTATTCCTAGGTATCTTATGGTTTTGGGTGCAATTGTAAATGGGACTGACTCCTTAATTTCTCTTTTTTCTGTCTTGTTGTTGGTGAATAGAAATGCAACTGATTTTTGTGCATTGATTTTATATCCTGACACTTCACTGAATTCCTGTACAAGTTATAGCAGATTTGGAATAGAGTCTTTTGGGTTTTCCACGTAAAGTATCATATCATCAGCAAAGAGTGAGAGTTTGACTTCTTCTTTGCTGATTCAGATGCCTGTAATTTCTTTTTGTTGTCTGATTGCTGAGGCTAGGACTTCTAGTACTATGTTGAATAGCCCTGGTGATAGTGGACGTCCTTCCGTGTTCTTGAAAACCTTGGAAAACCTTTTAGTTTTTCTCCATTGAGAATAATATCTGTGGTGGGTTTTTCATAGAAGGTTTTGATGATATTGAGGAATGTACCCTCTACCCCAAAATTCTGAAGAGTTTGATCAAGAAAGGATGCTGTACTTTGTCAAATGTTCTTTCAGCATCTATTGAGATTATCATATGGTTCTTGTTCTTTCTTTTATTTTATTGTATCACCTTGATTGATTTTCAGATGTTGAACCGAACTTGCAACCCAGGAAGTTGTGGTGAATGATCCTTTTAATGTACTGTTGGATCCTATTGGCTAGTATTTTGGTGAGAATTTTCACATCTGTGTTCATCAAGGATATTGGTCTATAATTCTCTTTGTCTGGTTTTGGGATCAAGGTAATGCTGGCCTCATAAAATGAGTTTGGCAGTTTTCCTTCCATTTCTATATTTTGGAACAGTTTCAGGAGAATAGGTATTCATTCTTCCTTAAATGTTTTGTAGAATTCCCCTGGGAAGCCATCTGGCCCTGGGTTCCTGTTCGTTGGGAGATTTTTTTTTATGACTGCTTCAGTCTCCTTACTTGTTATGGGTCTGTTCAGGTTTTCTATTCTTCCTGATTCAGTTTTTGTAGTTTGTAGGCCTCTAGGAATGCATCCATTTCTTCCAGATTGTCAAATTTGCTGGTGTATAATTGCTCATAATATGTTCTTATAATTGTATTTTTTTGGTGTTTGTTGTGATCTCTTCATTCATGATTTTATTTATTTGGGTCCTTTCTCTCTTCTTTTGGATAAGTCTGGCCAGGGGTTTATCAATCTTAATTCTTTCAAAAAAGCAGCTCCTACTTTTGTTGATTTGTTCTAGTATTCTTTCAGTTTCTATTTCATTGATTTCTGCTCTGATTCTTTATGATTTCCTTCTCCTGCTGGGATAGGCTTTCTCTGTGTTCTTTCTCCAGATTCTTTAGGTGTAGGGTTAGGTTGTATATTTGAGACTGTCCATTTTCGTGTGTGGTGTAAGGAAATGGTCCAATTTCATTTTTCTGCATGTGGCTGTCCAATTTTCCCAGCACCATTTATTGAAGAGGCTGTCTTTTTTCCATTGGATATTCTTTCCTGCTTTGTCGAAGATTAGTTGACTGTAGAGTTGAGAGTCTATTTCTGGGCTCTGTCCTTGTTTCTTTAAAAAGGCTGTATTGCTATATATTTTCCTGTCAATACTGCCATAGAATTTGAAGAGTTGTGTTTTCATTATCATTTGTCTCCATGAATTTTTTCAATTCTTCTTTAATTTCCTGGCTGACCCATTCATTCTTTAGAAGGATGTTGTTTAGTCTCCATGTATTTGGGTTCTTTCCAAATTTCCTCTTGTGATTGAGTTCTAGCATCAGAGCACTGTGGTCTGACATTATTCAGGGAGTAATCCCAGTCTTTTGGTACCGGTTGAGACCTGATTTGTGACCCAGGATGGGATCTCTTCTGGAGAATGTTCCATGTGCACTAGAAAAGAATGTGGATTCTGTTGCTTTGGGATGGAATGTTCTGAATATATCTGTGATGTCCATTTGGTACAGTGTGTTATTTAAGGCCTTTATTTCCTTGTTGATCTTTTGCTTGGATGATCTGTCCATTTCAGTGAGGGGGGTGTTAAAGTCCCCTATTATAACTGTATTATTGTCAATGTGTTTCTTTGATTTTGTTATTAATTGGTTTATATAATTGGGTGCTGCCATGTTGGGGCATAAATCTAACAATTTAAAATTGTTAGATCTTCTTGTTGGACAGGCCCTTTGAGTATGATATAGTGTCCTTCCTCTCTCTGAGTATAGTCTTTGGCTTAAAATCTATTTTATCTGATATAAGGATTGCCATCCAGATTTCTTTTGACCATTAGTATGGTAAATTGTTTTCCACCCCCTCACTTTCAATCTGGAGATGTCTTTGGGTCTAAAATGAGTTTCCTGTAGACAGCATATTGCTGGGTTTTGTTTTGCTTTGTTTTTGTTTTTGCTTTTGTTTTTGTATATTGTCCCTGTTTCTTTCTGTCTACTACTTTTAGGCTCTTTCTTTGCTCATAGGACCCCTTTCAATATTTCCTATAGGGCTGGTTTGGTGTTTACAAATTCTTTTAGTTTTTGTTTGTCCTGGAAGGTTTTTATCTCTCTTTCTATTTTCAATGATAGCCTAGTTGGATATAGAATTCTTGGCTGCATGTTTTTCTCATTTAGTGCTCTGAATATGTCATGCCCATTCTTTCTGGCCTTCCAGGTCTCTGTGGATAGGTGTGCTGCCAATCTAATATTTCTACCATTGTATGTCACAGATTTCTTGTCCCAGGCTGCTTTCAGGGTTATCTCTTTGTCAGTAAGGCTTGTAAGTTTTACTATTAGATGACTGGATGTGGACCTATTTTTATTGATTTTCAGGGGGTTTCTGTGTGCCCTCTGGATTTTGATGCTTGCTCCCTTTGTCATATTAGGGAAATTCTCTACTATAATTCGCTCCAATGTATCTTTTGCCCCCCTCTCTCTTACTTCTTCTTCTGGAATCCCAATTATTCTAATACTGTTTCATCTTATACTATCACTTATCTCTCAAATTCTCCCTTTGTGGTCCAGTAGTTCTCTCTGTTTTGCTTAGCTTTCTTTATTCTCCATCATTTGGTGTTCTATATCACTAATTCTCTCTTATACCTCATTTTATCCAGCAGTAAGAGCCTCCATTTTTTATTGCACCTCATTAATAGCTTTTTTGATTTCAGCTTTGTTAGATTTTTGTTCTTTTATTTCTCCAAAAAGGGCTTTTATTTCTCCCGACAGCATTTCTCTAATATCTTCCATACCTTTATCGAGCCCAGCCAGCACCTTGAAAATCGTCATTCTGAATTCTAGATCTGACATATTACCAATGTCCATATTGATTAAGTCTCTAGCCTGTACTGCCTCTTGCTCTTTTTTTTTTTTTTTTTTTTTTGTGGTGAGTTTTTCTGCCTTGTCATTTTATCCAGATAAAAATACATGAATGAGAGAATAAAGATACTAAAAGGGGGGCAAAGTTCTTAGAAAAATGTATGCTAACCAAATCAGAAGAGACCCCAAATCAGGGAAAGAATAAAGGGGGGTAAAAAGAAGTTTCAAAACATTTTTAAAAATTAAAAAAATATATAAAAATATATATATATGAGACTGGTGAATAGAAAAGAATCTCCTACCTGATTTTTGGGTGTATTTTGTCTCTTAGAAGAAACTACCTCCCAAAATTTTAAAGAAAGAAAAACTGATATATATATATATATATATATATATATATATACATATACATATACAAAAATAAGGATAAGCAGGATGAAGGGATGGAATATCACTGTAAAGATAAAAATTTAAAAAAATTCTGAAAAAGAAATTGATAAGATAAGTTTGTTGGAAAATGAAAGAAAAATAAAGTGAAGAAAATTTGCTCAGTCTGGAGAGTAGAACAAAGCCTTGTGCTGGATTTAGGGTATATTTTGATCTATTAGAGAAATTGTATCCCAAAAACATTTTAGAAAAAGAAAACCTTATATGTATATAAAAAATAAAGTTATATACAATAAAAGATAAATATGCCTATAATAACGAAGGTTTAAAAAATTTTTAGAAAGGTATTGTTAAGATAAACTAGTTAAAAAATGTTAAAAGAGGAAAGAAGAAACGTTAAAAAAATAGAATAAGAAAAAAAATAAAATTAAAAAAATTTAATTAACTTTTACAAGACCAAGGAATCATGGAGAGAAAGCCATGAATTCCATGCTTTCCTTTCCCCACCTCTGGAGTTCCATTGTTCTCCTTTATCAGTGAGCTTGGTCTTGGATGGATGTTTTTGCTGATCTTCTTGGAGAAGGGCCAGTTGCAGTGATTCTCAAATGTCTTTCCTGGAGGCAGAATTGCGCCACCCTTCCTAGGGGCTGGTCTAAGTAATCTGCTCCGGTTCACTCTTGGAAGCTTTTATTCCCTGAATGGTTTCTGTAGAGCTCCCGGCCGGCTCTCAAATCTCCGGCCTGTAGCACCCGAGAGATCGGGGCCACACTCCTCAGTGTGCCCTTGGAGGAAAGTGATCAGTCACTCCTGTCTCCCTGGTTTCTGGCTGTGCTCTGAGCTCACCCAGCCTGTGACCAAGCATTTCTCTCTCTGGAACACAGCTCTGTTTGAAGTCTCCAAACCGAGCAGATTCTGCCGCTCTGATCTTTCAGCAGATAAAGGCTGGTCTCCCTGGATCTGCCACTCGGGGTAACCCCGAGGTGAGAGCTCACTCCTTGGCTCCATCTCTATAGCTGGCTTCCCCACTCTGATACCTGAGATATCTGTTACACTCAGACACCCCCCAACCCCCTGCCAATCTTTCAGTGACCCCGTGGGATGTGAGACCACACTGTCCCTGCAAGGGCTCCAGCCCTGCTTAGCCCCTGGAGTGATGTCCCTCAGTGGAGCAGACTTCTAAAAGTTCAGATTTTGTGTTCCACTGCTCCACCGCTTCCCCGGAGCTAGCCCCTTCCCCCTCGGTCTATCTTCCTGTCGCCTTCGGATTCACTTCTCTGCACTTCCTACCTTTCAGAAAGTGGTTCAATTTTCTGTTTCTTGAATTGCTGCTCTTCTTCTCTTTGATCTCCTCTTGGGTTTATAGGTGTTCAGAATGGTTTGATAACTATCTAGCTGAACTCCTGCAACCTGATGTCATCTCATTTTGCTACTCCTTGGCCATCTTGATTCCTGAGAGAGCTCAAATTTAGGATGATTCTTAAAAGGGTCATGTCATTATACCCTTTATCAAATAATGCATATTTCAATTACCAAAGAGCACTTATGAACAAAATGTATAGTTTGAAGCTACACTGTGAATTGTGTATGATTTTTGTTAGGCTTTAAATACATAAATACCTTAGGTCATGATTTCTTCAGCATTTGAATTCTTTTTGGATTGGATAAAGGACATATGGATGATGCTAACACGTGTGGGGCACAAGATGGAGAAAATAGAGAAGGCAGAGGAAAATCTACAGCCAGGTATTGAGAGAGAAATTAGTATTTCGACCCTTATTTCATATGTTTGTGTTGTTTATTGTCAGTTTAGAGGCCTGTACATTCTCCCAAACTGAAAGCAATGAGAGGTAAAAAGATAATTGAAATAAGAAATGTTAGTAAGAGTTCTCTAATGCCAAGTCCATAAGTATTATAATCATGAGCCCTATTCCTTAATAATGTTGGTTTACCATTTGCATTTACTTGTTAATGGTCTCTTGGTACTGCCTTGGATTCCATATTTTTAATTTGATAGCATTTACTGTTTTTTTTTTCTAATATAAAAGTAATCATTATGTTAAAAACTTTGGAAAATATGTTCAATAAAAATTTAATGAAAAGCATTTGTGGGAAAAAAAAAGCATTTGTGGGAAGATGATACATGATGAGATTTGCTTCACAATACTTTTAAATGAAAAAAGAGGTAGGATCTAGCTGAAGCTGTATTTGCTGTGATAAGTTTTGGGTACACAGATTCATTATGCTGTTTACTTTACTTCTCTATCGTTTGAATATTTCTCTGAGTAAATATAAAACACCTATAGTCCCACTTCTCAGAGATAACTGTTTCTTCTTCTGCACATACATATATTCATAAAAACACACACATACTCACACTTTCCAATTTAAACAAAATTGGATCCCCCAAGGTGATAGATCCAATAGGCTCCATTAGAGACTCTGTGGCTGGTAGAGACCAGGTTGCTCTTCTTAAATATCCTTGGCAGGGTCGTGTGCAAAGCACCACTTCAAATTTGTTGGCTTGTCGTTGGGTGGTCAGATGTGGTGAGGAACTGACTTGTGTACTCAATTATGGGGATCCATCTCCAAAACACAATGAAGTATTACATTCATTGGCGCTAAACTGTGGATAAATCTTAGAATTTTCTTGTATTTGGTTCTGTGTTTAGATAGCTTGCATATCTTTCATAGGATATGTGGGGAAAAGTAGAAAAAATAGGGAGGCTGCCTCATTGTCATCCTCTCTTCCTTTGTACTGTTTACTTCCTCTTCTTCTGAAAGAAATGGAGAGAAAACTGAGTAAGAACCTCGGAATGTTTAGCTCTGAGAGCAAAGTCTGAAAGAACTGGACCGCCACTCACTCTCCCTTCCTCCCGCCCCTCTCTGCCCTGCACCCCAAGCCCTTGCATGTGTCAATTTCATATGTACAAGTTCTTTTCCAGTATCTAGGCAATAATAAAGTATTTTCTGAAACAAAATTTCTAGGACAGATCTTTGGGTAACATGACTCAAAGGATTTTCTAGGTGCTAAGTGTTCCAGAATGATAATCCCTATAAAGATATTTAATTATAAATCTCTTACTTGCTTTAAAGATATTCAAAGTAACTTTTTACCTTGGTCCTTAGAAAAAATTCTTATGCTTTCAGTTTTGCATGAATGGCTTTATATTCTGGAGGCATGTGAGAAGCATTCTTAGCACTACACTAATTTTCGAACATTGGAAGTAGGTGTATGTCCAGGTGTGGAAAAGAATCACATTGATTATGGGAAATTCATTTCCATTCATGAAGAAAATGGCTGCATACTTTTAAAAACCCTTTTCTTAGTACAGCTCATTTTCTTTGCACTAGCCTTACTTTGCATGGGCAATTGTTCTTGAATATTTATTTCAGTACATTAGGCAAATACAGAGTTCTTACCATGCTGAGTTTACCATTCCAGATACCATGAATTCTGTTCATACCTATTTATTTTAAACATTTATCTTTATTAATATTTGTGTGTTACTGTATTCTTTCTACACTGTGATAATGAAATTTGATGCAGTACTTGTGAAGCAGTTCTGGGCACTGAGCTCTGGTGGCAAGACATGAGAGAAAAGGGAAATATGATTGTAAGGAAACAGTCTACACTGCAAAAGCATCAGTGAGTTGCACTGTAGAATTTTGGAGCAAACAAGATTTTTATGTATCTTTGGCAGAGTCAGTGACCTATGTTTGTTCCTGGTATAGGGCAGGAACTTAGAATATTTTAAAGCCTAACTGGGCTTTTAAAGCCCTATATTTTCAGATTGGGATTTATTATGAATTCAGCTCTCAGGTTAGTTGCTAGCTTGGTTTGTGGCTGGGACATGACATCAATGCACAAATAAAATTTATGATCAGTGATTTTTTTCATTAATGCCTATTTTAAACTTCTGTGCTTGGTTGACTGCAATTAAGAATTGAGTGATGGGGTGCCGGGGTGGCTCCGTGGGTTAAAGCCTCTGCCTTTGGCTCAGGTCATGATCTCAGGGTCCTGGGATCGAGCCCCGCATCAGGCTCTCTGCTCAGCAGGGAGCCTGCCTCCCCCCCTCTCTCTGCCTGCCTCTCTGCCTACTTGTGATTTCTCTCTGTCAAATAAATAAATAAAACCTTTAAAAAAATTGAGTGATAATTTAGTTTTAGTATTTTTATATGCTATCATCTTTTATGTTAACTTCTGCTGTAATACCATAGATGTTCTTCCAATATCAGAAGATATGTCAACATTTAGTAAAAATCTTAATGTTTCCTTCAAATATAATATCATTCTATAATTCTTTTGTCTACTTATGTTTTAATTTCCCAACTTAGACCCTGTAAGAAATTAGTAAAATTATCATGTACTTTAAATTTTCAGTTGTTATATAACTACATTTCTGTTGAAAATTTTCACTCATTCCCAGACCCACGTAAAAAGTAGAAAAACATTTTTGGAACATATTGCCAAACCAAAGTGAGAC
Organism: Mustela nigripes; assembly: GCF_022355385.1. Classification (NCBI taxonomy): domain Eukaryota; kingdom Metazoa; phylum Chordata; class Mammalia; order Carnivora; family Mustelidae; genus Mustela; species Mustela nigripes. The sequence goes on along the minus strand of NC_081562.1, from coordinate 40,826,197 downwards.
ACTGTTTTGGCCAGCTCCTGTAAGGTCAATAGACCTAGTCTACTCCCCACATTAATTTGGTAGCTTGCTAAACATAAATGTTTGAATTAATCCTTGGAAATAAGGAATCTCCTTTATTTCAAAAGGTTTGATTTCTTTTCCTTCACATTTTTATTTAAATTCCAGGTAGTTAACATGCAGTGTAATATTAGTTTCAGGTGTAGAATTTAGTGATTCATCACTCAGACACAACACCTAGTGCTCATCAAACCAAGTGTCCTCCTTAATGCCCATTGCCCATTTAACCCATCCCCTGCCCACCTCCCTCTACCAACCCTCAGTTTTTGATAGTTAAGGGTTTGTTTCATGGTTTGCCAGTGCCCCCCTTCCCTGCTGCCATGTTCCTCTGTTCTATGTGTTAAATCCCACATATGAGTGAAATCATACAGTATTTGTCTCTCTCTGACTGACTTATTTTGCTTAGCATAATACTCTCCATCCATGTTGTCGTAAATAGCAAGATTTCATTCTTTTTTATGGTTGAGTAATATTCCTGTGTGTGTGTGTATACACCATATTTTATCCATTCATCAGCTGATTGACATTTGGTCTTTTTCTATAGTTTGACTGTTGTTGATAATGCTGCTATAAACATCAGTATGTGTCCTTTCAAATCAGTATTTTGTATCCTTTGGGTAAATACCTAGGAGGGCAGTTGCTGGATTTTAGGGTAGCTCTATTTTTAACTTTTTGAGGAACCTCTGTACTGTTTATACTGTTTCCAGAGTGACTGCAGCAGCTTGCATTTCTGCCAACAGTGTAGAAGGATTCCCCTTTCTCCACGTCCTCGCCAACATCTGTTATTTCCTGTGTTGTTAATTTTAGCCATTCTTTTTTTTTTAAATTTATTTATTTATTTGACAGATATCATAAGTAGGCAGAGAAGCAGGCAGAGAGAAAGAGAGGGAGGCAGGCTCCCTACTGAGCAAAGAGCCCGATGTGGGGCTCAATCCCAGGACACTGAGATCATGACCTGAGCCGAACGCAGAGGCTTAACCCACTGAGCCACCCAGGCACCCAATTTTAGCCATTCTGACAGGTGCAAGGTAACATGTCATTGTGGTTTTGATTTTTATTTCCCTGATGATGAGTGATGTGTATCTTTTCATGTGTCTGTTGGCCATCTGTATGTCTTCTTTGAAAAAATGACTGTTCGTGTCTTCTGCCTATTTTTTAACTGGATTGTTTTTTAGGTGTTCACTTCTATAAGTTCTTTATATATATTGGATACTCACCCTTTATCAGCTATGCCATTTGCAAATATCTTCTCTCAATCACTTGGTTGCCTTTTAGTTTTGTTGATTGTTTCCTTTGCTGTGCATAAGCTTTTTACTTTGATGAAGTCCCAATAGTTTATTTTTGCTTTTGTTTCCCTTGCCTCAGGAAATGTATCTAGAAAAAAGTTGCTGTGGCCAGTGTCAGAGAGATTACTACCTGTGTTCTCCTTTAGGATTTTGATTGTTTTTTGTCTCACATTTAGTACTTTCATCATTTTGAATTTATTTTTGTGTATGATGTAAGAAAGTGGTCTAGTTTCCTTTTTCTGCCTATTGCTGTTCAGTTTTCCTAACATTATTTGTTGAAGAGAGTGTCTTTCCATTGGGTATTCTTTCCTGCTCTGTCAAAGATTAGTTGACCATGGAGTCATGGGTCCAAATTTGGGTTTTCTATTATGTTCCATTGATTAATGTATCTATTTCTGTGCCAGAACTATACTGTCTAAATCAATGCAGCTTTGTAATATAACTTGAAGTCTGAAAATGTGATGCATTTGGCTTTTCTATTTCAAGATCGCTTTAGCTTTTGAGGGTCTTTTATGGTTCCATAAAAGTTTTAGGATTGTTTGTTCTAGCTCTGTGAAAAGTACTGTTGGTAATTTGACGGGGATTGCATTAAATGTGTAGATTGCTTTGGGGAGTACAGATGATTTAACAATATTTGTTATTCCATTCCATGAGCATGGGCTGTTTTTCCTCTTCTTTGTGTCATCTTCAGTTTCTTTTATCAGTCTTACAATTTTCAGAATATAGATCTTTTACCTCTTTCATTAGGTTTATTTCTAGGTATCTTACTATTTTTGGTGGAATTGTAAATAAGATTGATTTCTTGATTTCTCTTTGAGCTGCTTCATTATAGGCATATGGAAATGCAACAGATTTCTGCACATTAATTTTGTCTCCTATAACTTTACTGAATTTGAGTACCGGTTCTAGCAATTTTTTAGTGAAATTGTTTGGGTTTTCTATATAGAGTATCATGTCATCTACAAACAGTGAAAATTTGACTTCCTCCTTGCTGACATATATGTGGACATTCCCGACTTGTTCCTGACCGTAGAGGAAAAGCTCTCAGTTTTTCCCCATTGAAAATGATACCAGCTTTGGGTTTTTTGTATATGGTCTTTATGATGTTGAGATATGTTCCCTCTATCCCTACTTTGTTGAGAGTTTTTATCATGAATGGGTGTTGTACTTCGCCAGATGCTTTTTCTGATCTATTGAGAAGATCATATGGTTTTTATCTTTTCTTTTATTAATGTGGTGTATCATGGTGATTGATTTGTAAATATTGAACCACCCTTGCAGCCCAGAGACAAATCCCAATTGATCGTGGTGAATGATTTTTTCAGTATATTGTTGGATTTGATTTCCTAGTACTTTGCTGAGAATTTTTGCACCCACGTTCATCAGAGTATTAGCCTGTAGTTGTCTCTTTTTAGTGGAGTCTGTCCAGTTTTGGAATCAGAGTGAGACTGGATTCATAAAATGTTTGTAAGTTTTCCTTTTTTGTTTTTTAGAATAGTTTGAGAAGAATAGGTACGGACTCTTCTTTAAATGTTTGGTAGAATTTCCTTGGGAAGACATCTGGTCCCGGACTTTTGTTTGCTGGGAGAGTTTTTGATTACTGGTTCAAGTTCTTTGCTGATTGTCAGTCTTTCACAGTTTTCTATTTCTTCCTGTTTCAGTTTTGGTAGTTTATGTTTCTAGGAATTTGTCCATTTCTTCCTGATTGTCCAATTTGTTAACATAATTTTTCAAAATATTCTCTTATTTGTATTTCTATGGTGTTGGTTGTTACTTCTTTCTCATTTGTGATTTTATTAATTTGGGTTCGTTCTTTTTCCTTTTTGATAAGTCTGGCTAGGAGCTTATAGATTTAATTAGTTTTTTCTTTCAAAGAACCAGCTTCTGGTTTCATTGATCTGTTCTACTGCCTTTTTTTTTTTTTTTTTAATTTTCTGTATCATTTATTTCTGTTCTAATCTTTATTATTTCCCTTCTTCTGGCTTTAGGCTTTGTTTTTCTTATTTATTTAGGTGTACAATTAGGTTGTTTATTTGAGATTTTTATTCTTATAGTAGGCCTGTATTGCTATATACTTACCTCTTATGACTGCTTTTCCTGTATCCCCAGGGGTTTGGACCATCAAGTTTTCATTTTCATTTGTTTTCATGTATTTTTAAAATTTATTCTTTAATTTCCTAGTTGACCTATTCATTCTTTAGTAACATGTTGTTTGACCTCCATGTATTTGTGGTCTTCCCAGATTTTTTTCTTGTGGTTGAGTTCAAATTTCAGAATATAGTCAGAAAATATGCATGGTATGATCTCACTCTTTTTTTACTCGTGGAGTCCCGATTTGTGCCCTTGTATGTGATCTATTCTGGATAATGTCCCATGTGTACCAGAAAAAAATGTGTATTCTGCTGCTTGGGGTGAAACAGTGCAGTGGGCAGTGTTTGGACTGTGGCCAGACTATGGCAACTTTTAATTAGGTGTGCTCTGGTCTTCTTGTTAAATGAGACCTGATGCCACTTCCACTAGAATTGAAGACTTGCAGAACTATGTCGTCCATAGACATGGTTCTTGTAGGGGTTTGTGTTGGTCTTTAGGGGAAGGAACCCACGCTCTGATGCTTAGGCACACTTGCTTAAGGAAAGCAGTACCAGCAGAGTGCACAGGGGCAGAATTACAAACGTTGTTGGCGCTGTGTTGTTTACTGAAGTTGGTTTATGCTGAGTGGCAGGGGAGGGAAATGGCACCATTTGTCCTTGGAAAGGGGACTCAGTGCTTGCTCCTCTCAGAGAAGCACTCCCAGAAGAGTGACTAGTTTCCCCTTGTATATCCCAGGCATTTTGGCATTTCTCAGATCACTGTTTTCACACTGTCCCTCTCCAGGTTGCTTGTCTGCCTGGAGCAGTGAGGTGCACATTAGGCTCTATCCCAGCCAGGTATGCTGACTTTTAAAACTCCATACTTAAGGGATCTGGTGTAGTGGGGACCTGTGCTGCTCTTCTGGGGGAGGGTCTTACTGCACTGGGATGGATTCAGGTTTGACTGAGAAGGGCAATCGCGCCAGAGCACAGGGCCATGGAATTTGGAGCAGTGCAGGCTAACTAGCCATTGTTCAGGTTAGCTGTCCTCAGGAGATATCTCTGCTCCTGTGCTGAGGGTTGGGGGAGGGTAATGAGAACCAAGGGTTCCTTTATCTCCCAAGAGGCTTCTTTGTGAATGTATCTCTCACAGATGCTGGGAGAGCATTCTATTTCTGTGTACCTCAGGTGGTCCTCAGGTGGTACTGTCTGCTAGGAGGTTGTTTGTCTGCTTCCTCTCCAGGAGTAGGACAGTGTCCTTAGGGCTTTACCCCAGACAAGCCTGCTGACCTCTAAAACTCCAGTCTTTGAGCTCTGCTGGTTGCAAAAACTCAGGAAAATCAGCACCTCTCATTTTCCCAGCCAACAGCTTTGGGGTAATTGTTCTCCTTTTACATATTCCTATGTGCTCCACTTGCTCTCATCTTTCTCCAAGACCAGGGCTCCCTCCCCTGCTGCTGCATCTGCAATCTATTTCTCCTCCAAGCCACATTTCCCCATTACTACCTTCCTTGATGTGGCATCTTCTCTCCTTCTAGTTATGGGGTTTGTTCTGTCAATCCTCAGGTTACCTTTACACATATTCCATGTAATGGGAAGAGGAAAGTTCAGGTGAGCCTATAGCCATTTCTTCTAAGAGCAGTGGCACATAACAGTTCTACTAGGTTCCATTAGCTAGAAATGTGTCATAAGGTCACACCTAGATGCAAGGGAGGCCAGGAAGTGTCTCTAGTTATATAGTTGTTTATCTGTTTAATTTGCAACTTTTAATTTGGGATTTTTAAGGAAGAAGGGGATGATGAATATTCATGAAGAATCAGTGGTCTCTTCCAGAGATGTGCATGCTAATCAGTCCATGCTTTGGGTGAATCCACACTACTGCTTCTGATACTCACTGGGCCTGAGGAATATCATTTTATCATCTGTTATAACTGGCAGATGCAGAGAGATTGCATTCAAGAAAGTGACTGGGTATTATCTTAAAATGTTGACACTGGATATGTGGGGGATAACAGCAAGGACAGTTAAACCACTAAGTTGTGAGTTTCTTGAGAGTAGATGCTGTTGCTTGTTACTCATTTTACTATTCCAGAATTTAATGTGGTTCCTAGCTTGTATTGTATGACTAGTAAATACTAAGTGAATACATGAAAATATATCCATTAAGAGGGTAAGAAAGAAGGATATCATATAAGGAAAAGATGACAAGTGTTTAAATTATTTAATTCATTGTGTTTTTTAAAATTGTTTTCTGCTGTTTTTGTTTTCTTATTTTTGCACTTGACTTTCTCTTAATATTTGAAATTAGTGGTCCAAGACACATACTTTCTCTCTGAACCTTGTGTGAGACTAAAATATATAATGACTCATAGAAAGTATACCATTTTTCTATTCAAACATAAATATAACTTAAACTATACATCTGAATGTAATGTAAATACTTTCAACTCTGACATTGATAAATTCAAAGCAATTCCTCAAATAATAGAGACACTGTATTTTTATTTTAATAACATATGTGATGATAATGTTGACTCTTGTACATTGAAAATAGATTTGGGGATTTGTCAAGCTTTCACGTATAAGGATATAATACTTAGATTATATTGTATGAATTCATTTTGGTTTTCAATCACATCTCTAGTAGTACTTTGGTAAACAATATTATGTTAAAATTGATTAGTTCACATAATTAATTACCCTTTATGATATCCAGGCAAACATACGTTAAAACATGTGTAGATGCACACACACTCTGTGTATGTGTTTATAAATGTTTCCTATTAGGGAAGTATAAACCAAGTTGCCTTATTGGGAAATAGATCTTTTAAACCTTAAAATATAAAGAACTTATTTAGTTTATTTTGTTTTGGCATGCAAAGGAACTAGATAGCTCCACTGAACAATACATAAATGGGTAAGGTAATTTGTAGAAAAGTTTAAGGATACTCAGTTTACCTTAATTATAGTCAGAGCAGGAAAATATTCCATACTATATTTCCTACAAATATGGTACAGTTTTGCAGATATGTAATTAATGATATACCTTTTATAGTCTCTCCCTTCTCTGATATGAATAGAAATTGTTATCTTTAGTTAATTCACTTAAATATTTTGAACTCCTTGCATACCCCTGACCATATGTGAGGGTATGTACTTACATTACATATCATATTGTTTATCACTCTTGATATGAAGGGTGATGTTATTTTTTCTCATTTTATAGATGAAGACACTGTGTTCTCAGGTGGGATACAAACCTAGTTCTAATCACGAGATTCCCGTTTATTGCAATTAGCTCTGTTTACCCCACTCCTTTTTTTGTTTCTTATCTATTTTTACCTTGTACTTGTCTGTATTTTTATGTATTTACTAAACTGTGAGCTCCTTGTAGACAAGAATTGAATTATAAGAAAAAAAATATTTCTCACATGCCAACTATGAAGAAAGCAAGTAACATTTTTATACCAGCATACCAGAGATGATCATTTGGACTTGGAAAATTTACTGAGACTGTTTTATTTTCCTTTTGGTTCTGGGGCCTAGGTTTCCCAATATGTGATGGATCTGGGAAATCTTGCCTGAAATTTCTGCTGTACTTTCATTGCAAATTTTACTGCAAGCTCTGAATTTTTTAATGATGACTTCCAAACAAAATAGAAAATACAGGATAAAACTACTAAGGATTAAGCAATAAGTAAAGTGGATATTTTAAATTTTCCTTTTAACAAACAAACTCTCTTTAGAGGAACTAAGAATTTCCTCTTCTGTTGTTTGTAATTTAATAACACTTACTATTTTGATCCATAGAAATGTTTTATATAAAAAAGTTATTATACACATACTAATGAAAACATGGAAGTTTCCTCTTTGATATAAAGAAAAGCTTATTTAATTATGACAAAATTAAAAGCGATATAAAAAAATAATAATTCGACCACACACACATGCATACACAAACACATGCAGTTCAGGGGATAAAATACCATTTGCAAAGTTAAAGAAAACTGATGAATTGGCAGTAAATATTTGCAACATGTGCTACAGAGGGCTTAGTATATTCTTAATAAATAAATAAATTATGAAAGATAGGGAAACCCCTCCCCCCCAGAACTCCAAAAGAAAAAAGGGAAAAGATATAGCCAATTGAAATTTGTGAGAGAAGATACAAAGATGTCCCTTAGGTATAGGAAAAAAAGGTTCAAATTATTAAATGCCAGCAAAATAATAGTGAGATACTATTTCTCAACCATCAGCTGACTGAAAATGAGGAAGTATGATAACATATGCCATTCGTGAGTCTGTAAGGAAATAGGTGCTCTCCATCATTGCTTGTGGGAATGCAAAATGGTACAGTCCTTCTGAATGAGAATTTGAAAATACCTTGCAAAATTATATAAGCTATTACATTTGACCAGCAACTGCACTTTTGGAACTCTCCCCTGTAAATACATCTATAGCAGTATGGATATACCTATACAAACTTAGGTATCACTGCAAGTTAAATTAGAATTGCAGAATACTGGAAATGACCCAGATGTTCACATATGTAAGAATGATTGAGTAAGCAGTGTTATATCCACACAGTGGAATACTATACAACAGCAAAAAGCAAAACAAAAACAAGGAAAAATATAAAGCAGAAAACCACAATGTGAAGAAGATTGTATTATGCTATTTTTTTTTGTATCAGAAATAGGGAGTGTAAGAAAATATAGGATGTCTATTTGACCAAAATAAATATGGAAAGGATAAACCAGAAACTGAGATTGTTACCAGCAGAAGGAGAGTGAAAAGAGGGTTGAAATGAGAGTTATACTTAATAAAGATTATGTATAGCTGTGAGAGTTATAAACATAATAACCTTTCATGTATCTTTCCCCAAATAAACAATTAAAATCAATCAGGATGTAGGGAGGACCCAAAATGGAATTTAAGGAGTAACAAATGAACATAACTATATTATAGATGAATGCTATTATCAAAGTAAGATGAGGAAAGAAAAGATTTAGGTAAATTTGAAAAATGTATTTGGCCATGTACTGTAAGGTACTGTAAGGTTGGAGACAAAGATGAACATAATACAAATATTATACTTTATTAGTTAAGACATTTCACAGGTGTCTGCTTTAATTACTTCATGCATATTAGAACTAAAGAAATAAATGAGTATATTGTGGATAAAGAGCCAGATTTCTCAGAGAAAGAAGACACAAATAGAAAAGGGAGAAGAGAACCCTCATATGAACCCATGGTTTTGGTGAGAATCGGAGCTGTCAGTGTGATTTCATGTTTTTAATATATAATAAGAAAATGCAAACATAGATGTAGATGTGTGTGTGTGCATGCACGTGCATTGGTGTACATACCTGTACTTCTCAACCTTGTCTGCTTAACAGTGATATCTTAGTAGCAATGAATACCCCTGAGATGTTGATTTCTTAAAAAATTCTCCAATAAAAGGTACTGTGGCTACTGAGGGAAATGGTTGACTTCAGGATTGGGAAAAGGAAAATAGAACTTGGGTCATTGTATGCTGTCAGAAATTAAGTGCTTAAAAAGTGATGATAAGGGACGCCTGGGTGGCTTAGTTGGTTAAGCAGCTGCCTTCAGCTCAGGTCATGATCCCAGCGTCCTGGGATCGAGTCCCACATCGGGCTCCTTGCTCCGCAGGGAGCCTGCTTCTCCCTCTCCCTCTGACTCTGCCTTCCACTCTGTCTGCCTGTGCTCGCTCTTGCTCTCTCTCTGACAAATAAATAAATAAAATCTTTAAAAAAAAAAAAAAAGTGATGATAAGGGGCGCCTGGGTGGCTCAGTGGGTTAAGGCCTCTGCCTTCAGCTCGGGTCGTGATCCTGGGGTAAAATCATCAGAAGGATATAACAATTACACCCTACATCACAGCACTCAAATATATGAAGTAAAAATTGTATAGAGCTGAAGGAGGAAACAGACAGCAACATAATCATAGTAGACTTCTATACTCCACAATACACATTTGTCCCAAGTACAAATATGACATTTTCCAAGGTAGACTGTGTGTTGGTGATAACTTAAATTTCAGTTGATTTCAAAAGAATTCAGATTATAAAGGATGAAGTTAGAAATCAATAACAGAAAGATCACTGGAAAATTTTCAAACTTGTGAAAATTAACACACTTAAAAACAAACAGTTTCAAAGAAGAAATTAAAAAGTAAATTTGAAAATATTTAGAGACAAATGAAAATGAAATACAACATGCCAAATTTTATGGAATGCAGCAAAAATTCTAAGGGGAAATTTTATAACTATAAATGTATACATTAAAAATAAGAAATATCTCAAACTAAATCTAATTTCACAAAATAAGGATGTATGAAAAAGAACAAGCTAAACTCAAAACTAGCAGAAGGAATGAAACAATAGCGATTGGAACAGAGATAGAGAATAGAAAAACAAAAGAGAAATCAATAAAACAAAAAGTTGATTCTTTGAAAAGATCAACAAAATTGGCATTTAGCTAGGTAGGACTTAAGGGGAGCAAAAAGAAAACTCAGGTTACTGAAGTCAGAAATCTAAGTCGGGGGAACCTGGGTGGCTCAGTGAGTTGAGCCTCTGCCTTTGGCTCAGGTCATGATCTCAGGGTCCTGGGATCAAGCTCTGTGTCGGGCTGTCTGCTCGGCAGAGGGCCTGCTGCTTCTCTCTCTCTCTCTCTCTGCCTCTCTGCCTACTTGTGATCTCTCTTTCTCTTTCTCTGTCAAATAAATAAATAAATAAAATCTTAAAAAAAAAAAAAGAAATATAAGTGGGGCCATTACTACCAGTTCTATAGCCATATAAAGAAAAGATTATAAGAAAGTGCTATGAGCAGTTGTACAGAAAGAAATTGGATAATCTTATTGAAATGAGCAAATACCTAGAAACATAAAAATCTACCAAGATTAAGTCACAAACAAATGGAAAATCTAAATAGACCTATGACTAGTACGGAAATTGAGTAAGTAACCAGAAGTTTCCCAACAAAGAAAAGCTTGATGGCTTCACTGGAGAATTCTTCTAAGCATTTAAAGAAGAAATAATACTAATCATTCTCAGACTTCAAATAATCGAAGAGGAGGAAACATTTCACTTATTCTGTGAGGGCAGCATTGTCCTTATATCAAAACCAGACAAAGATACTACAAAACTGTAGACTAGTATCCCATATGAACATTCATGAAAAAATCTTAAAAAAAAAAAACACCCAAAATAACCCCCAAATTCCCCAAACACGTAGCAAACTGGATTTAGTGTATTAAAAAGGACTATATACCATGACTAAGTGGGATTTATTCCCAGAATGGAAGAGTGCTTCAACATGAAAATTGGTTGGTGTAATATGCCACCTCAGCAGAAGGAAGGATAAAATCTACATGATGATCTCAACTGATGCAGAAAAAAGCATTGGTAAAAAGTCAACAAACTAGGAATAGAAGGAAACTACCTCAAATAATAAAAGCTATCTATGAAAAACCCATAGCTGACATCATACTCGATGAGAAAAGACTGAAAATTTGCTCTAAGCTCAGGAACAAAGTAATGATGCCTTTTTTATCACTTTAAATATACTACTGGAAAATGTAGTCAGAGCAAATAAGCAAGAAAAATAAATAAAGAGCATCAAAATTGGAAAGTAAGAAGTATAATTATCTGTTTACATTTGATATGATCTTATACACAGAAAACTCTAAAGATTACACTCACACACCTGTTAGAACTAAATGAATTCAGCAAAGTAATAGGATATGAAACACAAAAATCAGTTGTACTTATATTCATAAACAATCTGAAAAGGAAATCACAATGTCCCATTTATAATAGTATCAAAAAGAATAAAGTACTTACAGATTAACTTAATCAAATTGGTGAAAGACACAAAGAAAACTACAAATCATTGCTGAAAGTAACTAAAGAGGATATAAATGAAACATCTCATGTTCATGGTTTGGATAACTTAATTTTTTAAAGAGGATTTATTTATTTGAGGGAAAGAAGTGGGGAGGGGCAAAGAGAGAGAGGATCTACAGCAGATTCTGCACTGAGCACCGAGCCTGATGTGGTGTTTAATCTCAAGACCCTCACTAGGGTTACGGTCATGACCAGAGCCAAAACCAAGAGACAGTTGCTCAACCAACTGTACCACCCAGGCTCCCCTGGACAACTGAATATCGTTAAAGTGTTAATACTAACAAAACCAATATACAGATCTAGTGCAATCTGTATCAAAATCCCAATAACTTTATTTTTTCCCTAGAAAATCTACCCTAAAATTCATGCAGAATCTCAAGGGGCTCTAAATAGCCAAAATAATCTTCAAAAAGAACAAAACTGAAGAATTTCTACTTCCTGATTTCAGTATTTTTCAAAGGTACAGGAACCAAAACTGTGGTACTGACATAGAGACAAATACATAGACCAATGGAATAGAATAGAGCCCACAAATAAATTCTCACATGTATGTTCAAATGATTTATGAAAATGTGCCAAGAGCAGTCAACAGGGAAAGGACATTCTTTAACAGATGGTGCTGGAAAGTGGATATCCACATGCAAAATTATGAAATTGGACTTTTATCTAACACAATATATAAAAATTAATTCAAAACGGATCAAGAGTCTAAATGTAAGAGCTAAAATGAGAAAATCTTAGAAGAAAGCACAGGACAAAATCTTTATAACACTGTATTTGATAATGACTTTTGGATATGACACCAATGGCACCGGTTACTAAAGGAAAAATAGACAAATTGGACTTCATGAAAAATGTCAAACATTTCAAAAGATACTCTAAACAGTAAAAAGGCAACTCACAGCATACGTTAAAATATTTGTTAATCAGGTATCTAGTAAGAGATTAATACCAGAATATATAGATAATTTCTAAACCTCAGCAACAAAATAAGCAGATTAAAAGATGACCAAAGGACTTGATTAGATGTATCTCCAAAGAAGATACAGAAGTGGCCAACAAGCACATGAAAAGATGCTCAACATCACTAGTCATTTAGGGAAATGTAAATCAAAAGCACAATGAAATACCACTTTTATACCCATTAGCATGACTGCTATTAAAAACAAATAGAAGGGGCACTCAGTGGGTTGGGCATCTGCCTTCGGCTCCGGTCATGATCTCAGGGTCCTGAGATCGAGTTCTGCGTCAGACTCTGCTTGGTGGAGAGCCTGCTTCCCCCTCTCTCTCCACCTGCCTCTCTGCCTACTTGTGATTTCTTTCTGTGTGTGTCAAATAAATAAATAAAATCTTTTTTTTTTTAAGATTTTATTTATTTATTTGACAGAGAGAAATCACAAGTAGGTAGAGAGGCAGGCAGAGAGAGAGAGAGGAGGAAGCAGGCTCCCTGCCGAGCAGAGAGCCCGATGCGGAACTCGATCCCAGGACCCTGAGATCATGACCTGAGCCGAAGGCAGCGGCTTAACCACTGAGCCACCCAGGCGCCCCCAAATAAATAAAATCTTAAAAAAAAAAAAAACAAATAGAAGACAGATGTTGGTGAGGATGTGGAAAAATTGGAACTTTTGCGTTCTCTTGATGGAAATGTAAAATGGCATAACTGCTGTAGAAAACAACATGGAGGTTCCTCAAAAAATGAAAAAGAGTTATCATAGGATTTTGCAATTCCACTTCTGTGTACACCCCAAATAATTGAAACCAGGATCTCAAAGAGGTATCTATCTGTATAGTCATGTTCATAGCATCATTCACTATAGCTAAAATAGAAACAACCGTATTGTTTATTAACAGTTGAATGAATAAAATGTACCATACATACAATGGTACATTGTATGTATACATACAAAGGTATTTAGCCTTTAAAAGGAAATAGATTCTGCATACTCTTACCTGGATAAACCTTAAGGATATTATCCTAAGTGAATAAATCAGTCACAAAAAGACAATTACTGTATGATTCTAAACTTATATGAAGTACTTAGAGTAATTAAAAACATAAAGGGTGTTACCAAGGCCTGGGAGCAAATGGAAAATAGTGAATTATTTAATAGATACAGAGTTTCAGTTTTACAGGTAAAAGAGCCATGGGGATGGAAATGCAAACAGAACTAATGGATAAATTTAAAGGAAATAGGTGCCAACTTGATGGAGTTTCTAGGTCAAAACAAGACCAATTTGAACAAGACAATAAATAATGAGAATGTTGGAGTATAGCTCATAGAATACAGCAAATATCCATACTGATATAAATAAATTACTGAATACATAGCTCCTGGAGTAGAGATAGCTTTTTCAGTAAGCCTTTTCTTAATCCCTTTAAGACCATTTTTAGGGAAGTCTGTGTATTTTTAGTGACATAGATAAAACATTTGTCTAAAAGTAGGGCAACTTGTTCAACAGGAGTCCTATATTCCAACTTTATCTGATTAAACTGCCATTAAGAAATGAAATATCAATTAAGTATTGGCATGAGAAATTGAATGTTTAAATGTAACAGGTAAATCCCTCATAAATAAGATGGGGAAAAAAAGGATAAAGAACAAAAGTTCATTAGCTGGGGTGGAACAGCTCAAAACTTTTATAGGAAGCAAGTCTTGAGGGAAGATGTGTAACTAAGAGATTTACATGCAAAGATTTGGGTTTATAATTAACATGCCCCAAGTAGCTATGAGCAAATTATTTTGAGTTAGAGAATCATAGAAATTTAGTTGTCCTTTGGGGTTCTTATTTTACAGAGGAAGAACCTGAAAATATGATGGAAACAGTGGGCTTAAATTAAAACTGTTAGGCTATTATATTGTTAATCGTGCAGTAATTTGTTGTTTGAAGAAGGTATTTTAGTGAGATAAGGGGTAGGAAAATGCCTTTGAAATTAGAATATGATATATGAAATTGGTTCATAAGTTAAAAAAAATCACTTGTTCTGAGCATGAGGGATCCTTTCCCTCCCTATCCTCACCAACACTTGTTATTTCCTGTTGTTTTGATTTTAGCTATTCTGGCAGGTGTAAGGTGATATCTTATTGTGATTTTGGTTTGCATTTCCCTGGTGATGTTGAGCATGTTTTTATGTGTCTATTGTCTGTCTGTGTGCCTTCCTTGGAAAAATGTCTATTTGGGTCCTTTGCCCATTTTTAATTCAGATTATTTGTTTTTGTGTGCGTGTGTGTTAAGATGTGAAATTTCTTTGTGTATTTTGAATATTAACCCCTTATTAGATATATCAGTTGAAAATATCCTCTTCCATTTAGTAGATTGCCTTTTTGTTATTACTGATGGTTACTTTCCTTATGTAAAAGCTTTTTATCTTGGTGTAGTCCTGATAGTTTAATTTCGCCCTATTGGTGGGAATGCAAATCAGTATATCCACTATAGAAAACAATATGGAGGTTCCTCAAAAAAAAAAAAAAAAAAAAAGAAAAGAAAAGAAAAAAAAAAGACAACCTCTGGACATGATTTCACGGTTGTGAGATCAAGCCCTGCATCAGGTTCTATGCTGGGCTCCATGCTGGGCATGGAGCTTGCTTAAGATTCTTTTTTGCCCTCTTTCTCTGCCCCTCACCCTTTTCTGTCCCCCTGTCTAAAAAAACTACAGACACCATATGATCCACTAATTCCACTAGTGGGTATTTACCCAAAGATAAAAACACAAATTTAAAAAGATAAATGCGCCCCTTTGTTTTTTGTAGCATTGTTTACAGTAGTGAAGATGTGGAGCCAACCCAGGTGTTTATCCATAAATGAATGGATAAAGAAGATGTGGTATATATATACAGTGGAATATTATTCAACCATAAAAGGATGAGGTCTTGGTATTTATAGCAACATGGATGGACCTAAAGGATTTAATGCTAAGTGAAATCAGTCAGCCAGAGACAAACAAATACCATATAATTTCACTCATGTGGAATTTAAGAAGCTATCTTAAAACAAACAAAAATAGGAAGACAAACAAAAGACAGAATCTTAACTACAGAGAACAAAGTGATGGTTGCCAGCAGGGGTGAGGGGTGAAATAGATAATGCAGATCAAGGGTACATTAAGCTTGAGTACTGAGTAATGTATAGAATTGTTGAATCATTATATTGTACTGAAATTAATATAACAGTGTATGTTTAATTAGCTGCTCCCTGTCTCCCCCCAAAACAATAAAAAACAAAAATCAATTGGTATTTTATATCTGCAAGCTATTATTACTACCTTTCTTTCACTCATCTAACGAATATTCCCTGGAGACCCACTGTTCTGGAGGAAAGTAAAATTTTAAAGCCATACTTTTCTTTTCCCTTTCTTTCTTTCTTTTTTTTTTTAAATTGAAATTTAATTGATATACAATGTTACAGGTTAGTCTCAGGTGTACAATATAGTGATCCAATAACTCTATACAGTGTTCACCACAAGCATAGCTACCATCTGTCACCATACAATAAAAGCACACTATTTTTAAAGTTTTTATTTAAACTTCATTTAGTTAAAATACAGTGTAATACTAGTTTCAGGTATAGAGTACAGTGATTCAACACTTCCATATATCACCCAGTGTTCATCACAACTGCCCTCCTTAATCTGTATCACCTATTTTACCCACCTTATGATGGTTACCCTTATGGTAACCATCAGTTTGTTCTGTGTAGTTAAGAGTCTATTTCTTGGTTTGTCTCTCTCTCTCTCCCTCCTTCTCTCTCCTCTCTGTCTCCTTTTTTCCTCATTTGCTTTTCCCCTTAAGTTCCACATGTCAGTGAAATCATATGGTATCTGTCTTTCTCTGACTTACTTTACTTAGCATAATACTCTCTGGCTCTGTCCATGTCATTACAAATGGGAAGATAGCATTCTTTTTTATCGCTGAGTAATATTCCACTGTGCATATGTGTGTGTGTGTGTGTATATTGTGTATTATATGTCTATGTCTATGTATGTATCTTTACATAACCATAATTCAGTGGACATTGGCTTGTTTCCTTAATATGGCTATTATAGATAATGTTGTCATAAATAGGGTGCATGTATCCCTGAATTATTATGTTTATATTCTTTGGGTAAATACCTAGTAGTGTGATTGCTAGATTGTAGGGTAGTCCTATTTTTAACTTTCTGAAGAACCTCCATAATGTTTTCCAGAGTAGTTGCACCAGGTTGCATTTCTACTAATAGTGCAAGAGAGTTTCCCTTTCTCTACATCCTTGTCAATATCTGTTCTTTCTTGTGTTGTTGATTAAGCCGTTCTGACATTTATAAAGTGATCTCTCATTGTAGGTGAATCTCATTTCTTCTATTTTTTTATTGGATTACTCATTTTTTGGGGTGTTGAGTTTTATAAGTTGTTTATATATTGTGGATACTAACCCTTTATGGATATTTATTTGCATGTATTTTCTCCCATTCTGTAGGTTGAATAAAAGCACCATTTTAATTCAGAATCAAGCTATCTCCTTCCACCATTTACAACCAGATGAACTTTGGTAGCTTATTTGACCTTCGTATACCTTACTGTAAACTAAAGAGAATGAAAGTCTCAAATTCACAGGTTTTCAATGAGATGGTAATGAACATGGTACTGAGCATGGCTTATAGAAAGTGCTGTGTATTTAAGCTATTATAAGCTGTAGTTCATTTGAAAGAAGAGTGTAAGGCTGAAGAGTAACTCTAGTACTGATAGCAACAGTACCTAAATGATCATCGTTGAAGCTGAGTTTCAATCCAATAGAATTCATATTTCTTCCTTTAAGCTCAATATGTATTTTTAGGTCCTGGAAGAACTAACGAGTCCTTACAAGCAAATCAAGGAATTATTTTTATTGACAGGCTGAAGAGATTTTCTGTACTATTCCTAAATAAATTGAGTGAGAAATTGCCTTTATGAAAGCCCATCAAAAGAAAATGTATATAGCACCTTAATATAGCCATTTTTTAAATTAATCAAAAAATGGTACTGCCGGGGCGCCTGGGTGGCTCAGTGGGTTAAAGCCTCTGCCTTCGGCTCAGGTCATGATCCCAGGGTCCTGGGATCGAGCCCCGCGTCGGGCTGTCTGCTCCACGGAGAGCCTGCTTCCTCCTCTCTCTCTCTCTCTGCCTGCCTCTCTGCCTACTTGTGATCTCTGTCTGTCAAATAAATAAACAAAATCTTTAAAAAAAAATGGTACTGCCATGTGAACTAGTGTTGCTGAATCATTTATGTAGATAAAATATATATTTGTATGTGTGTTTTTATATGTGTGTGCACACATTTTTTTAAAGTAAACTCTATGCTCGAAGAGGGACTTGAACTCATGACCCCAAGATCAAGAGTCATATGCTCTACTGACTGAGCCAGCCAGGCACCCATCATATTTGTATTTTAATGCAGAGCTAGGCAGATATTTCTGCAGGATTTCCTGTTTGCAGTTTAATTGAATAAGATATGCTATCCATTGGAACCAATATTTTCCCCCAGAGAATAGCATCAAGGTCACCTGTTTTGAGTTGTTCTTTTTAAATTTTGTTTTGTTTTAAAATTATATCATGCTAGCTACCTTCTATAATTTGACTGTGAGGTTAAAGCTCTGCCATTGAGGGCGCCTGGGTGGCTCAGTGGGTTAAGCCGCTGCCTTCGGCTCAGGTCATGATCTCAGGGTCCTGGGATCGAGTCCCGCATAGGGCTCTCTGCTCAGCAGGGAGCCTGCTTCCATCTCTCTCTCTCTGC
>NC_081562.1:40675701-40808016 GCF_022355385.1 Mustela nigripes | reverse complement strand
TCTCAGGGTCCTGGGATCGAGTCCCGCATAGGGCTCTCTGCTCAGCAGGGAGCCTGCTTCCTTCTCTCTCTCTCTCTGCCTGCCTCTCAGTGTACTTGTAATTTCTCTCTGTCAAACAAATAAATAAAATCTTTAAAAAAAAAAAAAAAAAAGCTCTGCCATTGAATAAGGAAAGTGATGGCTTCATTCCTTGTGAGTGGTAGATCTTTTTTTTTTTTTTTTAAGATTAATTATATTTGTTTAGAGCAAGGGTGAAAGCATGCATGCAAGCAAGGGGAGAGGCAATGGGAGAGGGAGAGAATCCCAAGCAGTACCTAACCTGAGTTAATTTTACGTAGTGGGGAGTGAGGGATAGAAAAGGTGAGGATGCTCCTTTCACGTGGGGGGAACCATGTAGATAACTACCTTCCACAGCAAGAAAACTAGAAAACATTTTAAAGCTGTTTTTTTAGCTCACCAAGTCTCAGTATATTTACTTCTATGATTATCTAGAAAAAAATGCCTATTTGCTGTTATAACAAGAAACAGCCATATGTTTCACATCTCCCTTATAGGCGCCTGTATTCTGTAAATAACCAAGTCCATGTACGGACTAAATGTAAGAAACTGATCAAATAAAAAGTGTGATTAAAATGACATAATAAGGCACTAAATTTTTGTAAACATGCATCATAAGTTTATGCACATAATGTGTGCCTTATCATCTTGGTTGTGACCTGAATTACTGGAATTATTGTGTACATATGTATGTTTTCCCCTTCTCTTCAAGGCTTAGAAACTCCATGTCAGAACTATTACTGAAGATTGAATTGATGTCAGCCAGGAAACTGTAATTTCCTGTCACTTGGCCTTGAATTAATACATTGAGTTTTCAGACAGTAAGCGAATTTAACTAAAAGACACAAGTTTTTTTTTTATTTCTACTTATCGTTTGTACCTAAGAATATGAATGCTTTATACTGTTTCATCTCCATTACACATACATTAATTGACTCAGAATGATATTCAACCCTCCTTGTGTACTTTTATCTTGAACTAATCAAGTCCAAACTGCCTCCTGAAAACCCATGTATGTTCTTTTAAATGTGGGCTGCAGAGCCAATTTATCTGATAAAGCAAATAACCTACCATTTCCAGTACAGCAATGAAGCAAGCAGCCATGTTGCAAGGAACATAATGTTTTTCCCTGCTGTTTTTATTAGTTCTGCATATCTCAAGTGAGAAAGATGGAATTTTATAAGAATTTAGTTGGTGAAGTACGATGCATGGCAGTTAATTTTTCTTTAAGTACTTTCCCCAAATATTTGTTATACAACAGAGAAGCTTGTTTTGTCTTACATAATTGGGTTGCAGTTTTCTGCAAACCCACAAAATTTGTGTTCTATTAGCCTTGACTTTCTGGTTGCCAGTTTCACTATGATGTTGCAAAAGGGGACTGATTTATTTGTGGGGCATTTATGGGGTAACTGGTAGCATGAGGTGTCTGTTTAATTGTGTGTAGCTAAATCAAGTAGGGCAGAAAGATTTCCTGAAGTTAACTTGATGGAACCCTCAGATGAAGGGATGAACTGGGAACTCAGCTTAGGCGTTGGGGCCAGGGTAGAACCTTAGGCATATTTTTTCTTTCTGGTCCAGGAACGATCCCTGACACATAGGAAGCTCTGAGAAAGGAAAAAAAAAAAAAAAAAAAAAGTGTTGTTAAGGGAAGGATACCAAAGAAGAGTCCATTTTTTCATGATAAGTGATTTGAGCTAACATGGTGTCAGGCGTGTTTCAAGACTGCTGATGTGGTGACTGTAACTGTCAGCAGGAAATCCAGGAATAATTTTTCCTTGACCTGAACTGTAGCAATGCATTGAAATTAGTGATCATTTGATCATTCTCCCCCTTCATCCCATAAATGTCAGCAGCTATTCTTGCAACAACCGAAAAGAGTCCCTGTCCCCTGGCACATTATCCAATGTCACTTATGAGGGGTTTAGCCCTGCAGAAACCCACTGGCTAGAGTCCCATAGTTAGTTTTTGGGTGATGGACTCATCTATTACAAGTATTTTTATATTCTACAACTCCTTCTTTTTAAACATTTATTTTTATTGTTGGGAAAAGCAGAATGATATAATAATGATTAACTTCTGGGTACTCAACATCCAACTTTACCATATTTTAATATTTTGCTTTAGACATTTTCTGAAGACGTGGAATACTGCATCATGATTAAGGCTTCCTCTGCAATCGTCTCCAATCTTATTTCCATGTCCTCACCTCAGAAAAAACCCTGCTAACCTGATTTTGGATTCATTACTTCTTACATGTTTTTATGCTTTTACCATACTCGCATGTATTTCTGAATGGTATTTAGTACTTCTTTATACGTTTAAACTACTTAAAAATGATATCACACTCCATTCTTGCATAACTTCCTTATTTGTTAAGTAATTATGCTATCAATATTTGTTTAGGTGGATGTGTAGGACTTTAGTTCATTCATTTTAAATGCTATAAACCATGTCCTTATACAGATATAAGCCACAATTTATCTAATTTCTGAGGCTGGATATTTGGATTACTTGAAATTTTTTGACCAATCCTAAGGATGCAATAATGAGCATTCCTATACACATCTTTTAATGTATGGATTTCTGCTTAGGAATTCAATTGATGTGTAAATAGTCTGCCGACATTTAATTTTACTAGATTTTACAAGGTTCCAGCAGAGCAGGTACACACCCGCCAGCAATTCATGGAAGTTTTTGAATGATCCCATCTCTTCCATCAGTTGCTATCAGTAGCATTTAAAATGTTTTTAACACTGTATTAGGTAGGATATAGTATTTTTTTTAAAAAATGTATTTTCTCAATTCCTACTTTTCATATGCTCATTGGCCATTCCTATTTCCTCTTGAAGGAATTGCCTATTCATATACTTGGGCTCCTTTTTCTGCTGGGTCATTTGTCATCTTTGTTTTTATTTATTTTTATTAAGAATTTTGGTTTTAATTTGTACACACACTTATAGGTATATATATGTATGTTGTAAATATACTGATGTTTATCAAAATATTTAACATTTTTTTGAGTCAAAGTATTATAGTACTTTTCCAATATTTTTACAGTGGTAAAGTCCTTTATTGTAGGCAACACTGGAGTCTTTGGTCTGGGATAAGCAGTGGAAAGGCAAGTGGAACTTCTGACCACAAGAGCCTTTTTACTGGAACAACTCCTTAACCTTTTCCATTGTGCCTGGATCCTTTTCTTTGCACTTTAGAAATACTGATTTAGCCATATAAAGAATATTTAACAATTCAATATCAGAATTTAAAAAGTTGGACAATGACCATTTACCTCTAATACTTAAAATTCCAAAAGCAATTTCCAGTAATTTTAATAGTTTCTGGTGGTGTGATTTGTTACTTTGTCAGTGTTTACCACAGCAATTGTTGATTATTTTACATTCTCATGGACTTGAATAGAGGTCACAGAGCCTGGGAAAACTATGTGAAATAAAGCAAACCTTCTTATTTTTTTATTTGTAAAAATGAAGAGTCCAGAAAGCTTGAATTAGGATATTGAGTTCAAGATAATGAAAAATTCCATTGTTGAATTGGACTTTATTTTGGTCAGTTACATGAATTGGGACCTGTAAGCACTACCATCCCCTTCCTGGAGTGAAAGAATGAGCTATTGCTATTTGCAATTACACAGATGAATCCTCCAGATTTAATGCTAAAAAAAGAAGAATCAACATGATTTATGATTCCACTTAAGATATTTTAAGGACAGATAAATCTTCAGTGATAAAACAGAGGAGTGGTTACCTATTAAGGAATGGAAGAATGAAGGGATCTTCTGGAGTTCTGGAAATGTTCTGTATCTTCATGTAGGTGGTGATTAACTTACTGTATCATATGCTGTACACTTAAGATTTTTGTACTTTAGGGGCACCTGGGTGGCTCATGGGTTAAAGCCTCTGCCTTCGGCTCAGGTCATGATCTCTGGGTCCTGGGATCGAGCCCCGGCATCAGGCTCTCTGCTCAGTGGGAAGTCTGCTTCTCTGGCTGCCCCTCTACCCACTCTTGCTTGCACACACAGTCTCTCTCTCCCTGAAATAAATAAAATCTCAAAAAAATAAAATAAATTCAGAAAAAGGTTTTTTCTTTCTAAACGATATATATGGTTTTTGTTAGAATGAAAGAATTTTCGTATAAGCTTTTTAGGCTTACAGATTTTTGGTTAGAGTTGTGTGTGTGTGTGTGTGTGTGTGGTCAGCTCATATTTTTTTTCAGAATCACATGAATCCTTTAATGAATGATTAACACCCTCTACGTGTTGTGTTATAATTTGGGGATTCTAAGAAAGTATATCAGGGCTGAGGGACAAGTAAGTATGTGTGAAAGCAAGGAGGGGTGGATATTTAGTCCCTCCCAGAATATTGGGGAAGAAGGGCCTGGCTTGTCTACGGTGGAGTTAGGGACATAAAATGAAACCTTCTGAAGACATAGCTTTGTGGAGAGTTTTTTTTTTTTTTTAAAGATTTTATTTTATTTATTTGACAGAGAGAGATCACAAGTAGGCAGAGAGAGAGAGGAGGAAACAGGCTCCCTGCTGAGCAGAGAGCCCGATGCGGGACTCGATCCCAGGACCCTGAGATCATGACCCGAGCCAAAGGCAGCGGCTTAACCCACTGAGACACCCAGGCGCCCCTGTGGAGAGTTTTTAAGGATAAGTAAGACTTTGGCAAGTGGATTAGGTAGCCCTTATAGATACATTAGTCCTAAAGGTGTGAAATGATATTTTGTCCTCAGGGACTCTGACGTTTTTGGTATAACTACAAAAAAGTGTTGTAATTATTAATTTCACTAATACATGAAATTAGAAAGTTAAAAAGAGTCATGATCTGGAGAGTGTTGAAGGACATGCTAAGGAATTTTGATTTTGATTTTCTCTTTACTTTTAGGTGTTAGGGACCCATTGATTTTACTTAAGTGTTGTGATCAGGTTTGCATTTGGGAAATAATTCTGGCAGTATTATCAAGATAGTTTGGATCTTCCCCCTGGAGTTCTTCCCTTTGTGCTTTTCTTACTCTTTATAACGCCTGTGTATGGTCTCCTTTACAGACTGGTGATTCCTAAGTCTAAATCTGTTCCAAACATCTCTCCTGTTTCTTCAAACTTGTTAGTAGAATTAATTGTTTCTCTGTCCCTGGATGCAAATTTGGGTTGCTTCTTGTCACTTTAGGTGACAAAAAATTTCCATTTACAATTTAGAATATTTATTCCAATATATTTATAAATTCATTTTTATTCAAAAGCTTCTTCCCCTTCACCCAAACCCAAACTGGCTGTTAGTGCCCTTTACTACTTCATTCCCGTTATTTGGAAAGAACACTTTTCACCTCCTCCCCCCACTCACTGGGGTCTCTGTAGGGAAGATGGGGAACAGGGGAGAGGTACAGAGGTAGAAGTTTTGTTATTGGCTGTTACTATGGTAAGAAGGCTTCATTCTCTAGGCCCGGGGACTATTTAAACTGACTCTCTCTTTGTTATTTTGCCTGATATTTGAGGATTTCACTATGGAGTCCATTTGATCTTATGTTCCCTGACCTGAGTAATGATATCTTCTTGAACTGGACATTTCAGATCTCTCCTTAGCTCCCTTCCCAGTGGTACCTACAGCTTCCTCCTGCAGGAATTCTCTTACCTTGGCAAATTACTCTTTCAAGCAGAGTCCCTTTTATACATGAATTCAGGCAAACATTCCTACCACAAATTCCATATCTCGTTCCTAAGGTTTACACATCTTTGATCTGCATTCAGAGAAGACTGTAATTTACTGTCCAGATGATCTCTTTAGCCTGACACCACAGGTCCCTTTACCTTGCTCAGGTACTGGGCTTCGTGAGTACATTTTCTGACATTTGACAGACCATGTAATGGTTAAAGGTTGACATTGTTCGTGGGCAAAATTCTATGCCATAATCAAACAGCTGGTCCATGACCTTAAAAAAGAATGATGCCCTGGAGTAACAGATCCCATCAGTCTAACTTAGATACTTACTTATTGCTTATTGGAGAGACCATTAACGGGACTACTAAAGAAAAGTTGTATCTGAATTTTTTCTCAGCTTATTTTTTTATCACAAGACTTATTAAACATCAAGAAAACTGCACAGAATGTAAATTTACAGTTCACTGAATCATTACAAAGCTAGCATCCAAGTCGTGCCCACCCAAGTCACAAAATGGAATATTGACAGCATTCCAATTAAATTCCATCCCAAACACTTTCTGTCCCAGAGTGCCCGGGTGGCACAGTCATTTGAGAGTCTGACTCTTGGTTTCAGCTCAGGTTGTGATCTCTGGGTAGTGGGATCGAGCCCTGAGCCCTATGTTGACTCCTCACTAAGCTTAGAATCTGCTTGTGTTTCTTCTCCCTCTCCTGCATCTCTCCACTGTGCTTGTACTCATCTCTCTCTCTCTCAAATAAATAAATAAATAAATAAATAAATACTTTAAAAAAACCCCTTTCTGTCCCCTTCCCACCAAAGGTAACCACTATCCTAACTTACAATACCATAGTTATACATATTTTTTGAACTTACATAAGTGAGATCATACAGTATAAATTCTTTTAGTTTGGACTTCAAATTCTTAATATTTTGATAATTATATTGTTATGTATCTATTGTTTACTCATTTTATTTAATGTATGTTTATCTTTTGTATAAATATACCACAATTTATTTACCCATTGTAATGGTGGACTTTTGTGTTGTTTCCATATTTTTGGTAATTCTAAAGGAAACATCTTACACATTTTTCTTGATGCACATATACATATATTTTTGAAGAGTGCAAACCTCAGAGTATGATTGCTGGGTCATAAAGTATGTATAGCCTCAAACTTAATACGTTTAACAGTTACCGATTTTTGGTAAAATAAAAAGAAAAGAAAAAAGGTAACTTGTTTTGCAAAATTGTTGTTCCAGTTTGTACTTTGGCCATCATGTTCTTGTTTTTCCATGACTTTGCCAACATTTGGTATTGTCATTTAAAAAGTATTTTTTTACTCAGTTTTTAATTTTAATTATAGTCTAATTAATATACAGTGTTATATTAGTTTCAGGTATACAATATAGCATTTCAACAATTCTATACATTTCTCAGTGCTCATCATAAGTGTGCTCCTATTCCCCATGGTTTATTTCACATCTCTCCCTCTATCCCTCTGGTAACCATTGGTTCTCTATAGTTAAGAGTCTGTTTATTGGTTTATTCCTCTTTCCCTTTTTTCCCTCTTTGTTCATTTGTTTTGTTTCTTAAATTTCATATATGAATGAAATCATATGGTCTTTCTCTGCTTGCTTTATTTTATATAGTATTCTACTCTCTAGCTCCATCAGTGTTGCAAATGGCAAGATTTCATTCTTTTTTATGGCTGAATAATATTCCTGTGTGTGTGTGTGTGTGTGTGTGTGTGTGTGTACACCACACACAATATATGTATCCATTCATCTATTGATAGACACTTGGGATGCTTCCAGATTTTAGATATTGTAAATAATGTTGTAATAAACATAGAGGTACATACATCTTTTTGAGTTAGTATTTTTGAATTTCTTGGGTAAATACTCAGTAGTCAGATAACATCATATGGTAATTCTGTTTTAATTTTTGGAGAAATCTCATTACTATTTTCTGGTGTCTGCACCAATTTGTATTCCCACCAACAGTGTTCAAGGGTTCCTTTTTCTCTACACCCTTGCTAATGTTCTTTTTTGTTTGTTTGTTTTGTTTGAGCTATTCTGATAGGTGTGAGGTGATATCTCAGTGTAATTTTGATTTTTATTTCCCTGATGATAAGTGATGTTGAACATATTTTCAGGTGTTTGTTGGCCATCTGCATGTCTTCTTTGGAGAAATATCTGTTCACATTTTCAGCCCATTTTTAATCAGATTATTTGTTGGTGTGTGCGTGTGTGTGTGTGTGTGCGTGCACGCATGCGTTGAGTTGTAGATATTTTGGATACTAGCCCTTCATTGGATAGGTCACCAGCAAATATCTTTTCCCATTCAATTGGTTGCCTTTTAGTTTTGTTGATTGTTTCCTTCACTGTGCAGAAACTTTATATTTTGATGTGGTCCCAATAATTTATTTTTACTTTTATTTCCCGTGCCTCAGGAGACAGATCTAGAAAGATGTTGCTGTGGCTGATGTAAGAGAAAATACTGCCTGTGCTCTCTTGTAAGATTTTTATGGCTTCAGGTCTCACATTTAGGTCTTTAATCCATTTTGAGTTTATTTTTGTGTATGGTGAAGGAAAGTGGTTCAATTTTATTCTTTTGCATATTGCTGTCTGGTATTCCCAGCACAGTTTGTTGAAGAGATTTTTTTCCTATTGTATATTCTTGCCTCTCTTTTTTTTTGCCTTTTTTTTTTTTTTTTAAGATTTTACTTATTTATTTAGAGATAGATCACAAGCTGAAGGAGGGGCAAAGGGAGAGAGAGAATCTTAAGCAGACTCCATGCTGAATGGGGAGCCCCACACAGGGGCTCGATCTCATGACACTGAGAACATGACCTGGGCTAAAACTGAGAGTGGGACACTTAACTGTCTGAGCCACCTAGGTGCCTCATCATTTGTTGGAGATTAATCGACAGTATAATCATGGGTTTGTTTCTGGGTTCTCTGTTCTGTTTCCTTTATCTATGTGTCTTGTTTTTGTGCCAGTACCATACTGTTTTGATTTACCTCTTTGTAGAATATCTTGAATCTGGAATGGTGATACTTCCAGCTTTGTTTTTCTTTTTCAAGATTATTTTGGCTATTCAGGATCTTTTATGGTTCCAAACAAATTTTAGTATTACTTGTTCTAGTTATGTGAAAATGCTATTGGTATTTTGATAGGGATTGTATTAAATGTGTAGATTGCTATGGGTAGTATGGACATTTTACCAATATTATTAGTGTATGGAAATGCAATTAATTTCTGGGTTTTGGTTTTGTATTCTCTGACCTTATCAGATTCATCTATCAATTCTGGTAGTTTCTTAGTTGAATCTTTAGGGTTTTCTATATATAGTATCATGTCAACTGCAAATACTGAAAATTTCATTTCTTTCTTCTTGATTTGGATGCCTTTTATTGCTTTTTGTTATCTGATTGCTGTGGATAGGACTTTCAGTACAATGTTGAATAAAAGTGGTGAGAGTGGATATCTTCTTCCTGATCTTAGAAGGGAAGTTTTAAGTTTTTCACCATGAAGTATGATATGGGTTTTTCATGTATTGTGTTTATTATGTTGTGGTATGTTTCCTTAAGCCTACTTTGTTAGGGTGTTGTCACTTTTTTTAAAATCCCCTTGGGTAGATGAGAAGTTATAAACCTTGGTTTACATTATCATTTTCTTAATACTAATGAGGGTGTTTACTTTTTAATGTTTTTTGGTCCTTTATACATCATCTTTTTTTCTCACTTTTTATTTTTAGATAATGTTAGATACACAAAAAATGTTGGGAAATAAAGTATAGGGAGGTTTAATGTACCTAGTTTCTCCCCATGGTAACACTGTGTATTACTATAGTATAGTATAGTATCAAAGCCAGGAAACTGGCATTGGTACAATTACAAGAGTTTACTTATATTTTGCCAGCTTTATATATACACATTTATGTGTATCTACAATAATCTTATTGCATGTATAGATTGATATAAACACCTCCAGAATCAAGATAGAATTATCCTTTTACTACAAGTCTTCCTTACACTAACTCTTTTAGCACACCTTTCTCCCCGTCTTTAACCCACAGCAAGCACTATTTTCTATGTCTGTTATTTTTTCTTTTTTTGGAGCACCTATTGAAATATTTTTGTATGTTTTCTTATTTTTTTTGGATGTAGTTATATACATAATATGTATTTTTTCCTACACTATGGGTTGCATTTATATTTTCTTATTGGTGTAATCTGAGGAATAAAATTTCCTGATTTTGATACTATCTTAGTTATAATCTTTTTCTTTACATTTAGTGCTTTTGACCTCTTGTTTCCATTCCTTCAGATTATAAAACTATTCTCCCTGTCTTGTCACAAGTACATTCATAGTCTACCTGGAATTTATTATTGATGTGAAGTAGAGGTAAAATTTCTTTACTTTTTCTTTTCTTTTCTTTCTTTCTTTCTTTTTTTTTTTTCTCTTACCAACAGGGATATCTAATTGAGCCAGAACTCTATTGAAAAAATTCCTGTGGCAGAACGCCTGGGTGGCTCAGTGGGTTAAGCCTCTGCCTTCGGCTCAGGTCATGATCTCAGGGTCCTAGGTTCGAGCCCCGCATTGGGCTCTCTGTCCAGCAGGGAGCCTGCTTCCCCCCCTCTCTCTGCTCTGCCTCTCTGCCTACTTGTGATCTCTGTCTGTCAAATAAATAAATAAAATCTTTAAAAAAAATTCCTGTGGCTTTGTAAATGTAACGTTGTAATAAATCAAGTGACCCATATGTGTTACGAGTTTGTTTCTGGGCTTTCTGTGTGCATAGTTAACTTGTCTCTGCTAGTACCAGTTATATACCATTGTATTTATTGTTGGTTTATGTTTCTTAACATCTGGCAGAGCAAATAGTTGCAACTTGTTCTTCAAAAATGTCCTGGATTTTAATGGTATTTTGTTTTTCCATATATATTTTAGAAGCATCTTCTGAAGTTATAAAAATAAAACTGGGAATTTTGATTGATAATGTACTGAGTCTGTAAATTTTTTAGGAATAAATTGGCATTTCTGCAGTATTAAATCTTACAGTTTGTGAGTGTAGCATAATCTTTTTTTTAGATTTTTGTTTTTTGATGTTTTATTGCTTCATCATAAAGTCCTTACCATCTTTTATGAGATCTATTCCTAGATATTTTATATATTTAATGCCACTGTAAACAGTATCTTTCTAAAATTTTGTTTTTTGAATGTTTGCTGCTGTGATAAAGGAATATAAAGGGATGTTATATGTTAATTTTGTGTTTAGGAAACTCGCTAACTCAAATATTAATTCTAGTAATTTATCTCTTTATTCTTTAATATTCTGTATACATCATCATAATATTTATAAATAAAAGTTGTACTTCTTCCTTTCCATTGCTTATACTGCTTGCCTGCATACTGCTCCCTCCATTCATCTCTCTCTCATATTTTCTTATATCACTGCATGGTAGGACTTTAAGTACAATATTGAATAGAATTTATATTAGCAGGTATTTATGTGCTGTTCCTCAGCAAAAGGAAAGTCTTTAATTTTTTACCAATAAGTCTGATGTTTACTGTAGACATTTTGTGGATATGCTTTATCAGATGAAGGAATATTATTGAAGTCCTTTTCTAGTCTTCTAAGAGTTTGTGCGTGCATGGTGTGTGTGTGTGTGTGTGTGTGTGTGATGAATCAATGTTTAATTTGTCAAATTATATTAATGCTCCAGTAGAGATGAGCCTATCATTATTCTTCCTTATTTTGTTAATGTGGTAAATTATACTGATTGATTTTCAAATCTTAAACCAAGCTTTATTCCTGGCGTAGCACCAATTCGGAATTTGTATGTGATTCATTTTAGACACTGCTGGTTTCAGTTTGTTAATGTTCCTTTAGGATTTTTGCTTCTATGTCCGACAGTGAGATTGACTTCTAATTTTCTGGATTTTAGCAAGCATCTGTAGTTCGCTTTGCAAATTCTTTTATCCTATCCTGTCCAAAATGCTTCTTTTTTGGTATTTGCTGTTTTAGATGATATAATCCTCCCTGTGCTCATGCACCCTTTGCATCACACACCCACACTCGTGTCCAATCAATTAACAATTCCATCAACTACACCTTTTAAATACCACATTACTTAGTTTTGTCATTTTTTCCATCCCATCAGTTCCTACGCTAGTTCAGTTCAGAATACTGTTGTCTCTCTCTTTGATTGTTTAAGCAATCCCCATAAGATTTTTCTGTCACAAGTTTTGTTCCCTTCCATTTATCTTCCATATTGAAATTAAGATGAACTTTTAAAACCGGAAATTCTATTATGCTTCGTTTCTTCTTACACATTTTCCATGACTCCTCGTTGAATTTCTGTGAACTCCTCATATTAGCCCTGTGTTCCCTCATGTCCAAGCCTTGGCCCATGCTATTTTCTTTGCTGATAACATTCCAATTAATATGCAAACTAAATATACCTCTGCAGTGTATCAGAGGACTTCAAGAAAGACCACGGCTTGTCAAAATAATGGCTAGACAGGAGACAGTGTATGGAAAGGCCAAAACGTAGTTCAGGAGCTGATTTTTCAAACACTATCTACTTTATCATGTATTTTGTTCTTGGCTTGCTTGTTTTGTGGAACCTGGCAGTGATTTCTTAAAGGGAACACATCATGCTGAACCTTTGTGCTCAGCTCTTGATTGCACAGTTTATGAGTCCTGTAAAAATTGGAACCTCTCAAGTAAATAACCAGGGTGATGAGGAATTGTTGCGGGTGCTAGAAATGGTTAACCTGGCTAAGATGATACTTGAAGAATTGTCAGATAGAAGAATAAATTAATAGTATTTTAGGTATATTGGTGATTCCAAGAATGATCATCACAAAAATATAAATAATGTACAGAAGTATTTAGGAAAGCAGAATTAATATCTAAATTAGGAAGAATTGTCTAAAGACCAGAACTGCTTTGCTATGGAAGGAACTGCCTCCCAAGATACTGTTTCTTTTTGTTTAATGTATTCAAGCAGTGGTCCATCAATTATGTTAAGGGATTTTGTGTATTAGGGCTGTGGTTCCAAGACTCAGGTCATATCTAGACTAATTAAATCAGAGTCTCTGGGTATGGGATATAAGAATCAATAATTTTTGCAGCTTCCCTATGATTGCAAAATGCAGACAAGTTTGGGAAGCTCTATAGTAGAGGGAGATTTCAACTCCTCAGTGGTTTTACTGCATCAGGAATGTCTTGAAGAGTTGGAAAAAAAATGCACATTTTCAAGCACTACCCTGTAGTTTCTACATTAGCTGTGTTGGGTTGATACAAGGAGTCTCTATGAGTAGGCGTATTCCCAGATTATTCCATTTTCTAGCAGGGTTTGGAAACCACTAGATCATATGCATTTTTTTAAAAAGAGAATGACTTATGCATTCATAATTCAGCAAGGTACCTGGCAAACTCATTTATGGGATCCTTGTGGACAAAATATATAATGTGAATTGAGACAGCTATGTGGAGGACAAAGAATGGGTTTTGGATTCAAAAGAATCTGAATTCTAATTCTAGTCTTATTACTACTTATTTATTAAACTTACAAAAAATTTACTTACCCTCTCAAACTCATCTTAAAATAGACTAACAATTTAATTTTAATTTTAAATTTAAATTTTAAATTAAATTTTAAATTTAAATAAAATTTAAATGAAGTTATTTATGAAAACTGTCAGTCTAGCATCATGTCACATGTATTGGGCTCTTTTCTAAATTCTGTAGTTATGCGAATACTGAAATTAATGAGTAGATCCACAGAGCAAATGCACATGTTTGATGAGTGTGTATGTTTATTCTTTGTTGATTTTTAACTCTGATAACCTGTGAATCCCTGGTTTTAATACTGTGCTTTAATTCAGTTATTGTATTTGGTTTTTTAAAGACTAGAAGAGTAAAGAATATTGCCTTTCACTTGCTGTTGATTTTATGTGAAATATAATCAATGCCTAAACTTTTTTTTTTCTAAATTTCACATTTTAGATAAGAATTTTTCATTATTTGTACTATAAACGATGGGGGAGAATTAACAGTGCGTATTATTTTTTTTTTTTTAAATCACAGGTTTACAGGAACTGTATAATTATTTAAAATGGAAAACTGTGAAGAAAGAAAAAGATAGCAGTTGGAGTTAAAGTTCTGGATTGAATATTTTATTTTTGAGACATCAGCACTTAAAAACGATATGCTGATTTGGAAAGTCCTGGGAGTATATTGCAAAATTCATCTTTTCCATTCAATCAATGGACTTTTTAATCTTTCCCTGGAGTTGATGAAGTTCGGAGACAGTGTTTGATGGGAAATGTGGCATGCCAGTGTTTTCCTAGTGAATGCATCTTGGATTAGTTTGCTGCTTTTTTGAAGAGATTCCATTTTGAAAAACAAGAACCTAATGTGATGGATTTATCTTCAGAGATGAACAGACATGGGAAGAATCCAGTGAGTCACAAGCTAGAAGATCAGAAGAAGGTAAGACAATTTCCTTTTGCTTGGTCTTTTTGTTTATGCTTAGAGAGAAGTTTGTAAATTGAAAATGAATGTGCTTTAGGAAATAAAGTAACATACTATTTCATGGAAGTAAATCCTACCCTATAGCCAAGCATATCTGTGGGTTTGGATTTCATTACCAGTTGGTGGTTTTGTTTCTGAAGTCTTCTGAATTCATCCATCCAGTGGGTTGGCAAAGGACTCTATGGTGTTCTCTCACTCTTGACTTTTAGAAATCCTAGTGACCTGCTGGCCTGATCTCATGGAACAGTTTTCTGAGATCCAGGGTGAGGTATGATTCATGGGGCATTGCTGGAGTAATGGAGCAAGTTGGAGCTCTCCTAAAGGAGAACACTTGCCTTGCTACCAGTAGAAGGTGCAGTTGACATTTGCAGTTCTCCAGTTTCATGTCCTTGGGGTACATCAATATAAGCTTTCTCGTTTTTACAGCTGGCCTGGAAAGAGAGTCATGAAGAAACTGTGAGCTTTGGTTTGACTCTTCATGTTTGATGTTGAAAGAACTAATGGAAAATATAAAAATAGGGCTTTACTAATATATATATATATATATATTTTATGGATTTAAAGAAGTTCTGAGTGAGAACCTGGGAATTGAGTATCGAGGTTTGCACATAAACCTCATTTTTTCTACATTCTTACCTGCTAAACTGCTGTAGAGTGGTGAGGTCATCAGAAGGGTCAAAGATGGTGCCCAGGAGAGGAATCCCACTCATAATGAAATATA
Source organism: Mustela nigripes (assembly GCF_022355385.1). Taxonomy (NCBI): domain Eukaryota; kingdom Metazoa; phylum Chordata; class Mammalia; order Carnivora; family Mustelidae; genus Mustela; species Mustela nigripes. The sequence goes on along the minus strand of NC_081562.1, from coordinate 40,793,019 downwards.
TTCTCTTTCGTAGTGCTTTCATTGACTCCATTAGTACAGGAGAGGTGTGTGGGGACCCAGTCAGTTGCTGAAGCACAAAAGCAAGGAATAGAGAGATAATAGAAAGGATATTTTGTGTCAGACCTGGATCTAGGGGGCATGATTAAAGTTTGCTTTTACATCTGGCTTGGAAATTTGCTTACTAGTCATCTGGTAGTTCCAGGAGACAACTAGCTCTTTTGCAGTTTTGGAGGTAAGATGTTTAGAAGAGGTCATATAGACAATAGCTTGTTAATTTGCTCTGACATTTAGACCAGGGCTACTAGGAAAGGTGCTACATTGATTGATCCTTTGCACGACTCCAAGCAAGAATGGGTGTGCTATTAATGTCCCGTTTGGTTCATTCACTGGGTTTACCTGCAGTATAAGTAAATCATGGAAATACTAAGTAATGTAAAATCCAAGATGCCTGGAATCCATTTTGACTTCAATGTGGATATAGATTTCTCAAAAGTAAATGTGTTACTAAGAATGCTGTTGGTGTTTCAAATGGGTCAGCACTTTTTTTTTCTTCTGCTGATACTAAGGGTGTTGTTCCAAAGGAGATGGTAAGATCGGTTTTCCGTCCAAAGCACAGTATGCAATTTCTTAACTATGGGGAGCAATTTAATCATTTTTCTCTAGCTACAATTTTAAAATGTCCTTAACCCTGATGGATTTCTCTCTCAGATTGAAGACAAGGGAAGTGGGTAATAGGTAAGCAATTAATACCACAGAATTCTGATTTTTGAAGGCAGTCTTTCTTTACTGGAAGGGAAGTCCCTTTGCAGGTGTTATCATTTTCTTTCCTGAACAAAAAATATTTTCTGCAAACACAGAAGGGATAGCAAGCTACAGAATGGAGTGAACTCTCTCAAAATCATTCTGAAAATTCCTTGTATGGAACTTTACACAATGATCTGTCATGATGCTTAGTTTCCCAGGCGAGTTCACAAAGGGCCATTCAGCTCATAGAGAAAAGTAATAGCGTTTAGACAAACTATGGAGAGCCATGATTCTGTTTGTGTTGGATGAGAAGATCCCCATCTCACTGAAACCTCACCTTTTAGTTGATAGGGAAGTGGGGAAGGCAGGAACATTTTCAATGAGCATTATCAAGGGGAAAATGGGATTCTAATGATTTGCTAGCTACCCAGTTGATTTGAACATTCACACTGAGTAAGCTGGAACCTCAGATATTGATCAATCAATTGATCAGTACTTCAGATTCAAATTTGCTAAGTGTCAGCAGGGATATCTAGTCTCAATGACAGTTTTGTGAGTTTGTATTAAGGAGAAAAAGGAAACGTTAATATCATAAATCTTTGCAGACTAAGCTCTGGGCGCAGCCCTGCCACCACACAATTACCCGTAGAGATTATAAGAGCATTCATGTAATTACTTCAAGTGTTTGTAGTCCTTCATGATGAATTAATTTAACAGGCACAGTGTTCCACATCAGAGAAATAAAATGCATTTATTCCAACTCATGACTTAATCCAGAGGTGAAGCGTCTTTTTGGTGTAACTGAAAAATGTGTTCTTCTCATAATGCTTGGCATGTGGTAGCTATTTAAAGCAAGGTGAATTGAACTGGCTTCAGTACATGCTCCTGTTTTGAACAATGTGCCACTGATTTTTTTGTTCAGTTTACGAATAGCTCACTAGTTTTTGTTCTCCCCTTAAAATATATGAGTTTGGCTTTGTATGCTCTGCTTCTGAGTAGGAACTGTTAGGACACTGAGCGTATGAGTTTGTGAGTATGGTTCTGCTGCACACAGTGAGTCCGTGAATGTCAGGGAAGAGAGAAATTTATGGAGTGCTTACTATACCATGTGCATGCTTGGTCCTTTCCAGTTTGTGAAGAACATATATTTCTACAGAGATAAAAGGTGCTTTTTTACCTTTTTTATATCTCCTTAAGAGATTTGGTCCTGTAAAAATAATGATCAGTTCGTTAAAAATATATATACAATAATAAGAATATATATATATGTGTATATATATATACATATGTGTATATGTATATATATATATATATACCATTATTCAAAACTACAGAGTTCAGAAGTGTGTGTGACTTCTTGGGCTTCTTCAAAATAATACCCCATCACCTGACTAAATCTGGAAAACATACTTGAAAGTTAAAAGATATCATATCCACAAGTGCTATCTGAAGTACTCTTCATTATGGATAAAGCCGAGATGTGAATCTTACAGGGGTTGAGAATACTTCTAAGAATCTCAAATTGACTTGGATTAGTGTAAGGCTGGGTGAAATTCAACTCACTTTTTGATTCCTGTGATGTTTATCAGTAGAATTTTCAGTCAAGATTGGCCCATAATCCCTGCTTTTGGCATTCTGTTTCTGGAATGCCCCAGATGGGAAAATTTCCGTGGCATCTGAGTTCCTGCATGCCCATAATGTGGTGTTTTATTTTTGAAAACTTGACCTTTTGACCCATGTTTTCTCACTGATGCCAGTGTGTTTGGTGTATTGTTTTCGACTAATTTCATCGTTTTATGGGATTCTTTCTGCAAAAGCCCCTGGAACAGTAAAAGCCCAGTAGGTACAAATGTCACTTCAGTTTAATTAACTGTGACCTTGAATTGAAAAGCAGAGCTCAGTAGATTTTACTGTCAGTCTAATTGCAGTAGTTTACAGCTGAGACAGCCCTGGGACACTGCATTATTGCTCCATGAATATTTTGTGTATTAAACCAAAGCATTTGTCCTAGTCCACAGTTCGCTAGGTATTGCTAAAAAGGATAGCAGGATACATATTTTGAGATTGTAACAATGAAATGCAATACGTATTTAGGGACCGGTTGGAATGCTTTTGTTTCTCTGTTCCCTAAAGCAGAAAGGGATGACAGTATTATTGCTTGTTTGCAGAGATTGACATTCATGGAAATGTCTAAGATTGATGTCATCACATGTTCTCATTGCCTAAAATCAGGTCTTTCACATGCTAGTTAGCATTATTTTCACACTGCCTTGCTAGATCCTCCAGATAAATTCTAACGCATCTTGTCTTTATATATGATGGCGGTTGTTTCAGAAGTAACACAGTCTGGGTGTAGTGAGTGAGAGAGTCTGAGATGTGGAAAGCCATGTTAAGTGAGAGAAACAACTGAGTTAATTAATAGAAGAGGAGGTGCTGATTTGGAGAAAGCCTGCTGTTTTAAGGGCAGCCCCACTGGTATTGTGGCCTTAACATCAAGGTTAGGTTGGAGATTAGAAAAAGCTTCATCTACCGGTGACAATGAGGGCTTCCACAGTGTCTCTCCACATAGACTAGTTTTCATTTGTTTGTTTTTCAGTTGACTTCAGACAGAAGTGTGGTCTAGCCGTATCATCTCTGCATACAATGTGAGGCTACTCCAGTAATGTTGCTGAAAACCTTACTCATGATTACCAGTGCTTGAGAGAGTAAAGACAATTTATTAATTTAAATCTAGCCTAATTCTTCTCTTAGTATCTTTCTTTTTAGTGTGCTGATTCTTTTAGACAACATCTGTCGCATTTTCTTGCAGTATTGGTAAAATAGCATCATTTTAGTGTCAAAAAGTATATTGGGATTGTCATCACAGGTGTTGAGAACTACTTGATATTGTTTCTGTTGGAAATTGATTAAAAATCTGTTTTCTTAAGAGAAAATATGAAGATAAATCACTTAAGAAGAGAAGGTTTAGGATAGATCCAGGCTTTTCATTCTTAGATCTTCTTGAAGGATGGACTCATTCAGTGGTGTTTTATTTTTATAAATCTGCCTGACTTTTTTTTTTTGTTAGTGTATATGAGGTATGTTAAAAGGACTTTTAGGGATAATGTCGTTTCTGAAGCAAAGTTACATCATTTATTAATCATCTGATTGTGAAGCATGACTGCTAATATGAGTGGATTATCTAGTGGTCTCAACAAAATTGATTAGTCATCTGGTTACTGGTTATCCAAACTTTTAATTTTTGAAATTCATTGAGCAGCCATTATGCAATTCCGTTGTATAAATCTGGAATCCAGGTACAAATACAAATATGAATGTCATGTTCACAAGAAACTGGTACTGGAATTGTGGCATACTATGATATCATTAAAGATTGTCCCTATTTCTCCCTCTGCCTCATCATCTCTTAAAAAAGGGTACTGCAAACAACTGTCACCAACCACTTTACCAGGAGTTCTCTAGGGATGAGTTATATAAGGTGGGCTTTTCTGTGAAGCAGTGATTCTAGAAATTTCTCTCTCAGACTGAAATTTCCAAGTTCAGACTTGGATAGAATTTCTTTTAAATCTTCTATCATATGATAGGTGGTTTATATGGCTACCTGCCTTTTGGGTCCTGGCAGCAGACATATTCAATGTCAACAGACTTGGGCTAATGGGAAGAACTGGAAATAGATAAAAGTGAATACTGTATACCATGCTTAATGGTTCTGTTCCTTTGTTCTAAACTAGACCATGTTCCATTTCCTGATTGGTGGATTTTAGATATCAACAGATGTAATGACTGCATATTCTTCCTAGAAATAGATAGATAAAACTGGCAGGTCCAAACTAGATGATACTTGAGTTTTGTGATACATGTTTTATGCATTTTGAAGACAGAATTATATGTAAATTCTTGTTATGATTACTAGTTATCATTAATTGTGATCTCAACAATGACTCCTAAGCTATAAGATTCAGTAAGTTTTAATTCCTGTTTCTTCTTAAACCCTTTTTCTTGTCTTGATATTAACATGTGAGTTCTGATTTTTATCATTCCATAAAGGAATGATGGAGACTAATTTTTTCTTCTAAAATATGTTGGAAAGGGGCGCCTGTGTGGCTCAGTGGGTTAAGCTGCTGCCTTCGGCTCAGGTCATGATCTCGGGGTCCCGGGATTGAGTCCCACATCAGGTTCTCTGCTCAGCAGGGAGCCTGCTTCCGCCTCTCTCTCTCTCTCCCTCTCTGCCTGCCTCTCTGCCTACTAGTGATCTCTTTCTGTCAAATAAATAAATAAAATCTTAAAAAAAAAATATGTTCGGGGTGCCTGGGTGGCTCAGTGGGTTAAGCCGCTGCCTTCGGCTCAGGTCATGATCGCAGGGTCCTGGGATAGAGCCCCGCATCGGGCTCTCTGCTTGGCAGGGAGCCTGCTTCCTTCTCTCTCTCTCTGCCTGCCTCTCTGCCTGCTTGTGATCTCTCTGTCAAATAAATAAATAAAATCTTAAAAAAAAATATGTTGAAAAAATGTGACCATATACAATGGAAAAAACTTGAAATACACTAATATACCAGTTTCCTCTCACCTTTCTATACATACATACATACATCCTTCAACAGATTTCTGTGTTAATGTTTATAATATTTATATTTATACACACACACAACTTTTTAAAGCAAAGATTAGAATATTGTGTGGCCTGTTTTGAATGGCTGATCATGTCATTGTCAGTTTCTCCTTAAGATTGTCTTCCTAAAAGGCCTGGGGCTTTTCTCCATTTGATCACATAAATACATACTTTTGAATATAACACAATGATTTTGAAACTGTAGTTTAACCATATCTGTTTCCTCCTTTGAGATTCCAGGTAAGTATAAAAGGGTGGACTGAGATTTCACAAATCTTACCCTGAGGTAACAAAGTAGCAAAACCTTGGAATGCATGTAAAAATACCATTAAAGAGTATTGAATGTTAAAATTGGGTGGGAGAGGAAAAAAAAGACTTTTGCTCATTTCCAATGGCCAAAGATGAGATTAATCACAAAATCGGGGTGTACTTTGGTACCGGAATGGAATGGGAAACAAGAACTGGATATATAAAGAGAGAGGAGGAGTCTGAGATGACCCCTGAGTGGATTGACATGCCCAGTGTGTTTCTGTGTACAGCAGGCTACCTGCTGGTGAGCAGAGCCATCTGATTTCATAGCCCTGGGACAGGGTAGACAGAACTTTTTGTTTTCCTTACACGTGGACTGACCAGATTTCTCCCAGGCACAATAGTCAGTGAATGTGCCATGCCTGGAATAAGAATTACATGAAAAAAAGCAAATTTAATGATATGTTATAAAAGCAGTGGACATAAAAAAAAATTGTCAATTTTATTTGCAAATTTGGAAAATTTTTATGATAAACAGAAAACCATTAGATCTTCAAAGTGTGTTCTGAGGAACAGCAGTAGTATTCTCATCAGGGAATGTGTAAGAAATGCAGGGTCTCAGGCCCTACACCAAACCTGCTGAATCAGAATGTGCTTTTTCACAAGATTTCCAGGTGATTCTCATACACAGTAGTACTGGAGAAGCACTGGCCGAGAGCTCATGCCTGGGGCTCCTCAGTGGGACGAAGCTTTGTTTACCCATTGTTGCAATAAAATGCCCTTTATTTTCTATCTTCTGGTTCCCGTTTCCTTTCCTGACTTCTCTCCCAGTATTTCTGGAACGATCAGCTAAATAAACTACTTTCACAGGAATCATCGTTTCAAGGTCTACTCTGGCAGAAACCTAAACTAAGACATTCTATACTAGGGCTCTAGTATCCGTAGTGTTAATTTGTTTCAGTCAGCTAGTGTTGGACTCTATGTTAGCATAGTTATTTGGAATTCAAGTTTTTCAAGAATTCTTCTACCTCTTTTATTCATTCCTATTTTATTCTTGGATATCTGCAGTGCACACCCAGATAATAATATCAACACTGTACAGTCCCTGTCAATTAACAGGTGATCTGCACCCAGGCCAGCTGCTGCCACCTCCCACTGCCAGGCCATTGTCAGTGGCCTCTGCACAAATTGCTAATTGACCCAAGAAGTCGCTGGAGGAGCTGTGAGCACCTTTGCCCATCTTCTGCCTTCACCTTATTAACTAAAAAAACAAACAAGACACAATTAGTGAACCTGGTGTTTGGAGTGGGTTCTTGTGTGAAATCTTTCCATTTGTTCCTCTTTTCCTTTGCAATTCCTTGTTGGAGAAGCTCTATATACACAAAACAATCTCTACATGGAAACGAAGGACTAGCATTATAAAAAGAGTATCCATATAAAGGCTCCTAAACTCTCCTAAAAGTAGATCTTCTCTGAGAAACTGTAATGCCTCAGTTCCCGGAGCCAGATCTGGTTTCCTACTATCCTCAAAGCTGGAATCACAGCTCCAGTGAACGGATCTGAAAATACTAACCGTGTTAGTTGTATGGATGAAGATGAATCGTGAACCTGCCCCAAGAGGAGGACTCTGTTAGGGGAGTGGATCACAAATGAACAGTACGATGGAGAAAAAAAAATGGTGATACCCATGATCTTATGTTAATTAGGAAGAAACACGGCCCAATAATAAAACTTGGCTCAGTATTTCACACATGACCTCATCAGTCAGGCTAGCAGTGTCTTTGGGAGGATCCAGTAAAAAAGTAGCCTCGTAAATAGTTAAGAGCAAAGGATCTAGAATACGACTACCTGAGTTTGATTCTTGGGTCTGGTGCTTCCTCAGATTACTGAACCCCTGTCTTCTCTTAGTTTCTCTGTTGTGTTATTTTATAAAATGGGAGTATTGAAAAAAAAAAACCACATATATAAAACATTTGGAGCAATGTCTTGCACCTAGGAAACACTGAATAATTGGTAGTTTTGAAGGGTGAACTACAGTTGGGCATGGTTTAAAACTATGTATAAAAACTATGGGGGAATATATTAGTAAGAAGTGATGCATCTTGATTCTTACATTCTATAATTTCTGTGCCTTACTCTCCTGAGCTTGACTCTCCTCCTCTATATAATTTAGGGATCAAGAGAGCTTTGAGATTTTAGAGAGACACTGACTCGGGACTGCTATTACTAGTCTTTTAGCGGCATTGGGTATTGTTCCAGTTGGCATGGGACCCTAAGCAGTGTTTCTTACATGATATATATAGGAAATATATTCACAATTTCCAACCACTGACTTAAAAATCAATTATAGGATCCATCCCCTATCTGTATTGATTTTCCTTAACTCAAAAATAAATTTGTTATATACAATCATGTGTATATTTCATAGAAGAGCACAATTATCGTACTTCAATTTAAATCTGAAGATGTCAGTTCCAAGAATTAACACAAGAAAATACCTTTTTATCATTTTCGAAATCATTTATTATGATCGGTTTTCATGTTTCATGGAACTAGCTATTCTTTATAAATGTTTCCTGACACATATCATGGTAAACAGTGTAGCTGTGTAAAAGTTAATAAAAATGGGCACTGTTACATTGCCTGTTTAGAAGTAGTTCTTGTGAGTGTTTTTGCATAATGGTGAAGTTGTTCCTTAGTGCCCAGTGGATAGTCCTTAGCGAAGAATGTTCTACACATTCTTCTACAGAGGGTTCTCCGTAGTGCTTGCTCTCTTCCAGTTAACTAAGCCATTGTTTCAGAAACAGAGATGGAGGTTAGTGCATTCAGGATAGTATTGTTGCCCTTAGTTGTATTACACATTGCATTGTAGCATAATACTTTGTTTGAAGATGGAAATTATCAGTCTAAGAATCAAGCACAGATTTAAAAGATACGATGTTTTTACTGACTTCAGTGTGTATTTATATATTTATTGAGTGCCTACTAACACTCTTCGGTAGATAACAGTAATACATTTTACTGTGTTAACTGCATTACTAATGGCTAAATCCATATATATCCATCACTTCCGCCTTGCATAACAAAGCGGGTTGGGCTTCTAACTAATATTTAAATAGCAAGCAATCTGTAGTTTACAAAGGACTTTTCCTTGCATTTCTGTCCACCCTCACAACTTGTGGGTCCAATACTTTTACTGTCCATTTTAGCAATGAACTTGTCCTAGACGAGAGAACTTACCAGGTTGTACCTCCTTCTTTGGGTCAATGGTCTATGATTTTATTTTAAAGTTTATCTACCTATGTTTAGCATGTTTTCTATGTGCATGGAAATCATTTCTTAATCTAACATATTAATGTATTGTTAAAAATCTTTTTGAAAGATATAAATCTATGGAAGACTTTCTAGTGTTTCTGCTAAACTTTTATGCTATGTGAGTCTGAGTATAATACTTTTCTAAGCAAGTGGTTTTCTTTTTTCTTTTTCGTTTTAAAGCAAATGTTTTTCAAGAGCCCCTCCCAAATGATTTTGAAAAGATGTGAAAAATGTGAGCCCAGATTTGGGAAACTGCATTTCTTTATTGGCATTCAACCTGGTTTGGTCACATTTGACTTGTCACATTTGGGAACTTACACTCAAGGTTCTCTATCTATCTTATTAAAGGTGACGGATTTCATTAAATCACATTAGGAAGCTTCATTTAATTGTTAGGAAAATATGTTGTAAGGAACACAGGTCACATTTAAATTTGATAGGCTACATGGAGAAAAATCATTGCCAGTCCACACGGGTAGGGCCACACTCCATCTCAGCTTCTCATCAGCCAGCAGATAACCCGCAAAACTTGGCTCCCTGGTCTCCTGGCTGTGCCAGTGACACATGTGAGTACACGCAGGTATGTAAGCCACTGTGCTCTCCTGGAGGGAGGCAGGATGTTCTCTTGGACCACATTCACATTCAGAATTTGCTCATCATGGTGGAAATGAATGGAAAGTGGGATCTGTCCTGGAGATAAGACTGTTAGCCATTTTAACCCATGTCCATTTTTTTGAGGGAATATTAAAAAATAAAATGGATACGTGTCCATCATTGGACCTAATTTATAAGACGTTTGATTGATCTAATGCAAAATGAAGATGAGAATAGTGTTCTATATAAATAGCCATTTTGACTTTATACTGTAATAAGTATCTTTCAATAGTGCTCCAGTTACAAGAATCACATTTTCCTTTAGGTGTGTTTTCACACATACTAATAACCTTAAGGGATTAATTTAAATGGGCGCATTTAGTTCTGAGGCAAGGCGGCCCCTCCTTAAGAATGTGCCTGAAAGCACATGAATTCTCCTGCTTATTTTTCACATTTTCTGCTGGTAGTTAATTTTACACCTTGTTTATTGTTTTGGGGTTTTTTTTTTTTGTTAACATTAGTTGTTCTCCCTTGAAACTCTTACTAGCTGCTTGATGAAACAGCATTGTTAGGTGCCATGTAGTACTTTTACTTCATGCTGTCTCAGTAAGGAGGGCTTCTATCTTTTAACAGTTGCTGGTATTGGCAAATCGTCGTGCTTGCAAATAACAGATAAACAACACCTTGCAGGGACTTGTCACTCTCTAATTAACACTGGGAAAGGATGAGGGTTAAACTCAAAAAACAACATAATGCCTTACTCTGCTTTGCTTTGTAAAATATTTTTATAGAATCATGAACTGATGCAATGATTTCCACATTGCTTTGGGGGAAGAGTACAATAAAAGTTAAATAAAAATGTGCCTTCACATTTCAGTCCCACTTGTTATTTTAGAAATGTCTTTCATATCCATTATCAGGTACCAAATTAGTGTTCTGGCTAAGTATATGATACCAAGAGGATTCATGGATATAACAATGATTTTCTTTTTAATGCATCCGGATTTATCACTTGCCTTCTGAAATGACTTTCTAGTGCATTTTGATTACAATCTGAACTCTTTGACATGGCCCATCGGGGTCCAGCATAATCCAATTCTCATTCTCCCTCCCATTTCCTGCCACCTTTCTCTCCCTCATTCTGTATGAGGCCTGTTGGTGATCCGCCAGTACGTTCTTTGAACAACCAAGGGCTTTCTCTCTTTCAGGTCTTTGCACTGTTCTTTCTGCCTGAAGTATCTGTTGCTCTATTTTTTTGCGTGAATGACCTCTCATCATTCAGGGATAGGGTATTAATGTAATTTCCTCCAGAAAGTGCTTCCTCGCCCACTCCATCATTGTGTTCTGTTGATTTTCTTTCTAGTAATCCTTTCAATGTGTCCTCTTACCCATGGAACTGCTTGCTTGTTTATAGTCTGCCTCTATTAGGTTAAGGACACTATCTTTCTTGGTCAGCATTGTGTTGGAAACCTTGCATGTGGTATAAACTCAAGAACTGTTGCTGTGGAACAAAGGAGAAAAATCCATGTAAATCCACAAACAACCATTTATTCAGCAAAGGTTTCGTGAGTACTTGCTAAATTGGGGTTATTTTTTTAATAAAAAACTAAAGAAGGAAGATTAAAAACAAAAACAAAAAACCATCTTACTCCCAAGCAGTTCTCTAAAAAATCATTAAATATGAAAATGGGCAAACTTTCACCCAAGACAAGGGCATTTTGGTTGGAGTAAATGCTTATGAAGATTCTCTGCCCAAACATACCTTTGGAACTTTATTTCTCTCTATGAGGGAAGAGTGGAATTTTCTTTTTGAAAGATTTATTTATTTGAGAGAGAGAGAAGAAGACAGTCCACAGCAGGGGAGGAGCTGAGGGAGAAGGAGAATCTCAAGCAGATTCCGGGCTGAAGGCAGAACTGGATTTGGGGATCCCTCCCATGACGCTGAGATCTTGACCCGCACTGAAACCAAGAGTCAGAGGCTTAACTGACTGTGCCACCCAGGTGCCTCAAGAGTGGAATTTTCAAAACACAACTATCTGTGCAGCCTCCTCTATTTTCACTGACTCTCTGAATCCTTTCAGCTCTAGAAGGTGAGAGAAATAACAGGTTTAAAAGTTTAAGTACTTTCATTACAAACCATCTAGCTATTTATTTATGAATTAATCCATGGTATTTTGTAAGTAGAAGAGATGATACCTCTTAGGATTTAAGATGGTTGGATACTGACTGATCTAAGTATTTCTGTGATATTTGGACCTTGTCTATTTAAGCAGTATCAACAGTGAAAGGCTAACATTATTGAACATGTAAGGTTTGATTGTTTTTACTCACAAATAGAGGGTAAAAGGATAGTCCAATTTTATTTAAGTTTTGAAATCATTATAAGTGCCTCACCTATCATCTTAGCACAGACACTATCAACTTCTTGAGTAGTAGTCCAGAATTCTGATTATTTAGTGGACAGTGGAAAAGGGCAGAGTCAGTCCTACTTACCCATGCAAGTAGAGCTAAACCCATCTCATCAGTCCATGCTATTGTTTTTTGCTGCCAGATGGTGCTGACAGGTGTTTCTTTATAGCCGAACTGGTAATGGCAACTAGTGGTGGATGTTCTCTGACAGAATATGATCTGCTTCCTAGGGCTAAGCTGGGCTATATTTTTGCCACTACCTGCAGTATTCAATGTTCCTTCTTTTCAGGTAAGATAATACCCATCTCCCAGACATTGGCCAGCACCAGGGATGCTGTTTCCAGGGTATTTTTCCTTCAGGCATTTAGATATCATTTTTGTCTCCTAGACCTCATTTTTCTTTTCTACCAACAGACACAATGTTTTACACCCTTTACCTGGGTAGTTGGCCTCTTCTAAAACTTCCTTAAGCCCTAGAATCTGAATCAGTGACTCCAGGGTAATTTCCAGCAGCTCACATGCTAGGAAAGAGAAAATACCAATATGAAAACTATACCAATATATTCCGTAATGAGCCGTGCTGCTGTGTAAAGTATATTAGTCAACAGATGTGTTGCTTTCCTTACCTCTGTAGTATTAAGCATATCCATTCTCAGAAACATTCGGTAGTATTATAATTTATACTGACCACCAGCTAGCTTCTTGCACCTGAAGTCTTAATCTGTTAATTCTGATAATATCATTTGGCCAAAAGTATTAGGATTCTTTCCTTGAAGAAAAAAACTTTATTTTTGGTAGTTAGGAGAGCACTTTCCTGGGTAAGAAAATATAATTAGCCCTTTATATGCTTGTTTTATACAGCTAGATTCTTTCCAATATTCAGAAAGACTGGGAGTCCATTAGCACACACTGTTGTTTTATTTTTTTCTCAAAGATAATGGGCTTTTCATACTCTTGTTTACAAACATAATTAAAAATAGGCTTTTATGGAGAGGAACTTAATTCTAATAGAATGTTGATTAACCAAAGTGTTATTTAGTTTTTTCTAAAAATCTTTGAGAGCACCTGATATAAATTTAGGATTATTCTAAGAGAAAGCAAAGCTAGAGCAGCTACTTCAAAGTAGAAAACAGAGCTTAAAAAGTATTCAGATGCTCTATCTGTGCTTACTGATACAGTATCCACTAGGCACTGTAGCTATTACAATTTAAATTAATAAAAATTAAAGAATTCAGTTCTGCAGTTTCAACAAGCATATTTCAAGTGCTCAATCTTTACATGTGACTAATGGCTACCATATAGGAAAACACATTTACATATTTATAGCAAATTCTATTGGACTGAAATACAGTCCTGGTTAGAATGCAATATAGAATGGGAAAGTAGGGGTATCAGAATCAGAGTTAGAACAATGAAAGTCAGAGGAACAGAACCGTCATGGAAGGTGTTTGGTCTTCCTTTTGCACACAAAGTTGGAGTGGGAAGCCATCATTGTTCCATGAAAAAGGGGATAATAACCTTTTTGCTTGCCACTAATTTAGTAAAATAAAGTGTTTGAAAAGATGTTAAAAGTCAGACCAATTACCAAGTTAATATTTAAAATGTTTTTATTGCTTATTTTTGCTTACATGGACTAATCCAAAGCACCCTACTTTAAGAGCAATGAGTGGGATGATCAGTTTTGCGTTATATATAAAGAAAAGAATTTGAATTGTCATAAGCTCTTATCCATAATAAATTAGTTGATAGTAAACTTTCACTACTAAACCAACATGAAGACTTTCCAAAAATGCTTTCCATGATCTCGTGGGGAACTAAATGCTGTTTCAAATCTTAGAACATGACAAGGTTGTCAGCCAACAAATGAGTCTCAGGGCAAAAGTACAGAGGTCAAAAAGGATCTCAGAATACTTGCAAAAATACATGTAATATTCCTTATCATTTTAGCAAATGATTTAACATCATGTTTATATCCATTTATGTTGTAGTTCAACTTGTCATATATATTTTATTGTCTTTTTGCCAAATGATAAGATGCACAAAGCCATATGTTTCCTAAGCTCCTCTTGGACAGAAATTTTACTAAAGCTAGAACAAGAAAAATATTACCCACTCAGCAAGGACTTTGTTAGTTAAATTTGTGTTCTAGAGGTGTTGTTCCAGAATGGGTATTATGGAAGCCCATTTTCCATGAGGTCATATCAGATCACTTTGGGTACAAATTGTAAAACCAATGGTACCTCAGAAAAGCTTGATGAAACTGTTATATTTATTAAAAATGAAAGAATATCATGGAGTTTAAATATTAATACAAATAAGATACATGAATACTTAATTTACCAGAAATGTGAAATCTCAGCAGACTGAATTGTGTTCCATGTAGTAATTACAGAATGATAAAGCCAAAAAAAAACCCCAAAAAACCAAAAACCCCCAAAAAACCTTAGGGATGGCATAGTTCACTCTGAAAGTAAGAAATCTGAGGCGCAGGGTGGCCATGTGACTTTTTCAAGTTCACACTATTGAATACTGTCAGAACTGTGATCAAAGATACATACAAAAGTAGTTTTGATTCCACTAGTTGATTTTAATTTTTTAAATTGAATTGAATCTTTTAAGGATGTATTTATTGATTTTAGAGAGAGAGAGCTTGAGCAGGAAAGGGAGAGGGAGAGAGATTCTCAAACAGTCTCTGCACTGAGCGTGGAGCCCAATGTGAGGCTTGATCTCATGACCATGAGATCACGACCTGAGCAGAAACCCAGAGCAGACACTTAACTGATTGTACCACCCAGGAGCCCTGATTTAATTTTTTTTTAAATCAGGCAGTCCGTTACAATATTTAACATCTTATAATTCCCACATTTTATTTTATTTTATTTTTTAATATTTTATTTATTTATTTGTTAGAGAGAGCACAAGCAGGGGGAGCAGCAGGCAGAGCAGGTGAAGCAGGCTTCCCGCTGAGGAAGGAGCCCAACGAGGGACTCAATCTCAGGACCCTAGGATCATGACGTGAGCCATAGGCAGCCTCTTTTTTTTTTTTTTTTTTTTAAAGATTTTATTTATTTATTTGACAGAGAGAGAAATCACAAGTAGACGGAGAGGGAGGCAGAGAGAGAGGAAGGGAAGCAGGCTCCCTGCTGAGCAGAGAGCCCGATGCGGGACTCGATCCCATGACCCTGAGATCATGACCTGAGCCGAAGGCAGCGGCCTAACCCACTGAGCCACCCAGGTGCCCCAGCCGTAGGCAGCCTCTTAACCAACTGAGCCAACTAGGTGTTTCGTAATTCCTACATTTTAAAAACATAAATTTATATATGTATATACCAATGATTCCCAAATTTAACACTCTCAGAAATGCTTGTCTTAATTTTATGGGCTAATACATGTGTACTGTTAGAGGTGACCAGTGATAGGATAGGAACAACCCAGTAGTACACTTGAATTGAGCTTCATTTGCCATCTTCTTGCCAATTTCAGACACTGATGTTCACACCCCACCTTGTGTTGTAGTTCCTCATGACTGCAACTATTTGTTTGGTGACTGCAACTATTCAGGTACTTTATGTCCCCGGTCTTAAGCATCTCTGTATCCTGGTGCTTAGACTTAGGCCTAGTGCAGTCTCTGTTTTTGTTGATTGAATGAGTGAACGATCAGAATAATCTATCCTGTAAAGATCTCATTTTGGTTAAGTACCTATAAAAATAATTCACATGAAAAATATAGTCTGAAACTTAAAAATACTCTTTTTGTCTCTTCTTCTAAAAGAAAAATTTTAATGTTAATACAGCATTGTTTTTTGTTTGATGAGAAAAACAAAATTATGTAACTTTGATTCGTTTAAAAAAAAAGAAACTTTTTTCCCCCAAATTTCAAATCCCTTTTAGAAAAGAATTATAGTTGGCTCTCTGGACACTGAGTAGCGGGCGATGAAGGCAGTGGACTGTAAGTTAGCACTAGGTATAGCAAAGTAAAACCTAGGGATGACTGGTAGGAGCAAGCTAAAGAAACTGTCCATTTGGGGAATATTCCAGAGCTTTAAGTAAAGACAGGTCAGCATCCAGGAATCTGAGTTTCTCAAAGCAGTGTAGGAGCATCAAGCCCCATCAAAGCAAAACAGCCCAGATTAGCTGAGGCTGGAGATACAATATCTAAATATTGAAAGAAAGATTGCATAACGAAAAAACTTGAAGAAGATCTTGGTAGCATGAAATAGTAGGAAAAACATGGGCTTTGAAGAGGTAGTAGTTCAAATTCTGGCTCCCTCACTTAATAGATCTGTGAATTTAGTTCAGTAACTTAACCATAGTGAGACTCAGCTTTCCTTATCTGTAAAATGGGTTTGTAATGTTAGTTTCCCTTTCCAGAACATCGCCTGCCCAGAGACTACTAGTCAGCAAGCATTCTCTTACATAGGGCAAATGTGGATGCTCTTTTAAAATCACTTCTACTATCTTTATTTTGTAGATGACAAAGTAACACTATGTTCCAACAAATATATTGGACATCATCTTAGCAAAAAAGCTGAAAAGTACACTTTCTTAAAAGAAAATTTGCAAATAATATTTGTCCATACTTGGATCAACAGAGTGTATAAGTGCATATGATGTGTGTGTGCTTATTATATTGTCCATCAAGTATGATTTATGGATGTGATACATACTACACAGACATGTACACACATACACTCTGTAGTTAGCCAGTTGGGAATATCTGAAAATGACAGGTTAATTTATAATCAGGGAAATGTCATATGTAACAAAAATTGACTGATTTAAGACCTGAAAGTATTATTTTATACTGGGGTCATAGTTGAAAAGAAAATTAAAATTTCACTCTTCTTAGAAATCATTTCCCAGTGTTCTTACGGAGAGAACCTACTTTTGTTCCTCTTTTTGGATTCTAGTGACACTTAGTTGAGTGGTGTGGAGGATGGTAAGGGATTGCTGCTGCTGAAGTCCTATAATTATGGAAGAAGATAATTGTCCACGGACTAATGAGAAGGTTCACAAAATCCCTTATCCCTGACAAGGAGGTCAGTGGACTTTGGAGAAAGGAGTTTTAACCTAGTTGATCAGTTTAACTTTACCATCAAATCATATAAAGTCCCTTGCTGAAGTCTTAGCTTAAAACAATTTGTTTTTTACATAGAAACAATAATGAAGAGAGCCACAAGAGGACATCTTAAACTGACCTTGAATTTTAGTCATCTACCACGTATGTTTTACAAAAAATAGAGGTTAAAGGCATGGGTTCTGAAGTGGGACAGGCTGGGTCCAAGCATCAGTTCGTCTATTTCCTAGCTGCATCAGCCTGGTCAGGTGCCTTAGTCTCATGCTTTCGTTTCTTCATCTGCAAAATAGGGACAGTAATAATCTGTCTTCATAGGGTTTTTGAGAACATTAAAGATGCAACAGCAGATTCCCAGCAGGAGGAATGATGTTAAGATCCCACACTTGTGGTTTAAATAATTCATATCAGTGTGCTTATTCGTGGAGACTGATCATCAGGGGATTATACATAGAAGCTTATATGGAATTTGTGAATAGGCACAAAATTTTGCAGTGATTAGCGGCATGTTGTCGTCCTATAGATCTGTGTATGATTGTCAAGATTACTCTGTCTTTTCCTTGTGGTCATAGCTCCTTTAGCCTCAGTTTATTCATTTGAAAGATGGGGGTCATATCATTAGACGGTTATGATAATAAGGGTGATAAGCCATGTTAAGTCTCACTGTACAAAGCTCACTGTTCATTAAAATCACTGTCTTCTTAACAAAATCCCTCAGTGAATTATTTTCAATTTGAAACCTAATTTCTTAAAAGGAAAGTTACGATTAATTTAAAAATCTGTTACTTCTATCCATCTCAAACACTTTGAGAGATATTTGTCTATTTTATTAACTCTTGTGGACAATGGGATAAATTTTATCTGCTGGATTTCCTTGTAGGTTTTTAGGATTATTTTCTGTGGGAAACTTTACAGCATGAGTGTGATGTTCCTTATTTAATTATTTTGTGCAAACTCCAAAGTTGAAGATATTTCTGGGAGATATATAAAATATACATACAGTCAATCCTGTTAAACTCTACACAGATAGAAGAAGCTGGTACTTAGAGAATAACCAGATTTTTGAACTAGCCAATGTCGATACCTTGAGTGATTGGGAAGCCTTCTACTTGACCCGTCACATTCAAGCGTGTCAGCTGATTTCAAAATTTGAACATATAGCATATTATTCTAGATTTGCATATCTAAAACTGAGTGGCCCAGGAGGCAATCCTATATGAATATAAAATTATATGCATATATATATGTATATATATGATCTTGGATTTATGTATGCATATTATATGTGTGTTTATCTATGTGTGTGTTTAGATATACTCCGATACATTCATATGTGTGTAAATACACTCTCATATTTGATATTCATGCTAATTAATAAGAAAGTCTACCTGATTTTTAGTAACATGATGTTATGAATTTCTGAGATGGTTTAGGAATTGTGAAATATATTTTTCGTTCTGTTGAGGCAGATCATCTGAAACAGGATTCAGGGGTGGGTCACTGCATTGTTGTTAGAGACTAGAAATTCTGGGCCTCTTGTTGGGCAAGCTCTGCAGGTGCTTTGCACAGTGTCTGGCTCTGAGACCAGCTTTGGATCCTGCTTAGCTCATTGGGCTTTCCTCCCAGGTTTTTTGATCAGAAAACTGAAGGCCAGCTGCTGCCTGTCATTAGGAAGCTTAGTGAAAGTCAACATGGGACTGAAAGCTGGCTGGGGGCTGGTGGGGCACCGTCCACACGCTGCCTAAAGGTCACCTAGAAAAGGGCTTTCTAATGCTGCTGAGGACTTGCTGCATAACGTTCCTGCTCTAAAGCAGCCCCAGAGAGGTAGTAGATCAGTTTCAGGATGTTCTGTCATTATAGATATGTCTGGGAAATTTTGAACAAGGCTTGGGTGAGAAAATGGTCTTTCCTTGATGGCAAGTATATACTATTAGATTTGAATCAAGAGATTCCTTTTGTGTTTCTCTGAAGCTTTCACTGAAGTAGCTCCCTGTCCTTTCCTTGTCTCACAGCAGTCTTGCCCACTCATTGGCTTCTGTAATAGAGCCTTGAGGGGATGATTTATTTGCTCACCTTCCCTTAATGAAGACAATCAGATTTTGCCCTGTAGCCTAACTGTTCCCAGTCTCTGGTCTGGTATTTTTGGTTGGTGCTACTACATATGTCATGCTTGTTTACATATGCTAAATTGCTAAACTTTCCTACATTTCTCCAAATATTTTGGCTGAATATTTCCTCTGGCAGTTGATTAACCAGGTTGCCCATATACTAGGTATTGGGAATTTGTCCTGCTTTTATCTGACTATTTTATACAGTGGTGTATTTTTGTTGAGCAAAGCCCATTGGAGGAAAAGAAAATGCTGACATTTGAATGGCAAGCCCAGAGGGTGCAGGAAATGCCAGAGGAATTCTACAAATAGCCTTTCTCAGTGGCCTAGACAATTGGGATCTAATTCTTCTTGGGGAGCAGATGGAGGTGGTAAAAACTGAGCTGCTAAGTGGCCTGAGTCTCTGAGTTAAAGGGCTTGGTGCTGTGCCATGGAAACAGCCCTGCTTTTTCCCAGCCTGCAGCAAGGAGAGAAGCCAGCTTCCAGGGAAGACTGGGCCTGGGAGAGAAAAGAGAAACCCACACCGCCCTGGGATGGCCAGAAATGATTCGTTTTTAAAAATAATGGATCTGTTGAAAAGGAATGCCACTGTCGTACCAACACTATTAACACTCATTAACTCTATGGAGTGTGTGTGTGTGTGTGCGTGCACGAGCGCTCGTGTGCGTGTATTTTTATCCCTTAGATTTTAAACAATATAAAGCTGATTAGATCTTACTCCACCACATTAGCTTCCCTCTCTCTCTCTCTCTCAATCTGTCTCTCCCCGCCCTTTCTCCTCCCCTTGCTCTCTACTCATCCCTCCCCCAGCTCTGCTTTTCCCTCTTTTTCTCTTTTTCTCTCTCCCAAACAGCCAAAGGATTGTATTTGTGTGTGTGTGTGTGTGTGTGTGTGTGTGTGTGTGTGTGTGATTTGTGGGGGGTGGGGGTGGGAGGGAGGGAGTATTTGGGGCAGAAGTGAGCAAAAACAAGGTGTTTATAGCTTGTTAACTTGTCTAATGTAATGCTCTCTTCTTGATATTTAACCTTCTACGTCGTATCCCACGGTTGCCGTCTAAAGCCTGTGAAACTTACACGTTTACTGGCACAGCCTCCGTCACATGTTTAGTTACTAATTTTCGAACAAATTATACATGATTTTTACCTCTTCTCGTTTTCAGCAGATCTATTTAATGCCAATGACTAACAAAATCATAAAAGGAAAATCTTACTAAGTCCCCATGCTCTTGGAACAATAATAAAAAAGAGGCTAGGAAATTGTCTTTTAGCAGAGGAATTTTGGGTATTATCTCACACATTTACAACTACAGACACTTTATTTAATCATTTCTATTGCCCACAGGGGAGGTGGGGGTGGGAGCTAGGTAGTAGCTCATGTACACCTATTGAAAATACTGTCACGTCAAAGAGAGTAGCCACACAGAATTCTATAATCATCTTCTAGAATCATCTATCCCTGTTAAGAAAAAAAGAAAAAAAAAAAAAAGAGCCGCTTAGCCCTTCTTCTGGTGTTTAAATGAACATGCCCAATTATTTTAACCGGTTTCCACTGACTTGTCAAAAATCCTTGTGTATAATAATGGTGTGCCGGCGGCAAGACTGGACAGAAATACTGTACAGTAATTGATTTTGTTAGCTGAACATCTGGCAAAACAGCCTGGATATTTACTCGGAAGGAATGTTCCCCAACCAGAATAAGTTCACGGTTAGGTTTTAGGGCACTAAAGTGCCAGATCAGGCTGCACTGGGCATAAAACACATAGATGACGATAGGCAAGTAAGTCAGTAAAAGAAATGAGGAGAAGATGAGAAATAAGGAGAAGGAAATGAGGAAGAGAAGGAACACTTAGAACACATGGACTGAAGGTTAGAGGACATTTTTTCCAGACTTCCTTACTGGTTTCAAAATGGAAACACACAGTGATTGTAGGATAATTATTTTACTTCATATGATTTGTAGTTAGCTATTCATTTTCTTTTTTTAAATCTTATTTATTTGTCGGGGAAAGAGAGAGCACAAGCAGGGGAGGAGCAGGCAGAGAGAGAAGCAGACTCCCCTCTGAGCAGGCAGTCTGATGTGGGGTGCCCCGCTGAGCAGGGACTCAATTCCAGGACCCTGGGATCACGACCTGAGCCAAAGGCAGATACTTAACTGACTGAGCTGCCCAGGTGTCCCTGCTATTCATGTTTTTTTTTTTTTTTTTTTTAAGATTTTATTTATTTATTTGACAGACAGAGATCACAAGTAGACAGAGAAGCAGGCAGAGAGAGAGAGAGAGGAGGAGGAAGCAGGCTCCCTGCTGAGCAGAGAGCCCAATGCGGGGCTCGATCCCAGAACCCTGGGATCATGACCTGAGCTGAAGGCAGAGGCTTTAACCCACGGAGCCACCCAGGTGCCCCTGCTATTCATTTTCTTAAATGGGAGTTTTGCTTTTATAAATGCCACTAAGGAAAACCCAACTATGAGGGGAAAAAAAAAAAAAAGAATTCATTATTAAAATATAGTATCTGCCAAATTGCATCTGTGAACTGAATGAAGTTCAGTACTAATGGTTATGATAAACACTGTTATTTGGTTTGTTTCCTAGCTAACCTGTCTGGTGTGTGTATCTGTTTGTTGTGTGGTTTAGTTGACTTTCCCATGGGTGTATGATTTGACATGGGTGTATGTTTTGACAACAAAAGAAAGTTCACAGTGTGTTTTCTCTCACCCTAACTGATTTCTCTAAGTGGGCTATAAGTTACAGATTGCACTTTGGACCATAAAACATAGCTGGGGATATTTTTGTTGTCTTTTTAATTCTGTGGATCTTGTGTTAGCATATATTTCTTGTGGGACACTAAGAAAAATGTGTTCTAAGAAAATGGTCGCTCTTACTAAATACAAACGGTAGGATATGTTGGCACAACCTCCTTATTGGTATTCCTCAAATTGCAGCAGTTAATTAATTGTACCTACTAAGGTGGACTCCACAGTAGACTGAGATTGGCTTGTGGGAATGTATCCTACCAGTTTTTATACTCTAGCCCAGTTGCTGACATATGTTAGTTATTAAACGAAACGTATTGAACAAATCCCTCCATAATTTATATTTATTTTCAGCTCATCTTTTATCACACCAAACAAAAGTTTGCGGAAGAAATAAGCCATCATATTACAAATGTGAAGTGTATTTGCTTTGCTATGTATATGTATAATTTGAATATTTGTCATATTCATATAGTTCTAACTGGCTTTGTGACACCTACACTGTCTGGCAGATAAGTAATAAGGAACAAAAGGTAATGCACTTGAAATTGTTTAAAATAGGAGGAAACTTACCTTAACAGCACTGGAGATTCACTGAATTTGTAGTTTTTATTCAGTTGCTTGATGCATTCTGGGAATCTTTGAGCAACATCCTTTCAGTCATATAACTAGTTACTAAAAGGTTGGGCTCTGGGGCCAGGCAAATCTGGGTTCAAATCTCACCTCTTCCACATTGCTGGTTGACATTGGATTAGAGGCTTGATCTCTTTGAGTCTCTTATAATCAATGCAAATAATAATACAATCAATGGGAATAACCAACCACGGATGGTTACTATTAGATAAATGAAGCAATGTATTTAAGCCTTTAGGAGGTTCGTAATGCATGGCAAGAACTTTAAGAAAAAATCATAAATTTTGATTATTTGAGCAGATAAAAAAAAGAACCCTGATTTTACTTTGTAAAGACCCTGGATTTGATAAAAATTTAGCCTTTTATCAAATCATTCTTACTATTTATTGATTGGTATATTAGATCATAAATATTTTATGCTATAAATAACAGTAAAATAAAAATTCAAATGTAATGCTACCAAGAAATCTTCACAGCTCAGATTTCTTAGATATCAAGTAAAATTGCATAAACTTTTATTCAGATTTATTTCTGAACATTGCACGTTATTCCAATTTCATGGGTTATAGAGGTAAGTCAGAATTTTTAGCATATCTTTGTATTTGCAAATTAAAGATTAAACAATCTTTTCATGAAGCAGTCATCTCCAGATGCATCACTATCCATTGAGAATAGGGGATATAAATGACACCTTCTTATCTTTCAGGGCACACAGAGACTAAGAGAGAAAAATGTTTTAATGGAGTAATCTTAATGAAACAAGACAAGCTTATATAATAATGCACAAAGGTAACATCAAGGAAATAGTGATAAACTATGGAAGGAGTGGAGTTACGTGGCTATTTTGTTGGGGGATACAAGATACAAGTCATGGTTGTGTTTGAAGGTCCTGAGACTTGAACCAGGTTGGTGTGTTTGGGTGTCCATACGCAGTTTGACTTTGCCAGAAAGTAAAGTTGAAATATGAGATGGAGAGAGGGGAAATAAAGTTGTTGGTAAAGTGAAATAATGAAGGGTCTAGTGTGGCTAGTTCTCTGTGCATCGATTTATTCCATTCTCTGCGTTGCAACAACATGATCACTTTCTTCCATTCAAAGAACAGAAATGTGCTGACAGAGATCTGTGTCCATCATTATTCTAAAATTAGCCAGCATTTTCTGGGCTCAAGATAGATGGTGACAGCTAACATGCAAGGTGAAAACCCTGAACAGTTCTTTCAAAGTGACAATTAGTAAGAGCTAATGATATTTAGGGTCTAAAGTAACAACTTTCTTTAGCCTGTTCTTTGTTGGGATGTGTTTGACGCTACCACGGTATGGTGTTGCTGACTTTTTTGTTTTCCCAAATCAAGTTGCAGTGGCTTCCATTCAGTATTGGCCATATGATATGAAATGATTTGTTTCTGTTCTTGTCTCCTGCACTAAGCCAGGAAGTCTGGATTATGTCCAGGGCACAGAGCAGGTACTCAATAAATATTCATATTCTTTATCTTTAAGTATTAGGAATTTTCAGTGATATTATGAAAAACATCATTTTTTAAAAAATATTTTTTATGTATTTATTTGACAGAGAGAAAGAAAGTAGGCAGAGAGGCAGGCAGAGAGAGAGGGGGAAGCAGGCTCCCCGCCAAGCAGAGAGCCCGATGTGGGGCTCGATCCCAGGACCCTGGGATCATGACCCGAGCCGAAAGCAGAGGCCTCAACCCACTGAGCCACCCAGGCGCCCCAAACATCATTCTTTTAATCAATTGAAAAAGATCTTGGCTAGCATGGTGATTACATAGGTGATTAAATTTAGGGAATCTTTAGTTACTTGATTTTATTTTTAAGTAGGTGTTATTATATACTTTAATTCAAAAGTCACTGAACAAATATTGGGTCTTGGGCACTGTCCTGAATGGCAGGATTTAAACATGAAAATGAATGTTTTCTTGTCTCAAGTTCCAATTTCTGCCTTGTGATATATGCAAACAATTGAAATACAATAAGAAAACGGGTATGTTCAAAATGTGATAAGATCAAGTTGCATCCAGGTCAACTTGAGATGAGCAGAAAACTTTGACAGAGGATGTAATGTTTGACCTGGAAGCAAGATCCTAGTTTTCAGGTGGTAATGTGGGGAATGGATCTGGATGGAATTGGTCTCAAAAAGGAAAAAGAAAGCCTCCTTACATTTTTGACTTGATAGAAGAAGGAAAAAGGGAAAAGGTGGGAACAGGACAGGTACAGATGTGATAAATTTTTGAGGAAGAGTTTCAACCCTACAGAAATTCATACCTGGTAACCGCTGTCTTTCAGTTTTATAAAAATTCATTCCATCTTCCTATAAATAGCTTAAAATTGTTTTATAAGTTATATAGCTACATACATATATTATGGAAAGTTAAGTCATTTTTTCCAGAATGTTGTTCTCCTTTTTTGTTAGTGAAAATTTTTTGTTTCATGATAAGTGGCCATTTAAAAAATATCTAAGTGTTAGTCTACAATATCATTTTAAATGGTGAATAGTATTCTTTTTGTGGATGTATCCCAATCTAATAACCATTTCATTGTTGTTTGAGTATTGTTGTTTCAGTATTTGTGACAATTGTGTATGATGTCATTGACACTTGAAATGATGAATATTTGCTAAATATTTCAACATATGTTTTAGGATAAATTTATAGAAATGAAATTGTTAGATGATAGTGCACATATATATTTGAAGGACTTTGTAGTGCCTAATTATCTTCCAGAAATTGCATAAAATGTTAAGCATACCATTTTATTTATTTGTTTCTTTATTTATGTGTAATTAGCTTTATTTCAATGTCATTTATATGTATACAATTTGATTACATTGTTTCCATGTGTACATCTGTAAGGGCCTACTTAGCCAGAGCGATTCCATCTCTCAGATTAAACAGCCATTGTGTTGTTTATATAGTAAAATATGGTCGACCAGCCCCTGATAACAGAGCCCAAATACAAGGGTGGGTCAGGTCAAGTAGAGATAACAGAGCCCAGATGCAGGAACCAGTAGGGCCAGGTGGAGACATTCAATCAGTGGGGTGCACATACTGTCTCCCTAGCTACCAAGGAACGTGGGTCCTGCCTTTTGGGCACCAATTTTGACCAAGGTGATAGGCTAGTTCAAATAGCTACTGTGGGGTGAACTGTAATTCAGTTGCCACCCATGTGTGACCTAGCATGACTATGCAGCCTTCTCTGTGTGTTGCAATCTCACTGGCCACCTGTGTGTGGCCAGGCTCAATCACATGGCCTTTGCTCTATAAAAGTTAGTCTGTGAGGCTGGGAGGAGTTGCCCTATCTGTAAGAGGCGCCCTGAACGGTGGGTTTGATTCTCAATGCTTGGCACGAAATAAAGCTTTGATTGACTTTCGCTTTGTATCAGTCTTGCTACTTGGATCATGGACCTATTATTGGGGCACCTTTCACATCCATGGGACTATTGCCACAATCAAGTTAATAAACATACCTCCAGATATTTCCTCCTGCCCTTTTCTTGTTTTTGTGTTAAGAACACTTAATCTGAGGGGCGCCTGGGTGGCTCGGTGGGTTAAGCCGCTGCCTTTGGCTCAGGTCATGATCTCAGGGTCCTGGGATCCAGTCCCGCGTCGGGCTCTCTGCTCAGCAGGGAGCCTGCTTCCTCCTCTCTCTCTCTGCCTGCCTCTCTGCCTATTTGTGATCTCTCTCTGTCAAATAAATAAATGAAATCTTAAAAAAAAAAAAAAAGAACACTTAATCTGAGATCTGCCCATTTTAGCAAATGTTTTAATTACATAATACATTTTTATTATCTGTGGGCATAATGTACATCTGGTCTCTAGAACTTACACTCATTTTGCATTAACTGAAATTTTATACCCACTGAACAGCTTTCTCCCAGCTACCCCTGGCAATCATCATTCTTGTCTCTGCTTCCATGAGTTGAATTATTTTAGTTTCCTCATATAGGTGGAATTATGGAGTATTTGCTTATTTCACTTAGGATAACATCCTTGAGTTTCATCCACATTGTCCCATATGGTGGGATTTTCTTTTTTGTTAATGCTGAACAGTATTCCATTGTATGTATATACCACCGTTTCTTTATCCATTCATCTGTCACTGGACATTGAGTTGTTTCCTTATCTTGGCTGTTGTGAATAATGTTGCAGTGAAGATGGAATGCAGATAACTCTTCAACATTGTGATTTCAGTTCTTTTGGAATATATCCAGAAGTGGGATTTAAGCATGACTTGTGAATATTCTACTCTGGGACTATTTTTCTGGTATATTTACCAGCAATGTGAATTATAACGTCATGCAGATTCCATTTACTGAAGTACAATTTGCGAACCCCCAATTTTTCATTAGTCAAAAAATAAAACAAAATTCTGTATGCTGAGAACCATTCCAACATAGAATATTTAAAGTTTGGGTAGTTGTGATGCATATTTGTGCAGGCATTTTAAAACTCGTTTTTATCACTTATATCAACACTTACTGTAGTCCTCTCAACAGTTACAATTTATAAAGTCTCAATAATTTTCTCAGATTTTATTTCTTTAAACATACTATTATTTTTAAAAAAGACTCAGATCAGGTTTTCTTCTCTCAAAAATGTTGTGATTTACATTTGAGAGATCATAAATTTTTAACTTGGTTAGTTTCCAGTTTATAAGAAACCAAATACAAACAAGCCTTAAGGAATAGAGCGGGAAGGAACACTAATGATTATCCAGTATTTAGTCCAATCCTTTCGCTCTCCGAATAGAAAGTCAATTTGCAGAAATATTTTGCCATTAGGCCGGTAGCGCAGCTTTTTAATTTTTAAAGAAGCTTGTCAGATCTTTGAAAAACTACATAACATCACAGATTTTCTTCTCCTTTGTAGCCATACTTGCTGTTGGAATATATTTAGAAACATTGATGCTTAAGCAAATGTGTAATACATGTGGTCAAAGTAATGCAGCATAAATGTAAGTTTACCCCAGGGAATGCAAAACTAGAGTTTTGATGTTTGTGCTGAAATATTTAGTACCTAGGCCAGCTCTAGGCAGAATTAGCAAAGCTTGTCTTTGACATTTTCATCTTCTTTCAGCCAGTTTCTACATAAGATTACTGATGTACTTGGCCTGGGTCTCTGATCTAGTACTGATCATTGCCCCAGTACATCTCAGTTCGTTCTTCAACTGAACTTTCCAACACAGATCCTTCTGCCTTCCTGACTGTCTCTTCTCTCCACCTCATTCTTCAACCTTCAAGTCTTCCCCAAGCTTCCAATCCAACCTATAAAGCAGGAATTTTGTAGCACAATGGGAATGTGGGCTGTTTGGGTATGGGGAAAAGCCACAATGGTGGATATTGTCTTCAGATTAGACCAGCGACAAGAGAATTTAGCAGAAACACAACCAATAAGTGTGTTAGCTCAGAAGGGGAGAATCTATCATAAATCAGGGAGTTAATATATGAATTGGAAGCTAGAGGAAAAGCATCCATTGGATGGCATAGCTGGAGAGAAGAGTATAAATTTTGGTCAGAGAGAGAAGTCAGCTTCATCTCAGGACACATGGTGATGGATGACCTTTACATAGGGATGAAGGTCTAGTTCAGGATCTATCTAGCAGATACTGAGCTCTGGCTTCCAGTATCTTTACATATACTGGGCCTTAAAGTGGCAGACTTCTGCCAGGTATTTTATAACCCTTGAAACTCAAGAGATTATTTATGTAACAACTTCAAAACTGTACCCAGTTTTAGAAAAGTTTTCTCACTATCCTACTCAATAATAATAATTATAAGAAAAAGAAAAAGATACAAATAATTAGCCATCCTTTCTGTTCACTCAAAGATGCTAAGACCCTCTTTAGCTTTCCTTTACCATTTTCTTTTTGAAATTGTAGTAACAACCAGCTTTTTTACAGTGCTTGGTGTGCACTTTCTGTTTTAAGTGCTACTTTATATGCATACTTGTTACATATTTACAACTAACTGCAAATCCAAACTCACTTTATCCTGACAAATACTATATGATTAGGAAAAATTATTGTTCTTATACCAGATGAAAAAACTAAAGCACAAAGAGGGTGAGGGATGTGCCCAGGTGAATGACATATACCTGGTGAGTAGTAGGGTTAGGGTTTAAAGTCAGGCACTGTGGCTTCAAAGTTCATGCATGTACTTTATGACATATAGGCTACTGCCTCAACTAATGCTTTTATCTTTTTTAACCAGAAAGAAGGATTATGAGAAGAAGAGTCCATCTGAACATAAGGGAGGGCTATCACCATTGTATTTTTTTTTAAAGATTTATTTATTATAGAGAGTGAGAGCAAGGATGCAAGCAGAGAGAAGGATAGAGGGGAAGGGAGGGGGAGAATCTCAAGCAGACTCCCCACTCACGCTCATGACCTGAGCCAAAATTAAGAACCAGACGGTTAACTGACTGAGCCACCCAAGCACCTCACCATTGTACATTTTTATTCTGGTAAGATGCTTTCTTTCATTCATTAAATCAATCTTTGCAGATATACTGAAGTTTTGAAGGATTCATTTAGTTATTCAACAAATATTTATGACTATCCAATATATACCAGGGTGACAGAGATACAAAGATGAATAAGAAATGCTTTCTATTCTTCAGAAATTTAAAGTGAGTCAGACAGGCAAATGGGTAAGTTAAAATATGATTTACTGCTGCTGTTACAAAAATATGAGCAAACTCATATAATAGAACATAGATTATAAAGCAGTAATCACTACTGGGAGATTTCTAAGAAGCTTCATTGAAGATATGACATTTGTAATGGACTTAAGGGTTAAATAAGTGTTTTCATGATGAAGAAGAGGGAAAGGGATATTTCAGTCAAAAAAAACTCCATGAGCAAAGGCATAGCATTTTAAGAAGGCTGAAATAATTATGGGAATAATCGGGACTCCTGTATGGCAGGAGCATGTGGTGTGTAGTGAGGAGTGATAACAAGTGAGAAGGATTTAAAAAATCTGTATATGCCAAGCTAAGTGATTAGTATTGTATTTGGTAGATATTGGTTGGGAAGCCTTCAGAAGTAATACTGCAGAAGAGTGATATTAGGAGATGTGTGTGATAGGAAGATTATGCTATAGGCTATTGGAGAATAGGCCACAATGTAAACATTATCAGGTACGAGCCTTAGAAAATTCTAAGCCTGCGGCTTTTACAGCTAGGGGCTCAAGCAGTGTCCGTGTACTTGGAAAAGAGGAAATGATTTTGAGATACTTTTCTCTGAGAGAATCAAGATTTGGTAAGTGATTGATGGTAGAGGGTGAGGTATATTGATTACGACCTTTGAAATTTCTAGATTTAAGAAAGAAGCAAAGCCTGCCGTTTGCAACCATGTGGATTAATGTTGAAGACATTATACTAAACGAAATAAGCCAGTTGCAGAAAGACAAATACTGTATGAACTCAGCTATATACAGAATCTAAAATATTCAAGCTCCTAGAAGCAGAGAATAGAATGGTGATTTCCAGGGTTGGAGGGAAGAAAAAATGGGGCATTGCTGGTAAAGGGGTATAGAATTTCAGTTATGCAAGATGAACTTACATACAACTAGTTAACAATGCCATATTGTATTTTATACTCAAAGTTTGCTATGAGAGTAAATCTTAAGTGTTCTTATCACACCAAAAGAAAAAAAAAAAGAGAGAGAGAGAGAGGAAGAAGGAAGGACGATATAACTATATGAGGTTATAGATATTTAGTTTTTGGTGATTATCTCACAATGTATACATATATCAAATTACCAAGTTGTATTGCTTAAGTGTATATAATTTTAATTGTCAATTATTAGAATAAACAACGCGTAAGTTTATTTCTCTTTCAGCCAAACAATCCAAGTTTAACAGTCTAGAGATAATATGGCTTCTGTGGTATTACAGACCTGGATATATTCTTGTTGTTTTCTCCCTTTCTCAAGGTGATAACCTCATCCATGTGGCTGAAGAGGTCTCATCACCAAGACCTCCATAGTCCGTCAAATAAGAGGGAACAAATGTGAGAAGCAGCATGATTAGATGACTGCTCACATTTCTGTTGGCCACAACTTAGTCATATAATTTTTTCTGGAAGTAACGGAAGCTGGGGTTTGTAGTCGTTATTAGATGGCCATATACCCAGCCAAAAATAGAGATTCCATTGTTGAAGAGAGGGAGAATGGATGTTGAGGTACAACTGTAGTTTAGCTGCATAGTGTCTGATAACCACGCTAATAGAAATCTGAGGTGGACAAGATAGAGCAGATTTAGGGAGATAATGAGTTCCATTTAGATATGTTAAACTGTAGGGATCTGTGAAACCATCTAATAGCTATGTCCAGCAGGTGGTTTGAAATAAGGATTTTGATCATGACAGAAAAATTTGACAATCATCAGCAATTTGAGACTGTGTCAAATGAACTGAGAAGGGCATTGATAGCAAAGATTGAAGACTAAGAGCAAATCTAAAGGACAGCATGTTGGAAGGGATGTATTGGAGACAGAGCAGAAGCCAATCTGCTGAGTTGTTAAGAGAGTAGGGAAGGGGGCCAGGATGGGCAGAAAAATAGGAAAGAATGATATTAGAATTCTCCTTCAAAATTTTGGTCCCCATTTCACTATTCCTGTAGCAGCAGACTGCCATATCCTTGCACAGATTACTGAGCTCATAAAAGTGATTCTACTCTGTAGCCTCCTACCTATCAGAAAACAGTTTTCAGATTCTGAGGGTCCAATCACAGTGCTCTTCAATCTAGGCCCCCACCTATTCTTATTTTATTCATGAAAGCAAAGACCAGTGCAACAGAGGATACTAAGAAATTCTGAAGCACTTAGTGCTCAATTCAGAGAATTGAATAACATAATATCTTTCAGTTCCTTGCAATAATTTACCACTTAGCATCTTCAGAGTCAACCCCAGCATGGAATGTGCACATATTATCTTGTTATTACCATCTCTTTTCTTTCTATTTATTGCCATTGAGGAAATTATAAAAACAATGCTGTGGGATCCCAGACATACTGGTTTCCAAGCCTGGTAGACTTTAGAATTGGCTAACTGGCTCTCAGTAAGTGGTGCTGGCCCTCAGGTTTACCTGTAAGTACAACAATTTGTGTTCATTGGTATGTGAAAACCAAGTATGGAGTGAAGGTTGAGAAGAAGGTTGAAAACGTTGAGAAGGCACCTCAAATTGCAGATTAATGAAAATTGAGCAATGTAGATAGAAGATTTAGGTTATGCTTTCAAAAATTTTGCAGATGAGCAGAAGCTGGAGGGATGGTCATGATGAAGGGAGCAAGAGGAATGATAGACCCTTAAATTGAGGGCAAACCTACAACGAATTATAGCTTTTCTTTTGCTTTCCTTCTTCCCTTCTTTCTTTCCATGTGGGAGTTTTAAATGTGTTTATAGGCTGAAAGAAGAAGCCAGTGCAAAAGGAGATGCTTAAAGTACAGAAAAGAGATGTTTAATGTATAGAGGAAGTCTTTCATAAGAAAGGTAGGAACAAACGGTATAAAAAATAGTCTGTACTGGGTAAGTTTACAGACGGTATTTGAGAAGATAAGCTGGGAGAGCTCCTGATTGATATTTTTTCTCTATGAATTAGAGAGCCAGCTTATCCA
The DNA here is from genome assembly GCF_022355385.1 of Mustela nigripes. Classification (NCBI taxonomy): domain Eukaryota; kingdom Metazoa; phylum Chordata; class Mammalia; order Carnivora; family Mustelidae; genus Mustela; species Mustela nigripes. The sequence goes on along the minus strand of NC_081562.1, from coordinate 40,760,914 downwards.
GTGAGTATATGAGATGGTTGGAGCAGAAGACACAGAAGAGAGATGACTGCAGGGGGATATGAAAAAAAAAATCCATGCAGACAAAAATGATGAGGCAGACCAGTGCCCATGGCTCAGATGGAGTCACAAACCACCACACAGCCAAACTGCACAGATGATGCTCTTCAGCAACATTTTCAATTGCAAACATTGCAATTGAACAGTTAACTTTTCTTTCCAGGGCATCTAGGCGGGTGTATATAGCAGAGAAAAAGTTAATCAAGAATGCTGGAAAACTTGAGGTTCTAGATGGGCGAGGAAAGTAAGTGCAGTTGGCAATGAAAATGAAAAAGTCGTGGGACAGGATTAGCATTCAGAAAAAGATAAATGCTTAAAACCATACCTGCTGATACCTTAATAAAACTCGCAACAGAACCTAGAACAGTGCCTGTCAGAGAAGTCACAAATAAATATTCTTTAAATAAGTGACTGGGTTTTTTTTCCCCCCTCTAGGAATCACCAGTGTATTCTTATGTAGTTTTGGGGGGAGCATTTTGAGAAATATAACTCTTTAGAATGTATTTGAGACCTAAATTGGGTGTTGGATTATGTGTTGTTTTTTCTTTGATGACGTTTCCTTTCTTTTGAGTGTTTAGTTGGTGCTGCTCTGGTCCTCAGTTCGTTTGTGTCTGTTGCCCCTATTTAGATAAACAGCTTTAAACTTTGTGTATAAATGGTGTTTATTGGTAAAATTACAACTAGCTTGGGGGATATTTAAGTAGCGTATTAAGAGGATTTACTCATTATCTCTCACAGAACTGGACTCTTGTATTAGAACTGTGAAATAAACTTTGTTCCATTAAACTCTAAATTTAATTAAAGACTTAACTATTTCAAGATGTTACACTTAAAAAATGGTTATTTGTTTTAGGAGTTGACCTTACATTGCTATTCTTTATTCAACATTTACTGAGAGCCTAATATTAAATCAAACAATAACTTAAATTATAAAAGATGGGCTGAGGACCCAGGGGCAAGAGAGAAAAGGCTTATTCATCAGTAATGATGATTCATTTAAAAAACAGTCCATTTTTCTTTGTTGTAGAAGTGGCCCTTAGCTATAGCAATTCTAATACTAATAGAGCAATTCTAAACAATTCTAATAATTTATAAGATAAATTAGAATCCTCTCTAACAAAATGCCTGATAGTCATTCATTCATTCAGTCAGGTATTTGAGCTTTCATAGTCTCAGTCTCTTCATCTGTAAAATGGGAATGATCATCCCAAGAAGATAGTTAATAATACCCTATGCTAATTACCTCTAAATAGTTTTCTTGCCCACTTTCCTGTTAAACTAGAAGATTCAGTTAGCCAGTTAATTGATCTGCATTATATTTCTTTCTCAGTGATAAAAAATCAAGGGAACAAAGCTCTAAACCATTTGGTTGTAGTTGTACAAACCCAAGTAAGACGAATAGTAGAGTAGTATTATAGTTCTTTATCATAGCACATTAATTTGTATCAGGACTTCTCTAATATGTTCAGTTTGTGCTCTAAGATGAAAGATACAATCTTTTTTTAGAGGTAACAGCATGAGATAATTGTACTTCCTGTATCTCTGATTATAATAACAGTGTGGACTCTAGAAGAATGACAATAACCAGCATTTGTCTGAGTGCTTTATAATCTGTAACTTGTTTTCGTATCCTGTATTGTTTGTGACTCCATGAGGATCATCCAGCCATACGGAAAGATATTTTAACACCCAACTACCTTTTTTCCACCTTGGCTTTTTAAAATAGCAGTTAATTTTTGTCTCGCCGTATTTGTTGACTTTCAGGTCCACGGAGATTCTTTCTGAAACACCACACAGGTAAAATAAATTACCTGGTAGTGGCCTAAGAGTCATTATGTTGCATTTTGTGCACTGGAAATGTCCTTTCATGCCATGAGATAAGTGACATTTTGTTTCAGAAATGAGTTGGTGAATTCAAGGGGCTAATATTGGGCGAGAGTATTAATATATAGCATTCAAGTCACAGGCATTTCACATTGACTATGAAAGAACTAGCCACGCTGTTAACAGAGAGGTGGTTGGGGCCCCTGGGTGGCTCAGTGGGTTAAGCCTCTGCCTTTGGCTCATGTCATGATCTCAGGTTCCTGGGATCGAGCCCAGCATTGGGCTCTCTGCTTAGTAGGGGAGCCTGCTTCCCTCCCTCTCTCTGCCTGCCTCTCTGCCTACTTGTGATCTCTCTCTGTGTGTCAAATAAATAAATAAGAGAAAAGTAAACAAACAAACAAACACAGACAGATGGTTGTCTATAAACCAGTGATGGGGTTTAGTCTGACATTTTGAGGTTAACTTTTCTTTTTTTTTTAATTTTTTTAAAGAGGCGGGAGTCGGGAGGAGCAGTGAGAGAATCCTAAAGAGGCTTTGTGCTCAGCACAGAGCCCAGTGGTGGGCTCCAGCTGAAGACCCAGAGATCAGACCTGAGCTAAAATAAGAGTCGAAACTGAACCAATCAAACTACCCAGATGCCCTTTGATGTTAACTTTTTAAACTTGTTTTTAGTGTACCAGTCAGTACTGTTTTGTGTGTCCTTCATTTTTAACGTTTCATTATCCTGTTATAGAGTTTAACCTTCTTAATTCATTAGAACACTATTGATTTAGTCCTTTTTTTTTTTTTTTTTTAAATCTTTTCTGCTAAAATGTTAGCACCTTCAGGGCAGAGATTAAGTGTCATTCTTTGCTGCAGTGCTAGAACCTAGAGCATAATGTGTGCTCAACAAACATTTCCTGAATTCATTAGTCATACGTTTTTAGTTGCAGGGAAAGGGAGAACGCCTTGAACAGTAAAATAATTTGGCTTGGTACTTGAGGCCTAATTTGCTCAAGACTCCCTCCACCTCTCTTTGCAGTTTGGCCCTTTACCATTTCCATGTCAAAACTTCACTCTTCTGTAGGCTTTCCTCAGGGAGCAAAATGGCTGCAGCATTCGACTTTGCATATTTAGGGCAAGACATAATTCTGTGTCCTCAACTGCTAGGAACAGTCCTGACACTCATTCCCCTACCAGACTCTCTTAGGTCACATGCTGTCCTTTAACAGTAACTATCATCGGATATAGAATATACTGATTATTGGCATTGCCAAGATCATGTGTTCTATCCCTGAAAACTAGTTACAGTCAGGAGATGATTGCAAACAAATTATAAAAACAAATAAACAAACAAAAAACATTCACTACAATTAATCGATGGAGTTCCAAGGATCTAGTGCATTTTAATGAAGTATAGGGAAATGAAACCTTTTTTTAAAAGTTGTTTTAAATCTGAAAAAATATCACTCTTCAGTAGTTTAAAAATAGGTGCACACATGTTTACACAAGTATATTTAAGTGTGTTAGAAATAATTCTGGCAGCATACAGTTGACTGAAATCCCAGACTTACCTTAGCAAAGGTTATAGTGGGCAATTGTGGTCATGCTGCAATCTGGGAAAAATCTTCCATCACTTCCAATTCCTCTATCATTTTATTCCCTTGAATCCATGAGGAATCCCCTTCAATAAGGGGTGCATTTCCTTTTGATAATAGGAAGATCCCAAATAACTGCATAAGGGAAGGCAATCATGGGACAGGGAAAATGGAAGAAATTCAAACTTTGCAGACTCACAATTTTTCCTAGACCTATGCCAGGTATTTCTGATTTCTTAAAAATTGATTTTGTATGAACATTTACATTTTAGAAGGAAATAGATGAATGAATGAAATGTCTAAGAGAGGGGATTGTAACCAGGAAGCCAAAACCAACATGGTGTGGTAATGCAAATTTTGTATAAAACTTAAGTCATCTTCTTGTAGACTGTGTGCTTATCAAGTATTCGTCTCCATGGCCATCCACCTCCCTTCTGTTTCAACCCCATACAAATCCTATTGTCTGATCTATTTTTGTCTTATTCCTACTTGCCTTGCAATATCATTTAACTGTTTGCATTTGCATGTCTTTTTTCCCTAAAGAGAATGTAAGCATTCTGAGAGCAAGGAATTTGTCTAGTCTTTCTCTGGAATTAACCAGGGCATTCTGTAGAATTGCTCCGTAAATCACTGGTGCTGAAGAAATGCTTGTGAGATTTGGATCAAATCATTCATTTCACAGGGATCTGAGCAATGATGATTAGACCCCAGTGATGTGAAAATGTTTACCTAACATTTTTTCTTTTTTCCTCTATGAAACTCTGATGAAAACTTCAATTTTGACATGCAAAGAAAAAGATCCAATAAGAAAGGAGACTATTGAAAGGCTTTCAAAGGGAATAGAACCATTTGAAATTATTTTCATTGCTTTTCTGATGCCAAGTTTCTAATGGCTTTCAAACAAACTGATAATAAAGGAAGACATTTTAGGGGTGTGTCACTGCTTTTATATTGCTTCCATAAATCCGTAAAAATATTAAGATATGGACAGATGATAATGTTATTCAAACATTCTTTTTAAGTAGATGCAGGGCAGGGAGGAGAGATGGTACAATATCATTATCATTCCCATATTTGTTGTAAACAGTGAAGTCGTTGTTTTTTGTTGAACTGTCAGCTTAGAACATTCTGCCAAAAACCTTCTACAGCAAGTATTTATTAGAGTTAAATCACAAGTGTCAGTTGACACAGTATTATCATTTCTGGGTAGTTGAAACAGACTGTTATGTCCTATATGCAAAATATTGGCTTTGTTTTAGAAGCAGAGTTAGGCCATAGCAGGATGCTAGTAAAAGAAAGAGAATCTTTGGTTTGTTGGGTCTTAACCTGCCAAGTGGCTGAGGTCACACCATCTTGTATGTTGTAAAGATATTTGCTAAGTCTCCAACCTAATATTTCCAGGCTGGTGGCACCATTTCTGCACTCACACAGACCTATGGATTCCAGGGTAAACTAAGAATTCTCCATTTTATTCTCTTCATCTAATCACTGACCATGTCTCATTAGTCCTTTCTTTGAGAATCTTAGTGGAATGCCAGGGTGGCTTAGTCCTTTGGGGTGTCTGACTCTTGATTTTTGGCTCAATTCATGATTTCAGGGTCATGGGATCAAGCCCCACGTGGGGCTCCACACTCAGTGGGGCGTCTACTTGAGGTTCTCTCTCTCCCCCTCTGCTTCTTCCCTAACCTGTTCTCTCTCTCTCTCTCTCAAATAAATAAACAACTAAATCTTTAAAGAAAAGAAAAGAAAATCCTTTTCTGGCATGCAATGTGATATAAGGGAAATACCCCGTTTTGGGAGATGTGTGACCTTGGTCAAGTCATATAGAACTTCTTGGTCTCACTTTCCCCTACTTACAAGGTCCTCCAGCTCACATTTTGTGAAACCTCTGCCAACATCCTACCTGTCCTTCTGCTGTATTACACTCCAAGGTGTAATAACATTTTTTCTGGTGCCTTTACTGGAATCGCTGCCTCCTAAGTCAGGGCTCCTGACCATGCCTTGTAAATCTTTCTGAAGCATTGCTTTACCTGCTCATGTACCTTCTGTGCTAGCTATTTTGCATTAGTTCATTGAGATATGCAGGTATGTCTGTCTGGTGCACATTTCTACACTTAGATGGCTTTCTGTGAAATCATTGTGTTTTCCTCACTCTGCCTTTACTTATGATTCTCAAACCTCAGTCCACATTAAAATCACCTGGAATGATTATTAAAATTTAGATTGTGAGGTTCAACTTTAGGATTTCTGACTCAATAACTTAGGGGTGCGGCTTGAAAATTTGCATTTCCCATGTGATGCTGATGGTGTTGGTCCAGGGGTCACACTGTGGGAACCACTGGTTTATGCTAATGTCTTGCCTTAGAATGCTACTTTCTTACTCCAACATCTTTACCTACTGGTGTGTTTACCACCATTCTGATACTGCCTTCATAGATCAGTCTTTGAAGACCCAGATGAAATGATCTCTTCCTCCCATATTCTGCCCAGCACTTTATTTTTACCTTGGTTATCACTATTTTAATACTTGGATTAAAATTAGATCGTAAGCTCCATGAAACTTTATGTCATTTCTGTACAACATCCTATCCCCTTGTCTGTGGCTCAGTGATTTGTGTACGAGTGGGAATTCAATATATACTTTTTTTTTTAAGATTTTATTTATTTATCGGGGGGGGGGGGGGCGAGCGAGCACAGGCAGACAGAATGGCAGCCAGAGGCAGAGGGAGAAGCAGGCTCCCCGCCGAGCAAGGAGCCTGATGTGGGACTCGATCCCAGCACGCTGGGATCATGACCTGAACCAAAGGCAGCTGCTCAACCAACTGAGCCAGGCGCCCCAATATATACTTTTTAAAAAAGATTTTATTTATTTATTTGACAGACAGAGAGATCACAAGTAGGCAGAGAGGCAGGCAGAGAGAGAGAGAAGCAGGCTCCCCTCTGAGCAGAGAGCCCGACGCAGGGCTCAATCCCAGGACCCTGGGATCATAATCTGAGCCAAAGGCAGAGGCTTTAACCCACTGAGCCACCCAGGTGCCCCTCAATATACATTTTTGAATGAATATCAATCACTTGGAAATTTCTTCTTCCATAATTTTTTTCTACTTTTTGCTCATGGCTTTACATTCCCCCTTCCAGTGTATTTTTTTTAATCTAACGAGGCATTCTTTGAGTAATATTTCTATTTAAAATTTAAAAGGGCTCTGCTGAGTACTATTTTCAGGAAGATAAATTATGCCATTTAATTATTGATCTCTAAGATACACTAATTATTGCCTACCTTTTAAAAAGAGTGTTTTGCTTAGTCACTCTTAACCTCAAGTGTCATCACTTAGAATACATTTTGTTTGAAATTATCTTGACCATGGTCCTGATACCGCTTTGTTTTGTTTTTGTTTTTTAAACTATACCTTTTATTTGCTTTTCATTTTTTCCTTGTTGGCTATCTGGGTAGATAAATAGCTTTGGCATCATAGGGTATTTTGTTCACTTTGTTTGCTGTTGGCTTTATAACTTTTTATTTGTTCACAAATTAAAAGTGGCCATCACTGACACAGTTCACTCAGGGCCACAAGGTTAATGTTGGAAGAGATCAGTCCATTTGGCTAATCCATTCCATTTTGCTTCTGTAGATATATAGTCCAAGGGCAGGTACGATGAAAGAGTTGCTCTGGTCACGGATGGAATGGATGACAGAGCTGTAACGCTCTACTTGAGATCTCATCCTAGAGCTTTCTCTGCAATCAATTGGGCTCTGTTTTTGAGACTCAGAAGAAAATTTCAAAGAACGTCTCATAAGTGCTTAGAACTAAGGCTTCCTTTCACCTGGCAGCACAGAAAGAATCAAGCTCTGTAGATAGAACTGGGAATACATAGGATCCTGGTCTCCATGGACTCAAGAGAGGAGCAAAGCACCTCTTTTTGTCTTTTTATTTAGGAAGTGGAATATTTGAAGAGGCATATATGTTTGAGCAAAGAGGTGTGTGTTCTATACACTTTTTCGAAATTGGCAAGTAGAATAAGAGAAAAGTAAAAACCAAACTTTTGAGGACAGAGGATGCCCAAATTTCAGATAATTTTTAAAAATATTACTTAAAAAAAATTTTAGCTCTACTTCATAGTAATTTCATGCTTGCTAATTTTGAACACTTTAATAATATTTTTTTCATTTTGAACACCAGTGTGAGAAAGATTTGTCTTATACCTAATAACCCACATCAGAGGGTGAAAATAAACCTACTTTAACCAGAGCACCCTGCATGCTCATTGTTGCTGGTGAAATCTCGGTCCTGACTGGCAATTTTGCTTTCTAATTTCCATTTATTTTATGTTTCATTTTGTTTATCTTTTCCTTTTGTTAGAAAGCTTTCTTCTTAAGTTGGAGAAAATTAGTTCCAATGCCTAGATCTTTATAATTTACTTTCTGGGAAAAAGAAATTTTAGTTTCTATTGAGTTTGATGAGATCAGGCAAAAAAAATGAAATGTTAAAAATAAATGGTCACTATTTATTCTCTTATAAAATATTTACTAACTTGAAACAAGTTTAACTTTTATTTTAAAAGAAATATGTACACATAGTAGGAAATTCAAATGCATACAAGCTTTTATTTATTTATTTATTTATTAAGATTTTTTTATTTATTTGACAGACAGAGAGATCACAAGTAGGCAGAGAGGCAGGCAGAGAGTGAGAGGGGGAAGCCGACTCACCTCTGAGGAGGGAGCCTAATGCAGGGCTCGATCCCAGGATCCTGGGATCATGACCTGAGCCAAAGGCAGAGGCCTCAACCGAATGAGCCACCCAGGCACCCCACAAACAAGCTTTTAAAAATCCTCTGCTAATTGCCAATTTTGCCTCCAAAAGCAACCACTGTTAACAGGTTTTTGTGTATCTTTTCAATATATGTATCACACATACACAGCAGAAATTGAATTATACTTTACAAAGCCTTGATTTTTCCTGAAATATTTTTTAAAGTCTATACTTAAAAATTAACAAAATCTGCTATAATCAAAAGAGAGGAGAAGTAAATAATTGAATATAGCTTATTAAGTAAACTTTTTTTTTTTTTAAACCCCAAACAGACTAAAAGTTTTTATCCATTGTGAAAAAAGGGACTGAAACTGAATGGCTTAATATGTTGATTCAGGAAGCTGGTGTTTATTTATTCAAAGAAATTTTCTATCACTCGTGGCTTTTTAAAATTATGTAAATGTGTGAAGAAGTGAAGGAGATAATGATCGCAGAAACTTCATATTAGATATTTTGGATTGCATTTACTGATATGATTTCATCGTACATCTCTCTTTTGATTCTTATTTAACTATTAGAAAAAATTATTTTTAGGTGATTTGCCAGAAAAGATTACACATTGTCATTTCATAATCCCATAGTAAAAAGTGTAGACAGACTTTTAGAAGTGTGATAGAGAAATTATTTTATATTACAATATTATTTTAAATATACCATCCTTTGTAAATCGGGTGGTAATACAGTCAGTATTTGACCCTCATTTTGCAAGGATCACTTACCAATCATTCATGGGAAACGTGTCTCCAATCATGGTCTGCACTTGCAGAAAATATGCAATTTTGAGTTTTTATAGAGTGAAGCTTAAGTATCTCATCCACTGTGGGTAGATGGGTAATGTCTGTAATTATGCCTTTCTTCCAGGTAGAGCTGGTTATGTGAAGGCACGTGGTGTATTCTCACAGGTCAAGGACCTTGTCAACTTCCCCCTTGTGTTTGCAGTCTCTTGTTCTCTGAATTAGTGTTTCCTTACCCACTCTGGAGGTGGGAGGCAGCAGGAGAAACTGGATATCCCCTTGGTCACATCAGTATTAATTTTCTATTGTAATGTGACTTAGTGAGGGCATGCATTTATTTGAATTTCTCAGTACCTATAGATTCTGAAGGTACTATGAACAGATTTTATAAGCCAGGAGTTATTTTTCTCTGACATTCTTTATTATTTTATACAGTTACCATTTTCCAGAAATATCTTTGATGACCTATTTTCTTTCTTCTCATTTTTAATATACTACCCCTGTAATTTGAAGGAGTCTTTATTTTTTATTTTATGTATTTTAAAATATTTAATTTATTTATTTGACAAGACAGAGATCACAAGTAGGCAGGGAGGCAGGCAGAGAGAGAGGAAGGGAGACAGGCTCCATGCTGAGCAGAAAGCCCCATGCAGGTCTCCATTCCAGAACCCTGGGAACATGACCTGAGCCGAAGGCAGAGGCTTTAACCCACTGAGCCACCCAGGTGCCCCTGAAGGAGTCTTTTTTGCAGCAGTGATCTCTCATTGACCACTGGACTTGTCTTGCCTTGTGAGCTGAATAAACTAGATTTTATTAATCTACTTATCAACTAGTTGTTTGCATATTTTGCTCAGAATAGGATTCTAAATGGTACAATGAGTAGATTTTATGTACATATGAGTTCTCTATATTCTAATTTGTTCTTCCTTTAAAAGGAACTTTTAAAAGCAACTTTCATTTCCCTTTACTGGTGTTTTTGGTGTGGAGGGACGTGTATTATTATATTGGTGCATAGTTAGGGAGTGTTGGGAACACTGCAGTGAGAAGGGAAATCTGGAAAATGAAGTTAGTAGCCTTTAGCCTCAGGGAGGGGTAAACAGTCTTTTTACATGAAAATTCTTCTCTTCTTGAAGTTGGCCATCTCATTTCCCATTATTCTCTTTTGCCATTATTTGGTGTTTGCTTTACAGAAAATTGTAGAGGGAAATTCTTGGTATGCAAGGCATCCACTATCCTTCCAATATTTTTGCCTTCGAGCTAGAAAAGGGTATTGTTCTCAGTATTTGTGGGTGAGGCTAGAAGAGTAGTATATGGAAAATAAATGGCCTTTTCACAATATAAACCCACACATGCTGTCATTTGGTTTTATATTTCATATGGTAAATTACTGACTTTTTATGCTTCTTTGTGAGGTTGCCTTTTTGTCTGTTAGGAACGTCAGAATTTTTCTTCAAAGAAACCATTTATTTAACTACAAATCAAACTGATCTGATAGCTGTTTATTAATTTGATATGTGTTGGTATGAACTAGGGAGGCTGGCTGTTTCTTTCTCCTGCTGGCCGCCTTCTCTATAACATTAAGTGTGTGATCATGTAAAGGGGAGCTTTGACTTTGGACTAAGCTCCCATAGGTCCAGGCCTTGCTACTTTATTGAACACGTGACCTCAGAAAGCCACTTTGCCTTTCTAAGACAGTGTTCCTTTCTATTTATTTATTTATTTATTTTTGTGATTTTTTTTTTTTTTTTACAGTGCTTCAAGATTCATTGTTTATGCACCACAGCCAGTGCCCCATGCAATAAGTGCCTTCCTTAATACCCACAACCAGGCTCACCCAACCCCACCCTTCTCCCCTTCAAAACAATCAGTATGTTTCTCAGAGTCCACAGCCTCTTGTGATTTGTCTCCCCTTGTGGATTTCCCCCAACTCACTTCTGTCCACCTCCCAATGTCCTCTGTGTTATTCCTCATGCTCCACAAGTGAAAGAAACTGTATGATAATTGACTCTATCTGCTTGACTTATTTCGGTCAGCATAATCTCCTCCATTCTGTAATTGCACTACTGGGTATTTACCCCAAAGATACCAATGTAGTAAAAAGAAGGGCCATCTGTACCCCAATATTCATACCAGCAATGGCCACAGTCGCCAAACTGTGGAAAGAACCAAGAAGCCTTTCAACAGATGAATGGATAAAGAAGATATGGTCCATATATACTATGGAGTATTATGCCCCCATCAGAAAGGTTGAATACCCAACTTTTGTATCAGCATGGATGGGACTGGAGGAGATTATGCTGAGTGAAATAAGACAGGGTTCCTTTTTGAATGAAACATTGTAGAACATGGGATTGGGATATTCTGAATGTCTTGGCCATGGCCTGAACCAAATCACTGTATTCAGTATATACATCAACATTTCCTTATGAATCAAACTTTATGATGTTCTAGTGTTTTCTGAGGTTGTTGTTCATCTTCCCAGAGGTTATAATTTTCCAAAATATTGGTATCTCTCTTTGCCCTTTGGAACTGTGCTTTTTAACTCCTACTTAGCATGTAAAACATAATGGAATTTGGTAGTTAGTCAAGTTTCCTTAAATATTAGTAAGTATATTAAAGTTTAGGAAGAAATATCTATTCAGGACTGTCTTGGTCTATAGCTGATCTATTAGACTGGGTGATTCACCACATTATGGAATGCTCAGCAGCACCTGTGGCTTCTACCCAGTTGATGTCAGTAGCATCACCTTTCCACTTGTGACAGCCACATTGTCTTGAGCCTTGACCAAATGTCCCTTGGGAAGCAAAATCACCCCTAGTTGAGAACTGTCACAGGGACAGAAGCCTTTCATGATGCAGGAGTCTTCCTTTATTGGGACATTGGGAACCCTTCTAGAAACATTTCATCTTTGGTCTGAGTATATCAATATGAAAAAACTTTTTAGTAGTATTTAAAATTATTTATCACTATCCTATATTTTAAACCACTTATTTATTTTTTTGAAAAATGGAGTTGAGGGCCTGTGTCAGTCAGACACAGTCCTGTGTAATGAGTATTCAATGATGATACAGGCAGTGTTCACTTAGAAATGAAGAGCTTAAGTTCTAGACTCAGGCTGCCCAGAATCAAGTACCGATTGTAGCATTTCTGGCTGTATGATCTTCAACAATGAATATTTCTATTTGATCATAAAATGGTAGTAAGGGTACCAATTACTTTTCACACACTTGTTGATCAAATTTAACAAAATCATAATATAAGGACTTAACACAGGGTCCGATGCATAGTAAGTACTTAAATCATATTGGTTGTGGTAGATCTTTTCATTATCTGTACCAACGACACTATTATCAAGGGTGTTGTACTCATGAAAGAGAATAGTGCCTAATCCTGGATAGAGGGGGATGATAGTAACATCAGAAGGCTTTCTGGAAAAGATAAGCCCTGAGCTGTGCCGCATAGGATGAGGTCAGCCAAAAGATAGTGAAGTGAAGAACAGGGAGAAGGGCATTCTAGCAAAAGTATTACATTTTCTTTTATGTGTAATTTGTGATACAGAAATTAAGTATTTTTTTGTTTGAAATATTTAAAAACACGGTAATATTTTTAGCTTGTATTACTCAGTCCACAATTCTTTATAATTTATAAGTTAATTTTGGTATCAGAAAAGTTTTATGAAGTGTTCTTTATACCATCTTAATGAAGTATTGATTTTAAATGAACCTTTTATTTTTCCTTGAGAACTACATGAGTATATCTTGATGATGATGATGATGATGATGGTCTTGTCTAATTTTAGGATTCCTTCTGGTCACAGATGGAGGAGAGCCTGGTTATTTCTTACTTCTGTTTGCTTCTTTACAAATAATGTTGAAGCATAGGTTTTATCTAATCGAGGTTTTGTTCTGTCTTTCATATTCGTGTTAGCTACCTTATCTGTATGTGAATAGATATCTAATCATCCTTGGACAGTTCCTGATGAATGCTTAGCTGTCCTGGTAATTTGAGGGTAATATTCAAAAACAAGCCATACCCCTTCCTAACATATATATATGACATGGTGCCATTTCCACCATATGCATTCACTTCTGTGACCCATAAATAAACTAATGGAGTAGGTAGGACAAGTTTTTAAGTGAGCAAATTGGGCTTATAAATGTTACTTGTCTAGGTTGACTCAACATCAGAACTGGGCAGGAAAACCAGGTCGACTTGATTCTAAAACCTCCTCTTCCTACTTTCACAGTTATAATCAAGTGTACTCTCTTTGGTCATGTACCTCTTTTTCAAAGACCTCTTATTACCTATGAAGGTAGAATGATGTTCTGCAGAAGAGTTCAATATCTCTTCTATTTCTTTTGCATTTTATAATCCTTTTGCTATTGCTGATAGACTTAAAGTGCTGATTATTTGAACTTGTAACTAGTTTCATTTCTTTTTTATAATTCAATAAGAACATGTAGAATCCATCATAACATTTACATGATTCTGGATAATCAATTATAATAATATTGAATAATCAATAATCTTGGTCATCCTTGTGAGCTTCCTGAGGACATCTAGTGACTTTTTTTTTTTTAAAGATGAATTTATTTATTTTAAAGAGAGAGAAAGAGGGAGAGCGAGCTCAGTGGGGAGGGTTAGAAGGAGAGAGAATTTCAAACAAACTCCCTGAGATCATGACATAAGCCAAAATCAAGAGTTGGATGCTTAACTGACTGAGCCACCCAGGTCCCTCTGTGACTTTTTTTTGGGGGGGGGGCACATTTTGTAGTTTCTCTCACTGAGTTTCCACCTACTAGTAGCTCTTTGGAGAAATGACTGTTGAATTTGCCAGAGTGGATCAAATTGTTTTAAAATTTGCCCATCTTATAAGATAGGTGATTGTGGTATCCAGTCTCCAGATGTTCCCCAATAATGCCTAGTCTCTGTTATTTATGCCCTTGAGCAGTTCCTTCCCACGTGGAATAGGGATGACTTGTATAACCAATAGAATGATGCTGCAAAAACAGAGCATGGCTTACCAGGCTAGGTCATAAAACCCATTACAAACTTTTGTCTTGCCCTTTTGGATCACTTGTTCTGGGAGAAGCCATCTGCCATCTTATAAGTCTTCTCTGTGGAGAGGAGCGCATGGTAAAGAACTGAGGCCTCCCGTCTAGACCTTGTAAGTGAGCCATTAGGGAAGTGAATCCCTCAACCCCTGTCAAACTTTCAGGTGACTGAAAACCTTGACCAATGTCTTGGCTACAGTGTCATGAGAGATGCTGAGCTAGATCAGCCTAGCTAGACTGCTACCAAATTCATGACCCACAGACACCACAAATAATAAATGTTTACTGTTTTAAGACACTAGGTTTGGGGATAACTTGTCATACTGAGCAATAATACTCCTTAGGAATGATTTTAACATTAAAACACATGTGAAATATTAAGCGTTCTGCATATTATTTTGTCTTTTTGAAATGGAATATGATTCTTATTTATCCTCAATCTTATAACAGTGATTCTATAAATTGTTTTTATCATTAGTCATTCATGTTTTAAATTTAAAATAAATGAGATATATGGAAAGCATTTATAAAATAGAAGTGTTATAGGGAAGTTCTATTTTTAATTTCTTGAGGAATCTCCACACTGTTCTCCAAAGAGGCTGCACCAACTTGCATTCCCACCAACAGTGTAAGAGGGTTCCCCTTTCTCCACATCCTCTCCAACACATGTTGTTTCCTGTCTTGCTAATTTTTGCCATTCTAACTGGTGAAAGGTGATATCTCAATTTAGTTTTAATTTGAATCTCCCTGATGGCTAGTGATGATGAACATATTTTCATGTGTCTGATAGCCATTTGTATGTCTTGATTGGAGAAGTGTCTGTTCATATCTTCTGCCCATTTTTTGATATGATTGTCTGTTTCGTGTGTGTTGAGTTTGAGGAGTTCTTTATAGATCCTGGATATCCAACTGGTAAACTATTGATTTAAATTCATTTCTAAACTCTTGCAATGCATTTTTACGTATTTATATGATTTCTATTAATATTAACAAAATAATTTGAAGAGATTCCCCCTTAACAAAAAAATGGTCGTAATCCTTCAATAATACTTCTGTGTTACTGTTTTATAAAATGTGTTCATTAATGGCAAAGAGAAATACAGGAAGAAGAAGGAAGAAAGAAAGATACGGCAGTAAATATTATTAGATCTTGTCTACAAATCAAGAATTGAAAGCTCATCAATTCTAAATAAACTGGTTGTCCATAGCCTAGTAGAGGTAGCTTCTAATGTTAAAGGGGCTTCTGTTTAAGTTGCATTGTTGGGATAAGCTTTGTGTTATATAATCAAGAACTATGGCTTTGAAATCCAAGAAACATTAACATTGAGTGAGGAGATGGTATCACAAAATAAGAATCTTTTTTTTTTTTTTAAAGATTTTATTTATTTATTTGACAGACAGAGATCACAAGCAGGCAGAGAGGCAGGCAGAGAGAGGAAGGAAAGTAGGCTCCCCACTGAGCAGAAAGCCCAATGTGGGGCTCGATCCCAGGACCCTGGGATCATGACCCGAGCTGAAGGCAGCAACTTAACCCACTGAGCCACCCAGGTGCCCCACAAAATAAGAATCTTATCATAATCATCGGAAATATATTTTTATAAATCAGCTTAGTATTGTATGGAATATTCTTAACATGATTCTTCCTTTATAAAAGGATTTTATTATCCTTTGCCATCTTTTGAAAAAGTGGTTTATGATATTGGTACAACATAATGATTACTGTCAACCATGACCCTTCATGCATCCTCAGAAAATAAAGCTGTCTCCTTACGGTCCCCGCTTAAGTTTATGAATGCTATTAAAAGCCACATAGCTTCCTGAACTATTTAAAAATGGTGCATATCCATCAGTCATATTTTTTAGATTCCATGCACTTCTGCTGATGAAGGTCATAAACCACATCAGGCAGATCCAGAACTCAGACTCTCTTTTCTACTGGTCCTTTATTCTGACCAGAGCAATTGTATGTCATTATTTCCATCAGACTTGACAATTTCCTCTTGGTAAAGTAAATAAAGCATATGTGTTAAAAACCTCGCTGTGAATCTTAGCATCCATTCTTGTCTTGAGCTTTGACTGCAGGTGTGCTCGGCCTTTTAGCAGGCCTTCCACAGCTGCTGAATTACTTTCTGTAAATCACCATTTTTATTCATGTGTATCTCTTGTTTTAAAAGAAACATGAGGCATTCCATTCTCAAAATGACTTTGGAGTAGAAGAATTTTTTAAGGGAAGAGGGGAATTGCAATTCTGCCTAACAAAAACATTCTAAGTCTGTCTGTCTCTCTCGCATGCGCTTTCTCTTTTTCTCTCTCTACACGCACACGCACACGCACACACTAACTTACTCATTCATCTGGTCTGGACGTTTACAAATGTTTAAACATCCCATTTCGGTCTAGAATTTTTATTTTTTATTTTTTTATTTTTCTTTTAAAGATTTTATTTATTTATTTGACAGAGAGAGATTACAAGTAGGCAGAGAGGCAGGCAGAGAGAGGAAGGGAAGCAGGCTCCCTACTGAGCAGAATCTGATGCGGGGCTCAATCCCAGGACCCTGGGATCATGACCTTAGCTGAAGGCAGGGGCTTTAACCCACTGAGCCACACAGGCACTCCTAGAATTTTTCAAAAGGATGTGAAAGGTAGAAAATTCTGAATTCAATTTTATTGCTAAAATATAACAAAAATTTTTCATTATAAGATTAAGGATGCTTTTCATTCAGAGAGCAACATTTAGGACAAATTATAAAAATAAGTACACATTTTGGAAATACTTCAGATGTTACAGTCACCTACCTAAAATTCAGCCGTTCTGTCCTCCAGTCCTCAGCTTCGCCACTCACTAGCTATGAAACACTGGGCAACTTACTTATTATCTCCCTGAGCCTCACCTTTCTGGTCCTTGTAAAGGGGTTTTATGAAGATTATGCTTGATAAAGACTGGTTATCACATGTTATACAATATATAGTAGTTGCTAAATAAATGTAGTTGTTTTTGCTCATCACAATGATGTTGGCAGGTGTCACTCAGTCAATAATGTAGATATACAGGGGCGCCTGGGTGGCTCAGTCGTTTAAGCATCTGTCTTCAGCTCAGGTCATGATCCCAGAGTCCTGGGATTGGGCCCCACATGTGGGTCCCTGTTTCTCCCTGACCCACTTCCCTGGCTTGTGTTCCCTCTCTCGCTTTGTCTTTCTCTGTCAAATAAATAAATAATCTTTAAAAAAAATGCAGATACACCAGTGGAATCTATTTGCACAGAGGTTTACTTGTGCTTGTGCCATCTCTAAAATTCCGTTTCTGATTTTGAACATCCATTTTGTGAGAAAAGGACCAAAATAGCTGGCTATTGAAAGCATACAAAAAGAAAATATTTTGGTATTTATATCAAAGAATTGAATGAACAGTGAAAATTTAGCAAATTATGAAAACTGAAAGTCATAAAATATGGGAATCGATTAAAAGAGTTGAGTAACATAGGTAACTTCATGATAAAAGTTTGAAACAAGCATGGATGTGGCAGAATGAGGGGTAAAATTGGAGGAAAGGAAGAGTGAAACAAGTGACTCACAGTTTTAGTGCTTGAGATAAGCTGTTCTTGAAGAAAGATTGGATTTTTTATGTGTTTGAGTTCATTGTGAAACTCAGTCCTTCTGTGAGATATAGTAGAAGTTATAAGCCGATAATCATGTTTATCATTTATAAAATTATTTCCCCTGTATTTTCTTGGAATCAATTACTACAAAATCCCAGGGGATGGTTAGTTAAGAAGTCTTCCTACAGCTGTTGGCCTCTATTTTGTTGCTGTGATTACAGACAGACATATACAAGCAATGTCCTCCTACTCAACAAAGCATCCAACAACTCATCAAAACTGAGCAATGAATCTCTATAGCCTCTGGGTATAATCATCACTTTGTTTAAACTCTAAGGAAGAAACCAGAAGTGATTGCAACATCATTGAACCTCAAACTCTCACCATAAGTTCCATTGTATATACCACCTTTGAGCTCAAGAAGTCTTATGAAAAGAAGGAAATAACAATCACAGAATTCACATTTCACCACCCATGATTATATCATTTTATATCTTGGAGCCAGAGAAATCAGATTTGGGTGAATACAGTATAAAGGCTTTTATGAAGAGGGTGGGAAATGGTAGACGCATTCAAATTTAAAGTTCATCGTCTTCTAACAGTATTGTTTTGGCTCCTTTGTCTTTCTAGCATAGAGCTTGCCCTAGTCATTATTATTATTTCATTATACAGAGCAGGAAATTGAATAGAGGAATAGAGGAAGCAGGAGACCCTTGCACCCAATTCTAAGCCTTTAGTGTTTTTTCACCAAATCACATTGATCAAGGTTCATTGTGCTTTGTATGTTGCTCAACCATATGAATTTTTCATTGGAAGTTGGAGGAGAAATGATTATGCAAGTCCCAAGAAAACATGATGCATCAGCTAGTTGTAGTTGCTCCAGAATATTTAGAAAAGCAATAACGCTCTTGTATTATAGTTCCTGGCTTGGCACATTGTGTTACATTAATCACATTAAATTAGATGTGGGGAATTTATGAATCAAAGATGATACATATATATGTGTGTGTGTTTGTATATATACACATATCTATAATTTATGCAGTTTAAAATATTTATTTTTCTACCACATTATCTGGTGTTATAAACAATGCTGGGATTTAGATGCAGACATAGTAATTCTCTTATCATCTAGATAGGTACAAGAGTGCATATTTGTATGTGCCAGAGAATGTGATTTATACACAGTGATTTTTTAGTCAATAATGTTTATAATGCAATTTCATGTTAGGCACTGTCACGATAGAAAGTGATGGATACAAAACTATATTGATAAAAGTGTGATTTGGCAAACATTGGAGCAGGGGGAGGAATGATTCATCAATGTGACTCGTATAGATATTTTTGTATAGGATGGGCTTTGAGGCCCAAACATGTTAGCATGAATGTTCTTTTCAAATTATTGTAGTTTTCTTTTACCGAAAACAGATTCGTTTTTTAATTCTAAATTCTATATAAGACCAAAAATAATAAATAAAAATAAATGTAAAGATAACAAAGGTCTGTTTTTACGCATTGTCTCTTAGGCCCCAGAGAGCCAGGGGACATCCTGATTAGTGATTAGCTTCAGGAGGTTAATGTGATGATAATATATTCGATAGATTGTGAGCAAACAGAATCAAGTTTGACTGACTGAAGGGAGAATATTACAGGGGGACAAGAGTGAACCTCAAGGCCTTAGAGTTTATTACAGGTTCTTAGTTGGGGGTGTGGAAGTGTTGGGAGATGTTTTTAGTTATTACCGTGCCTGTGGAATGCCTCTGTTGTTGAGTCTGTGGAAATCTGGAAAGGAAAACATCCTACATTATGAGAGATCTTCTGCAGAACAGAGAGTTTTCTACCCAAGTCCAGGCATAACCCTTAAGTGAACGTGTAAAGAGTCAGTAGGATTTGGGGATGGTATTATCTTCCAAGGAGTGTAATTAGGAATGAGAAATTTCAGGGGAGTATGCTTTTTCTCTGTGTAACATTATTAAGGTCTAGCATGTTTATAGACAGAGGCGTCTTTGTATACTTGTTCTCACCTTACAGAATATTCAAACACCAAGGTTTTCCTTGAGTTTTTCTGTTGAAAGAGAATCAAGATAATTTCTATTAGTAACAAATAAATATTTCAACCTTGAAATAATTGACAGTGTTTTTCAGAGGAGAATTATAGATTAAAAAAAATCTGTAAAAAACTCAAGAGTATGAGTTTAAGGAACAATTTCCTTAAAAGAAAATATGAAGACAGGGACGCCTGGGTGGCTCAATTGGTTAAGCAGCTGCCTTCGGCTCAGGTCATGATCCCAGCGTCCTGGGATCGAGTCCTACATCAGGCTCCTTGCTCGGCAGGGAGCCTGCTTCTCTCTCTGCCTCTAGCCTGCCACTCTGTCTGCCTGTGCTTGCGCTCTCTAACAAATAAAATCTTTAAAAAAAGAAAGAAAGAAAGAAAGAAAATATGAAGACAAAGAACTAGATTCATTCCCTACTACACTAGTAAAATGAGAAATCTCATATTTGACTTCATCCATTCTTTCAGCATACATGTTTTCAGCATCCATTGTTTCAGGCACTGTTCTAGGATTTAAGCACCTAGCGAATTTGCATAAGTGGCAAGCATGTATTTGTGGTTTGATTACTTACCTAAGAATAAAGGAGACAATAATGAATAATGTCAGGTAGTGCAGTGATGGAAAGTGTTAAATGAGCTGGCCAAGAAGGTACTGAATGGTGATATTTTGAGGAGGAGCTAAGTAAGGGCTGGTACCAGCGTATATGAATACGTGTGGGAGAGAAGCAGTCCAGTAGAGAGATCAGTAAAAGTTCTGAGCATCACTGGTCATGATGAGGACCAATAAAGAGACCACAGAACAAGGGGAAAGTTGTAGACATAAAGTTGGAAAAGCAACCAAGTTCTAAACACATGGGAACTCTATGATAGCCCACAGAGCAACTTTTTTTCAGAGTTACCTTAAAAGCCACTGGAAGATCCCGAGTATAAGAGATACAATCTGACAAATGATTCCAAAGGATCCCTCTGCATTCTTTGTGTTTTCATGGTCTTGCAAGAGTGGACTCAAACATTATGGATACCATAGTCTATGAGTGATGAGGGTTGACTTGGACCAGGTGGAAGCACAGAAGTTGTAAGGTGACTATTGAAGATAAAGTCGACAACATGCTGTAGGCTGGGAGAGAGAGAAGAATCAAGACTCTAAGGCTTATGAATCACCCTCAATTTATGGGATGCTTGTTTGAGAAACATTGTATTACGAAATTAGAATTGGTATTATCTATTAGATTTAACTTCTTCAAGCTCTTCCAAATATTGCACTGTTATTCAAGGCAGTCATCCCTAATCCTTTGGGGCATTTTAGTGACTTCTTCTAGATTGGATATCTTTCTAACCTTTGACTTTGGTTTTCCATAGTTTTTTAGTAAAATAGTACACAGGAGGAAGTTTAAAATGCATATAAGAAATACGTTATGGAGGAATGAAGTATAAATAATCGTGAAGTAGCTGAGTGTGAGTTCTAGAAACAGACTGTCTGGATTTACATGCTGATATCCCATTAATGAGCTTTATAACTTTAAGGAAATTGGTTACTCTCTTTTTCTTCATCTGTAAATTAGAAATAATAACATTCCCTACCTTAGAGGATTGTTGTGAGGATTTAATGGTTTACTACATATGTAATGCTCTGAGAAATGCTTGGCACATAGTAAATTATTAGTAAGTGTTAATGATTTTTATTACCTATTAATACCATTGCTAATAAGAACTGATATGTGATTCAAATTTTAAAAAGAGGCAGCTTCAGAAAAACAAAAGGAATAAGTAACCCTTAAATTGAGCAAGCCAAATGAATAATTGAAAGTGAACTCTATATAAAATTAATGAAAAAAAAAACCCCTGAAAACTCAGTAAGTTCGTAAGTAAAAAGTTTGAAATTATATCGGATTATTCTTGCCTAACAACATGTTTTAGATTTGTAACCTGAGAGAAGAAACACATTAGCAGCAAAAGAAACAATTTTTCAATTATAACCTGTATCATTAAACTATTATTATGTTATACATTACTGGTATTTTTTCCCCTGTTTTGCAAATTGCTTTTTGGGAATCCAAATTTAAATATATTTTTTGCATTTTCCAGGATTTTCAGTTTCCTACTGACACCCTCAATTCATTGGTGGTACTAAATTGAATAAACAAAGTGAAACTTAATTGCTCACATATTTGAAAATAATTTCATCATTTTGAAGAAAGTTCTTAAGAATGCCTAAAACACAGTTTATAAGATATTGACTAATACGTATAGTATTTAATAACAATTTTATCCTAGCATAGAAATAATAAAGTTGTAGAAAATGAGGGCTGGCTTATTTTCAATTCTATAAATACTTTTTTTCTTTAGAGTCTAGTTACAGGATTCCAATTGACTGGAGCATAAGTATACAAGAAATATTTGTGGTACGATTAATGTTTGATTATGAATTTCATGTGCTGAATGAAGTAAAAAAAATTTTTGAAAATGCTGTCTGAATCACACAAATGACAGAAAATAATTTGACCTTTAAATTGTAATTGTGATAAATGGCCTTTAGTTTGACATTTCGAAACTGTCAACATCAGGGTCATCTACAAATGTTTATTCAGTATACATTATTTAATGTGCATTGTGATTAGACTTTGGGAATTTCACTTGTAAAGTTGTGAGTAAATATGGTTCATCTCTGGTTCTCTTTTTCTTTTGCTTAGACTGTTCCAATACCTTTTACTCTCTTTTTTTTTCCTAGAATACAATTTCAAACATGAAATATTCTTTGGGATGTACCAACCTCCCTTTGCAAGCATGATGCTGCTTATGCAATAGTACTCCATTTTACCAAAATTATATACTATATATCTTAAATATATGCCAAATTAACTTTTTCTCCCTCAGTTTGAAACTTTCCTTTCTGCTTAAAGTGATATTCTAGTTGTTAGTCGGCTTTTTGGATATGCTAGGAGTACTCATATGCTGAAAATAGGAACAAAGTGGCTTTGAAGAATAATTAACCTGTAGTAAGAATGACTTCTTGACAGGCTGTTGACAAAAACACTACCACTAAGTCCAGTATTCTCAAAATTTCCATTATGGTATAACCCAGGGCTTTGTAAGAGACTCTATTTTGGGGCCAACTCATGGCAACAGTGATTGCAGAAGTGGTGGTTGGAGGAGGAGCGCCTGGGTTCAGCACAGGAGGTTATGGAAGCCAGGTGACAGGAAAGCAGCCATCATGAATTGGACACGACTCTAGGACTCAACTGACCAGGGTCACAGTTAGCTGGGGAAGCTGACACTAGCTTCTCTTTTAAATACTCTTTGAAGTTGGCATCTGAACAGCAGGCCAGTCCAGTTCCCCATTCTTGTCACTCATGGTGAAGGAACCTGTTAATTCAGTATCTGTACCATCTTATTGGGGTGTTCAGAGCCTGATTATGAGTGAGTCATTACTTCTGGCAGCTGTGAGCACCTCAGTCAGCAGGGGGTTTCACCATCCTTCAAAGATGCCAGCTGAAAACAGCTTCCTTCAGTCTCCGAGTCTAGATTTAATGTTTATCTTCTATGTTCCCAGTAGCATGTTTTTTTTCTGTCTTTTATGGAACTTAACAGAATTGGTTTTGCAAGAGTAAAACCATGTACCTTCAGACCAGGCCTCCATTCCTCCCCCATACCTAGCTAATAGTAAGCACCTAATACTTGTCTTTTGAGTGTGAAATATCTTAATAAAGTGAGGGAAAAACTAAATTTTTTTTCCTGTAGCAGCATTTTTCTATTGTCTTAACTGCTTGTATTTAAGGTTTTAGGCTTCAATAAGCCTACCATTCATGCTAAGATAAATGAGAGGAAGATAAGTCTTTTATTGCTTTATTTCAATAAATTTTGCAGATTCACACCTGATGATTTAATCATCTATTTTTAGGCTTCATTCACTTTCTGCATGCTGGGTGAACAACTTGCTGCTCATTAAACAGATTGTACATTAAAAACTATAGAGTACAAAAGCAGAAATATCATACATTTGGTGATAATTAGTAGTGTTCATTTCCTCACTAAGTACTAGGGCATACCACACTGTTTCCATAGCAACTTCTATTCTGTTCAATTAACTGCCTAATGTGAATATATGAATAAGTTTCTGTGTTTAAGGAAAAGGCCCCCAAACAATGGGGTGATTTAAAAGTTTACAGTTACAGACGTAAGCATATTGGTTTTATGTTATTTTCTACTTTACTTTTGCAAACACATTTTTTAATGTTTTCAGGTTCTGGTCATAACCAGAAAAAGCATAAGGAGTGAATGAATTTAATGAATTTTCAAATGGCCTACTGAACCAGATTCTCCTAGTCCCCAGCTACTCCCTGGTTGTAAATTATGCAAATATACAAGCTGCCTTAACTCTTTCAGGACACCAGGGTACCATTTGGCAAATAGCTACTCCAGGGAACTAATCCATCATGGGGCGGGTGGGGTAAAGAAAGAAACAAAGGCCATTTCATAGCAATTAAATATGTGTTGCTTTAATTTATTAAATGTCCCTGGAAAGCAGGATTTGCATTATGTTAATTTTCCTAAAGAGAAAGCACTTAGATATTTTCAGCAGTCTCAGACTCTGTGGCTGACAGTATTGTGTAGAAGGGACAGCAAAGACTTTGAAGTTCAAAATCTAAGTTCGAATTCTGAAACCATTATGCTAAGTCTGAGACTGGAAACACCAACTCCCCTCATTATGAGGATGGTAATTACATTGACACTGAATAGTTTCTTAGCCTTTATGACCCTGTATGTGATTATATCAAAGTGCAACAGTTATGTGTTAAGAGCAGTCAGTTTCCCTCTTCTCTTTGGTGGCTCCTCAGCATTAATAATTTTTTACCTTAAAGAAAGTCATTTCATATAGTTCAGCTTACTAGATGGGAGAGAGAGACATGGAGGCACAGAAAGATTAAGTAAGGTATCTGATGTCACAGGGCCAGTGATTGTATATCAGGGCCTATTCCTTTCTCTCATTTTTTGCCTAAATAACCTTGCATATTGCAGGGACCCCAAAAATCATTATACCTGCCACATCTCTAGTCATTGGCTGGGTACTGAATGGAAGGTAGAAGAGAACGCACTTATGATCTGTCTGTCCTTGGAGGCATGATCTGGAGCTTGGTGGAAAGATTGAGATTAGGCTGGGAGTTAAAAAAAATTGTTCCACTGAGAGACGCACCTTGTAGTTTTACCATAATATTCGTCCATTTATCTAACTAAAATAAGAATGGTAACATGTATGTGTTTTTTTTTTCAAAAGGGTTGTGATCTTTTGATGTTCTTTGTTAAAAAAAAAAAAAAAGTAAAGTAAGTTTACGTTTTCCATGCCTTTATATATATCATTGTCAAATGTTTATTCTTATCTCTATTATCTTTACTGGCTATTTCAAAGAAAATATTCTAAAGTCTATCCTTTATTTTTTTGTTTTTTAAGATTTTATTTATTTATTTAACAGATGGAGATCACAAGTAGGCAGAGAAGCAGGCAGAGAGAGGGGGAAAGCAGGCTCCCTGCTGAACAGAAACCCTGGGATCATGACCTGAGCTGAAGGCAGAGGCTTTAACCTCCTGAGCCACCCAGGCGCCCCTAAAGTCCATCCTTTATACTACCAGTTGTGAAGAGGCTTTTAAGAGCAATATTTCAGGTTTCCCCCCTATTCTATAAAGCTTTGTGTGTAAGCTATATATGGGGTTTTTTGGTAAGCTATATATGTTTATATGTGCCTTACTTTATACTTTATTTTAATAAAACACATATAAATTAAAATAAGTCACATATAAAAGTTTTTGGACAATAGTATATTGAATATAACTTAGAAAATGCAAAGCACACATATTCCATAATTTAAAACTTTTACTAACATTTAGCATTCCACCTACTAAGCACCCAGCAATGTTAGCTGTCATCGCAACTCGTCTTCTCTTATCTTTCATGTAATGATACTAATTTGAACAAAATTACTTTTCTAGATAATTCCCATTTTGATTTAGAGATTTGTATTCAGAGAGAAGTGAAAAAAAAATTTCTATCAGAATAAACATAGTTATTAGGTAAATTGTATTGATTTCTTATAATATGCTAGGCAGCATGTTAAATTTGTACCCATATTACCTCACTGTATTCTTAAAGGTTGTGCTTCACTGTTATCTATTTAGTATCTTAAGTCTAGACAACAGCTGCAGTACTTTTATGAATCTGAAACTTTTTTACTGTTTTTATTTTTTGATTTATTATTATCACTATTATTTTTTAGAGAGAGGGGTGGGAAGAGAGAGAGAATCCCAAGGAAGCTTTATGTCCAGCCCAGAGCCCGATGCAAGTCTTAAGCTCACAACCCTGAGATCATGACCTGAGCCAAAAATCGAGTCAGATGCTTAACCAACTGAGCCACTTAGGCACCCCTCACTGTTTTTTTATTTAAGCAGAAAAAAGTGTTCTAAAGAATCTGTTCCCATTATAAGAATTAGACAAACACTTTTTCTTACTAGTTATTGTTAAAGCCATAGTATACCTAACATATCAAGAGTTGTTCTTAATGAATTAATCAAAATAAGTAATTTTTTCTTTAAAAATTGGTATTTCTCTTGAAGTTCATAAAAATATTCATCAAAGGAAACTGTATTATTCTTGACACTATGATAGAACTTAAACCTAAAAGATTCAAAGCACTTTCCAAATATTAAATAATTTGCTTTGAAAATCTAAAGGAGAAAGTAGATAAACCAGTTTGCATCCCAGAATCACATCTTATGTTATTATTGGGGTTGGAAATTGTGAATTATTGTTAGCATTGAGCAGTTATTTTTTAAAATGCTTGATAGTTCTTATATGAAGTTGGGTCAAAAAATACTTCAAATGTACACCATTATTTTGTTCATGAAAGAATTTACAAGAAAATTATTTATGTTTGCCACCCATTTCTTTTCAGTAAGGATATGCTTAGGTAAGGTAAAATGTGCTCAGTTTATTTTATTTGAAAAACAGTTTTATTGGAGTGCTAGTTGGAATCATGTTAAATTTAGTAACATTTTCATGATAAATCCCATCCTAGAATATGAAATGAGTTTCTGGTTGTTCAAATCTTGCTTTAAATCCTTCTAAATTATTTTGATGTTTTCTTCATATAATCCCTGTCTGTCTCATTAGATTTATTTCTAGGTGTTTAATAGATTTGTTGTATATGTGAATGGAGTATTTTTTTTCTTACTTCCATGTATTCATTTATTTTAATCTTGTTTCCAGCCACCTTGGCAAGTTTTTTAATTCAGCTTGTTTTACAAGAATCACTTGAGTTTTTGAGAGTTTTCAAATGTTATATGCTGTTGAGCTTAACTGTGATAGGTTCAGAGCAAGTCCTCAGTAAGCAGTGGCTGTTTTCATAACCTGCAGTTCCACTTTCAGACTTCATGGTCTTTATCTATATAACATCCTCTCCAGCATTAATTGCATGCATTTTTATTTTGGTGATTTAATTAATTAATTAATTAAATTGTAAATAGCATTTATTGAATATCTGTGATTAAATGCTACTTGCTTTTATGTAATGGCTTTCATACCATGAAGATTGCCGCAAGGGGACCAATCTGTAAAGTAATCTTGACTTGGGACCACAACTAGTGTAATGAAGATGTTTATAAAAAATGTTGAAAGAAGAAATACTCTTTTCTTTGCAGCTTGTTCACTTTTAACCAGTGACAATTTTTACATATTTAAGAACACAAAAAGACGTTTTAATATGTAAAACATAAAACTCATGGTGTGAAACTTTGGCATGGATGTCACTTTTTTATTCTATTTTGGAATTGTCTTTTAAGTTTTCTGCATTTTTCTCATTGATGAGCATTCCATATTATATTCTTATGCATCCTATAGTTTTATCAGTAGTTAACAAAACACATTATCTATATGACTGATAAAATTTACTGAGACAATATAAGTCTAAGAAAAGAAATGAGAAAAATCATTTGTATGTAAAGATTTATAAGTGGTGATCTTCATAATATAACCCTAACAAATGTCATTTTAAGGACAAAATTGCCTTCTAAATGAGAGAAGTGGTTATGTAAGATGAGAAATATAATTTAAGTTGAGAAAATATATGTAAGTAAAATTTTCTCCTTAGATGTTTATATGACAGCTTTGTGTTAATAGCAGTGGTTTCTTTAGAACAACAAAAAAATAAGATGTTTTCTGATGTCTAAAGCTTTCATAACAGTAACTTTACTTGGGACCTCTTGATAAGTTAGGACTGATTAACTCCTCTAACCTACTGAAGAGGCACCTTAAAACTGATTTGAGAGGAGTTGACTATAAAAATTAATACTGTCTGCTAACATTTGTTGAGTATGTACATTGTTTTAGGCTCTGAGATTGAACACTATACTTGAATAAACCTCATTTCATCTTAAGAAAAATACGTGGGGGCGCCTGAGTGGCTCAGTGGGTTGGGCCTCTGCCTTCAGCTCGGGTCATGGTCTCAGGGTTCTGGGATCAAACTCCGCATCGGGCTCTCTGCTCAAGAAGGAGTCTGCTTCCTCCTCTCTACCTGCCTCTCTCCCTACTTGTGATCTCTCTGTGTCCAATAAATAAATAAAATCTTTAAAAGAAAAGAAAAGAAAAGAAAAATACTGTGAAGTTGGAAACAACCATTATTCCTATTTTGAAAATGAGGAAATTAAAACTCTGAGAACAAAATAAATTTTCCAAAGTTATAGAATTAATATAAGGCTGGTACAATACTCAAATCTTAGTTTAATTCCAAAGTCGTCGTCTTGTTTTCTAATCTACTATTTCATTACAAAAGAAGTACTGACGTGATTTTTCTTTACAATTATTGAACTAGTTTGGGTGCCTGGTTGGCCCAGTCAGTAAAGCGTCTGACTCTTGGTTTTAGCTCAGGTCATGATCTCATGGGTTGTGAGACCAAGCCACGGGTCAATCTCTGTGGTTGGCAGGAGTCTGCTTGAAGATTCTCTCCCTCTGCTCCTCTTCCCACTTGTGCACATGCACATACATATGTGCTCTCTCTCAAATAAATAAATCTTAAAAAAAAATCAACTATTTATAAATATCTAGGAACCCATAAATCAGCTCTATAAATGTTTGACCTTGAGCTATTATTAATGTTTCTGACAAAAATATTTAAACCATCACTAAGATATAAAAGTTATTCTGCTTTTAGTTGTGATTATTTATTAGAACTTTTCAGAGAAAAATATCCCTGTGATCAAAGTATCTGTGATCAGGAAAATTGCAGCATTTTTTCAGTTTTTGATATTCAAACCTAGAATCAAAGCAGTTTTGAATGTGGATAAAAAATTTAAAAAAGTATGTGTATATATATACACACATATATACACACACACGTATATATATTAAGTCATTTTTATCATACAGATATGTAGCAATTGCTATATTCTAGAGATTGTCATTAGGGCTTTAAAATATTAACTTATTTAATCCTCATATTGAGCCCTGCGAGGTAGGTTTTATTATCCCCATTATAAAGAAAAGAAAATAAGACAAAAAACTTGCTCTTGTTTGTGTAACTGGTAATTATAACCATTGGATTTAAACTACAGCTAATTCCAGAATCTGTGTTCAATGCTGCCTCTCACACATTGTCTTCGAAATACCTAATTCAATAGTTCAGTCAGTGTTTTATTTTAAATATATTACATATATTTCACAGCATCCTGTGTTCTATTAAGAAATGGATTTATACTAACTGTATTTCAAAGAATGTAATTATTTTTTAATTGTGTTGTGATATGGCAGAATTGTGCTTTTTAAATAGTATTTCCTTATTTCTTTATTTGACTACTGTCATAGCAAATTTCTGAATTAATTGACATTTTAATTAACAAGTCAAAGGTTCTCAACAGACATTGTTTGATGCATCATAAAGCAACCTTTGTGGTATACTTTGACACCGTTTGTCATCTTATTTGTGCACTAGAGCATAGAACATAATGTTTCTTGTCCATAGGGATTTCTTTAGCAATTGATCATTAATAGAAAAACATAACATAGCTAAGCCTTTGAGAGAAATTAATGTCTTGTCCCAATTAAATGCATTAATTAAAATTACAGGATCTTTGAATGATTTTTATGAATTGTCAAACTTCATTAATGCAGCCTCTTGCCAAAAATAATGGGGGATTATTTCTTCTGTTTTGTTTGAAAGCAAAGGATGATTTCTTAGAATTTTGCCTAATGCATCTTACCAGCCCCAAGAAAGGATAGGTCTTTGGTCTACTACATCATTATTCTCTCCCAAGTCCAGGGATCTGTGTAGTGTATTTCTTGGTAGCTCCCCACGACCTCACACCTGTTCTATTCTTCATTATCTTCTCTTTGCTGTTGCATTGGGTGTGAAAGTCTGCTTTCTCTGAGAAGCCGTAAGTCTCTTGCGTGTAATGGACCTGCTCAGTCTTTCAACAGAGTCTAGAGAAGACATTGCATGAGCTGCCATCCTCTCATTTACAAATTACCTTCTCAATATTCTGAAAATATTGATTGAAAAATAGAGCAACTTAAGAAGATCTTTACACTATCATATGATCTCCCTGATATGAGGAAGTGGTGATGCAACATGGGGGCTTAAGTGGGTAGGAGAAGAATAAATGAAAGAAGATGGGATTGGGAGGGAGACAAACCATAAGTGACTCTTAATCTCACAAAACAAACTGAGGGTTGCTGGGGGGAGGGGGTTTGGGAGAAGGGGGTGGGATTATGGACATTGGGGAGGGTATGTGCTTTGGTGAGTGCTGTGAAGTGTGTAAACCTGGTGATTCACAGACCTGTACCCCTGGGGATAAAAATATATGTTTATAAAAAATAAAAAGTTATAAATTAAAAAAAAAAGGAAGATCTTTACACTATGTTCTGAACTTGTGACATTTTTACATACTAATAGTTTTGCCATCACACTTGCATGGATTAAAACTTTCCCAATAGTGATAGAATCAGTGTTATTGTTAGTGCATCACTGTAGAGATGTCTGTAATGGCCAGATCACAGATATCCTGTGAACTTGTGTATTCTAAATCTTGTGTCTGTATTTGAATAGAATCACTTTAAAAAAAATCTTAAACCGGCTCTTTAATGTACTTATAATATTTTCATACTTTAGAAAGGCCACAATATTTATTTGGACCCATGCTGTCTTTTTGTTTGTTTGTTTTACCTCTGCTGTGTTGCACATGGCATGTCCAAAGTTCTTTTAAAGATCATTGAGGGGGCGCCTGGGTGGCTCAGTGGGTTAAAGTCTTCGGCTCAGGTCATGATCCCAGGATCCTGGGATCGAGCCCCACATCGGGCTCTCTGCTCAGCAGGGAGCCTGCTTCCCCCCCCCCCCCCCCGCCTGCCTCTCTGCCTACTTGTGATCTCTGTCTGTCAAATAAATAAATAAAATCTTAAAAAAAAAAAAAGATCATTGAGGTAGTGATATGTGTATTCAGAACAAAATTTTCACATGGGAAATAATTGGGGATAGACAGGTGGCACAGTGGTTTAGAACCCCTGAGGTAGATTTGGGGAAAACACCTGTTGAGGTAAAGTTTGGGATAACTAGACTGTCCCCACCTGGATTGGGATTGCCAACAATCTAGGATCTGTAAACAAACGTTTGTTTACCTTCATATGTGTAAAGGACTATGTGAGGTTTCTTCATTTATTAATTTTTTCAGTTAGCAGTTTAGATAACGGGCACTTGTCTAAGTGCAGGTGACTCAGAAATGAACAAGATGGCCCCATTCTGCTCTTGGGCAATTTATAATCTGTAGAGAAACACTGAAGGAAAAACTAAATGGTTCATTCATCCATTTACTTAATATACTTTCTGTTTCTCTGTAACACTCTTTATGATCTGATACCTTGTAGTTTATCAGTTTGTTTGTTGGCTGTCTCCTCCATCCAGACTGGAAATTCAGGGAGGGTAAGGATTTGTCTACTTTGGTCTTTGCTAAAACTCCAACAGCTAGAATTGTGGTTACCTCATGATATGAAGACAATGTTGAAGGAAAAAAGTGAAGAGACACACACCTCATACTTATCTATGAAGTATGAGGGTGCCCAGTGCCAAGTGTAAAGATGAATAGGAACCAGAGGGACTAGGAAAGCCATTGTGAGAACAGGCATTTTACTGAGAGAAGTTTATATGCAACAGCAGACAAGAACTCAGGTGCCTGGAGAAGCAAAAGCAGAATAACAAGCTCACATGTCTGAGAGGAGTAGCTTCCTGAAGAAAATGATGTCTGACTGATGAAAGCAGCAGTGGCCTTAAGGACTCTAGGCTTAACATTAATTCCCTCCTTATCTGTACACCCCATATCTAGCCACAGTTGCACACACAGAAATGTAGCACAGGTACAGTTCCTAGGATGGCAGGGAGGAAGCAGAGATTAAGTCTGGCTGGAGGCATAAAAAAGACAAGGAGAACTGTTTGCTCTAAGCTTTCAGAGGGGGACTCTGGTTATTTAAATGAGTTGAGAGTATTCTCCATGGCTGAAGGAATGGCACAGGCAAAGGTACTTAGATAGAGTCTTTCTGACCATCTTTTTCTGAATTCTTGGGTCTGGGTCTTAGAGTTTGTGACTGATCTGGTTTGTTGATGATTCTCACAGCAGGCACCTCCTCCATTGTACAGATATGCTTCCTTTGTTTCCATTAAATAAGTTTTGTGATATTAAAATGTTCCCAAGAAGCAGAAGACTGTAATTGCCAAGTATACTGTACAAAGGAAATGATGGATTTAGAAGGCTAATCATAGAGACGCAGAACAGAGAGTAGAAAGAGGCTTGTTTTGCAACACACAGGAAGAAACAATTCCTTGGTGGGAGATGAGTAATCATTTTGTAGAGGAGACTGTAGAATAAAACTTTCTTTGAAGTGTTCCTGATGAAGAAAATGTAAATTGCAAAACATTTTTGGAGAACAGTTTGGTAAAACCCAGGGATCCTGAAGTGACCTACTGGTCTCACTTGTATTTAGGTTGAAGCATCTGAAATTGCTGATGTTTAGCTGTTCTTAAATGACAACAGTGACAGTTTTATATGGTTTAATATATAGATATTATAATGGTTGTAGCCCTATATATAATATCCCTATATACAGGCCTGTGTGTACACATATGTCTTAGAGAAATTTATCCATGAATTGTGGCAACAAACACAATTGTATTAGCAAAACATTGGAAATAATCTAAGTGTCATCAAGAAAAGAATAAATTATGGCATAGTCATACAATAAAAAGAGTAAAAAACTAAGTATTTAATGACTGTAGTAAAAATAATAATAATAATAGTAATAATAATAATAATTAGGGAAGTGACTGTTTTTGGTAAAGGGGAGAGCCTCCCCAAGCATTAGAGAGGCTTCAAATGCCTTTGCTGTTACACCAAATTATATTTTATTCTGTGCATCAGCTAAAATCACAGTAAGCTAAACTCATTAGTCTAAAACAGCTCTGTGCCGTGACCAGCTGCAGACTTATAGCACATTTTTCTTTCCTGAAACTGGATAGACAGAAATTTGAGAAAGTTTGAGACTTGAGATTTTATCTCCATTTTATGTCTTTCCATCCTTCTAGAAACACTTGAAAAGCCACGTGACTTGAATCAAGCCGCTGCTTGTTTAGTGCTGCTTCTGATCCTATTCTATTTGATATAAAATGAAGTGAGTTATTAATATTTTATAGCTTATACTGTCGTTATACTATACCACCTCTGAGGGATGGAATGAAGTAATATAGACACACCACTGTTCTTACTAATATTACTACTGTGCTATGTTTTACTACTACAGAAAAATAAAGCCTGCAGTCAGAAAATTGATTTAAAGACACAGCTCTACCTTTCCTATGCCATATAAAAGAAGAATGTGGTTTTCTGCACTTTAATTTACAGTATACATCCCAGCTTCTCCTAAAACAGATGGGGAAATGCAATAATATTACATTCGAGGCCCCCAAGACCAAGGGGAAACCTGGCAGCCGTTCAAAAATAATGACATAACAAAGAGAAGAAAACAGATCCTGATTTTTCCCTGATGTTGGACTCTCCATCACTGGCCAAAGAGTGATTTTGGCCTATTTGAAAAATTATGCCTAGTTGAAAAGGCATACAAAATAAAATCCAGTGTTTCACTTTTGTCCAGTAAAAGTAAGTCCTGATTTCAAAGGAATTTCTTTGGAGCAGTTTAAAAGCCAAGAAGCTGCTGGAATTTATTATCAAACAGAGTCTGATCCTGAATTATGCTATAATTCAGCTGTAGTTAGAGACCCGATCTTTATTACTTTTTCAGAAACGTACACAGGCACGCACACATACATAAACACGCCTAATTTTAATTCACTGGGCTCTTGGTTGTAGCTCTGGTTAATTCACTGGGTTGGTGTTTTAAATCAGAAACATCAAAGGTGGTGAACATTGCAGACAAGCAACTTAATAGTAGTATTTATATTTCACAAATTATAGAGTCTTAGAGTATGTTACTGACTGGTTATTAAATGGCAATAGATGGATCAGGACCAATTGATTATTCAAGTATTTCTGCTTCTTCACTATGAGCGTGGTTCTCAGTGGAAGAGAGGTCTTCTGAACTCAAGATTGTTTATCCAGTTATGAAGAAACTATGAAAAATCTACAAAACAGGAGGTCTCCTAATAGATGTCATAAAAATTATGGTGACACTTTATTTGTTTTCAGTAATACCTCAGTTTTGCATCATGCATAAAGGGTAGACCTGATGAGACCATCTAAAATTTCTTTCAACTCTATTTTCTATGATGCTAGCATCCTAAACTTCCTACTTTTGCTAGCAAGGATCTTGGCTATGGTGTCTACTGAGGAAATAAGTTTTATCATTTGAATTGATTATAAATCCTGTGATTTCACCATAAATTGTTTCTGACATCATTAATTCTTGCAGCAAGTCATAGAGTAAGCCATTTGAGAACTAGGAAATTACCAGGGAGGTGATCCAGATAGAACCAGACTCAGGTGACACACTGTAATCATAGATTATCCCTGGTATCTGGGCTTCCTCAATGCTCTTTCAGCCTCAATTTCCTAAATAAATTTCCGAATGTAATTTAGACTAGACCTTGTTTAAGTCAGTACCTCTGCAGAGAGACCACTGCCACATTGGACCCAGAATGGAAATGAGAAGGTCATTCAAGTCAGTCAACAAATATTTACTGAGCACCTACTATATGGGAGGTATTCCAAGTACTGAGGATAATTTAGTGAATAAAACATAGGTTGTTATTGATCTTAGATTGTTCAAACTCTGATGATATTTGAGTATGTCAATTTCTATGTTGAGTATTAGTAATAAGGTACAAAGATAATTCGTTAAATACTACACCGTGTGTTATATTACTTTTTGTTCCATTGTTATTTCAAGTTTTAATTTATCTTGTTTAATTAAAGGCATAAATTAGCACATCATGTTGTTTGCATCAAATTATGCAGCTGAGTTCTTGGATTTCCTTTGATTCACAAAGTACAATTCAACATGCAAGAGGAATAAATCAGAAATATCTTTCAATTTGAATTTTAAAATAAAAGCATGAAATTCATGTGCCCTGTGACTATACATTTTGTGACCATTTTGTAATTTTATTTAAAATGATTTTGTTATCACAGACTGAATTTGAGCATTCTTCTGTAGTGTGACAAGATCATTTTGCCCAAATTGTTTTCTCTCTCCTATATTTTGTATGACTCAAGTTTTTCACATATGCCTTTGAAAATGAATGACTTAATCATTTAAAAATGATAAGT
This sequence comes from Mustela nigripes, assembly GCF_022355385.1. Classification (NCBI taxonomy): domain Eukaryota; kingdom Metazoa; phylum Chordata; class Mammalia; order Carnivora; family Mustelidae; genus Mustela; species Mustela nigripes. Next base: position 40,725,403 of record NC_081562.1, on the reverse strand, counting down.
CTACACATTTGTTTCCCTTTGCAATAGTTTTAAGATGACCTTGAAGTCCTCTTTTAATTCACTTTGGGCTCCTTCATGAATCATTTAGCCAGAATAGGCCAAAATAAAGGACTTTTTGTTCAGTTATAATGAGAGATGGTGTTTAACTTCTGTGGAATGGCCCTGGTATCCTTCCACCCTGTCTTTTTGTCTTGTAAGATGGTTTCCTTCAGATTTGGCTCATGTTAAACCTTCTGTTTCTCCCCCTCTTTCGGTATTTCCTAAGTACCAGGCTTTGTGTTGGCTCCTAGGGGTAGGAAAGGGAATCAATTAATCACATCCCCTTTGGATGTGATGGCAGAAAAATGTTCCTTACACACATAATCACACGTAGTAATTTAATTTCTTGTTTTAGTATCTTGAAAGAAGAAGTATGAAGTGCAATAAGAGTTGTGTTGGGGAATTTACCCCAGGCTGAGGAGGAGGGGGTGAATGAAGAAAGTCTTTCTTGAAGATAAAAGCCATTTAAGCTAAGCCTTGAGTATTTCTCAGTTGGAGAGAACAAAGAACTTAATGAGAAGAATCTCTAATTGCCACTCCTCTCCTGTCAGGAGATATTTCACTTGATGCTCGGTTTCAAGGAGGTACAGCTGGAAGCCTTGTTATTGGGTATGTTGAATTAATCTAATGCATGATTTGAAGAGAAAAGATTTAAGTGCAAAATTCTGATGGAGAGAGGAGCATTCTGTCATATATTATGAACCATTACAGTATTTCTATATGTCCTCGACGTGAGTTTAGTGAGTTTGTTTAGTGAAGTTGTTTAGTGAGGCTTATTACTTCAATTTAAAAATTACCTAAATTGTGATTTACTTTTGTAAAAGGATATTTAGTTTCATGGGTATAGTAAGCCTGAAGATGTTTTTGGAACCTGGTAAACATTGGTTACAGTTAATGACTTAAATTTCTCATGCATGGTAATGTTTAATTGTTTTATTGTTTAGGATAATAAGTTTCATAGAGATGGTTCTCAAAGTACCTATGACTAGGTCACTGAAAGGATTAAGAATCAAACTAAAGATACTGATAATGATAGGCACTGCTTCCAAACTTTCTACCACTATTTAAGTGATGTGATCCAATCGAGTGAGAGACTGAGGATGGAAAACACATATTCTTACAAATTTTAACAGTCATTATAAATCTAGATGAAATTCAGCCGGATGACTCCGATAGTTATTTAAACTATTAGGTCACCTTTTAGACTCATCAAAGTGCAACTATATTGTACATTGTTGATACATTTTAATGAAGAATGCCTGGGACGACACAGGGCCTTTCTTTTTTTTTTTTTTTTAAAGATTTTATTTGTTTATTTGACAGACAGAGATCACAAGCAGGCAGAGAGGCAGACAGAGAGAGAGGAAAGGGAAGCAGGCCCCCGCAGAGCAGAGAGCCGGATGCCTGGCTCTGTCCCAGGACCCCAGGACCATGACCCGAGCCGAAGGCAGAGGCCCAACCCACTGAGCCACCCAGGCGCCCCTGACACAATCCCTTTGATTCAAATTAATTGTAAGACTTTTCTACATTTCGGCTCTGCTGTTTACATTAATGACCTACTAGCACACATAACTCTATTAATTTCTTAGGAAATTTGAGCCATTAAACCCCAAGGGAATTCCCCATCATGTTTATATTGACGTTAAAAGTTACTGAGGTAAAATTTCAACTGCTTTTTCTCCGTGAGCCCTTAATTCTTCCATACTTACGACTGATCGATTCTTGTGTTTCCTCCACTTTGGTGTTGATTAGTTTGTGACTCCCAACATATTTTCCCATGGTTTTTTCTTTTCTTTCATTATTCATACAGCCTATGAATGTGATTGCAGTAGATTATAATATAGCGACAGGGTTTTGAAATATCTTTCAATACACATAAATACACATACTCCCCAAAGGAAAACCTCTGAGACCTAGTCCATAGTTGGGGCAGCCTTTGCCCTTAACTTCTTGAAACCATATCTGTACACGGTATATATGCGTTTATGAGTAAGTAACGACTGCATCAGATAGCTAGTGTTCTTTCCATATCGTATGGCTCCAGGGGCTGGAATTGGACTATTAGCTGAGCTGGTGTTTATTTCTTAGTCTATTTCACTTACATACAGGAGGCTACAAGGTGGCCATTTAAACAAAAATTGAATTTTTGGAAAGAATGTCTCATAATTTAGGTAGTAAAAGGAAAAGCTGAAGATCTAGGCTTTGAAAAAGAAAGGGTTAGAGAGGCTCTTGGCTTTGTGTAGCAGGAGTTCACATCCCGTGCTTGGGAATATAACTTCAAGGAGAATCTAGTGGAATAGTATTTGGTCTGTTCTCCAGTTGCAGCTAGGGAAAGACAGGTATTAGTATGGGAAGAATGGCTTTCAAAGCATAGGGTTGGCAGAATGAGCAGAAGAAAGTAGAACGATGCCAGGAAAGCAAAAACAGTAGCTTTCTGCTCTGCTTTCTGGGATGAAGCTCTCTGGAGTGTCCTGGTCTCTAATATGGGAATAATATTACCGCTTACTTCTTAAGTTGCTAACAGTAGTGAAACTAGAAGCACTTAGAACAGGCTCTAACAAATAGTAAGCACTCAGTGTCATTAGTATCTCCATTTTATGGTTCAGAGAGGTTTAAGTAACCTAGCCTAGAGTCACAATAAGGAGTGGTTAATCTGTTGTTCAATCTCTGTCATTACAGAGCATTCATCCTTCACCACCTTGCCATTTTGCTCCAAAGTTCCATAGAGCCTAGTCCTGTAAAGTCAACTTTCTCTTTATTATAGTATTTCTTCTAACAGCTATCATTTTAAAGAAAAGTATGAATTCTACTCCTTTAGTCCCTATCATCTCAAACTGTAACATTTTTTTCTGGAATAGCATATGTTGCTCGATTTAATCTTTGCAGGCTTCCTTAGAGGCCAAAAAGATGATCCCTGTCTTTCAGGTAGTAAAAATACAGTGGAGAGAGGTTAAATGTTGTGGTCCAGTCCACAGAGTGAGTAAAGGTGGCAGCTGAGCTTTGAACTGAGCTCTGCCTGATTCTGGAGCCTTGTGGCTCTGACCCATCTTTGCTGCATCTTGGGAAACAGGAAAGTGCAGTGAGGGTCCTTTGTTCCCTACCAACAGAGAACAAGCTAAGTAAAAATGACATCTGTCCAAAGAAGAATATATAACCAGCATACAGGAAGGATGGAAGCTTCTAAAACAAATAGTGTAGTGCTCGCTTCGGCAGCACATATACTAAAACAAATAGTGTTTGTCTATGTTTTTAATACTTTTTTTTCTTTTAATTTTTTATTTATTATTTTATTTGACAGAGAGATCACAAGTAGGTAGAGAGGTAGGCAGAGACAGAGGGGGAAGCAGGCTCCCCGCTGAGCAGAGAGCCCGATGCGGGGCTCGATCCCAGGACCCTGAGATCATGACCTGAGCCGAAGGCAGCGGCTTAATCCACTGAGCCACCCAGGCGCCCTGTCTATGTTTTTAAAATTCCAGACTGTGTTCTAGATCCTTGCAACAACCTCATTGGGCACACATATCTTTATTTTATAGCTAGGAGCATTTAGCACATTAATTTTGTTACTTCCCCAGGACTATTGTGTCTATAGGTGAAGGAACCAAACCTATAGGCTCTGTGAGGATATATTCAATTACCTACTGGTGAGGTCATTCAATAAGTAAGTGTTGAATGCATGAATGTCTTTCAGCCACAATTCCCGAAGTTCTGCACTTTTTTCCTATCTTTTCAGAAGCAATAAAATGTGAACAAAACAGCAATAGTTGAAAACCAAACTAGAGCACCAAAAGGATGTGGGTCTGGAATATGAAGTAAAAAACACATACCCCACGAATGCACCCAAATCCATAGGCTTGATGCCTTGTATTAGAAGATTTAGTCAAACACATGAGTCAAAAATATAATCTTTGATTTTAGAAAAGGATAAGGAATAAATATAAATCTAAGGGTTAGGAAAAGGTAAATATTATGTCCATCTTTGGTAAAAGAATGCTTTGTGAATTATAGACTGTTCAGTGTAATTTCCCCACTAGCTGGCAAAATGGTAGAAACTATTATCAAGCAATCAGTGTTTGTCCATCCACAAATATTATAATCAGCATGGGTCTGAGAAATGAAAGCAATGCTGGATGTGTCTGCTTCTCTTTTATAAAAGAGTTATAGATTTTATACAAGGAATTACAAAGTATTAGTGTTTTTCAAAGGGTGTTCAGTGGATGTTATTAGGATTAATAGCTGAAAAAAATCTGTAGTCAAGTAAATTTAAGAAAGTCTAGAACTTAAAAGGTGAAACAGGTTTCTTTACTATGGGACTGCTCAGAGTCTTTGATTTTATTAATTTTCAAGAAGGACTATAGGATGCAGCATTTCTTAAACTAACCCTACCCTGTCCCTTGAAGCTCTTATGTACCAAATTTGCAAAATACTTCAGTTGACTTCTACAAGTCCTCCTGTTTGGACTCTTAGACCACTTGAGGGCAGAGGCTGTCCCTGTTTCTCTTTCTATCACTGGTACCTAACATAGTGCATGATACAGACACAGTACTCACTGGGTATTTATTGACTGAATGAATAAATGATTAAGTATTGAAAAAATCCTAAAGAAAATGATGGAGTATTTAATATCTTGATGATATGAAAAGAGGCTGACTAAAAACTGGATTTAAATTACTCTTGCTCTAACTGTTCTTTTAGATTTGAGAATGGAAATTCTCTATTTTCTAATTAGATTGATAATCAAATTTAAATTAACTGAAAATAAATTTCTTGATATTTTAACGTATTAGAAATATCTTCAGAACAAACATTTTTGTAGCCATGCACCTTTATTGACATGTGCAAAACAGAAGTTAAAGCATCAATTTTTTTGTGTTTCTTCTTGACATGGAATATTGTTGGGAGGAGCTTCCAAAAGGAACTTTTGCCAGAGAATAGTGTAGTACTTTTGTGTGACTACAAAATAAAGCTATATATTTATAGTATGTTTATTAAAGATTATATATTTTTATAATATTTCATACCTAAAATATTTATTTTTTATATTTATACAAATATAATTTTATTGTGTAAAATGGATATGTGTATACATGCATACACATAAATGCATTACTGCTCTTTATATGTGCATATATTTTTGTTTGAAAACACATATATGCATCTATTGGGAAGTGTATTGAAAAATTCTGGTTTTCTGAATCAAGAAAAAACACAAATGTCCCCTGAAGTAAGAAATGTCAGGTAGCCATCTTATTTTATGGTTATTACATTAAAAAAATTAATTCCTCAGAAATTACTTACAATGGGTGGAACAAATTAAAGTTGTATTTTTTAAAAGACTTGTTTTATCTTTTTAAAGATAGTGAGAGGGAGCACAAGTGGGAAGTGGGAAGGAGAGGGAGAAGCTTCGAGCCGGGAGCCCAAAGCAGGACTTGATCCCAGGACCCTGGGATTGTTACCTGAGCTGAAGGCAGATGGTTAACCAACAAACCACCCAGGCGCCCCTTATTTTTTTATTTGAGAGAGAGAGAGAGAGAGAGTGAGCACAATGAGGAGGTGTAGAGGGGGAGGGAGAGTCTTAAGCTGACTCTGCACTGAACTCAAGGGCTTGATCTCTCGATCCTGAGATCATGACTTGAGCCAAAATCAAGAATCAGACGCTTAACTGACTGAGCCACCCAGGTGCCCCTAATTGAAGTTTTAAAATCAGCTACCACCATCAATTTAAAGTTATGGTTTGTTGCTCAGAACAGAAAAATTTTAACAAGATGATTTCCATTTTTTTAAAATTTTGAATGGAATTTATCTCAGAATTTTCATCAAATATTGTGATATCATAAAATGAAATACTGGAGCCAGAACTGTAGAAAAAAACAGTAGGGTCACATCTGTGAACCAGTTTTGTTTCTACAGATGGATTAGATATTTCTTCATTTTTATACATGAGGTTTGTACATGATTTGTCTAAAGGTATTCCTTGATTTTCAACAACTTTTTTAAAAGTATAACTTACTATACAGTTTACCATTGTATTTGCAGCATGACACTTTTGAGGAAATATATCCACTTGTGTGCGTTGATTACCTCAGCCCATTCTAGAGCACAGCTATCTTCACCACAAGTTCCTCTGTGCCCATTTGCAGTCAGTTCTCCTTCCATCACTGACAAATTTATTTTCCAAAGTGGGTGCACCATTGTCCATTCCAGCCAGCAATGTGTGAGATGTCCAGCTTTTCCATATCCTCAACAAAATCAGAAGTGTACGTCTTTAATTTTAGCCATTCTCCTGTGAGTAGAGGTATCTTACTAAAATTTTTATTTGTATTACATAGCGACTAATGATGTTGAGAGTGCTTTTATGTACTTACTTGCCATTTATATGTTGTCTTCAATGGAATATCTAATCAGACCTTTTGCCACTTTTATTTGATTTATTTCTTGAATTATTAGAGTTATTGATATATTACAGATCAAAGATTTTTATTAGATATCTGAGTTACAGTATTTTTACTTAGACTGTGGATTCTCTTTTTACTTACTTAGTGGTGTTTTTTGAAGAGAAAGGTTATTTAACTTTTCTGAAATTCAATTTAACAATTTGTTTCTTGGATGAATCATACCATTGGTATAAGAAATCTTTGCCTAATCCCAAAGCTAGGGATTTTCTCCTATTTTTTCTGTTGTCTTCTATTTCTTCCAGATGTTTTATGATTATAGTTTGTACATTCAGATATATGATCCATTTTTAGCTTATTTTTATATATGGTGTGAAACTAGAATCTAACTTTATTTTTTTTCATGTACATAATTAATCATTCCAGTATCATTTTTTGGAAAGGCTTTTTCCCTCCCTTGAGCTGCCTTGGTACCTTTGTCACGAATCAATTGACAGGGGTGCCTGGGTGGCTCAGTGGTTAAAGCCTCTGCCTTCAGCTCAGGACATGGTCTCAGGGTCCTGGGATCGATCCCCATGTTAGGCTCTCTGCCCAGCAGGGAGCCTGCTTCCCCCACCCCCACCCCTGCCTGCCTCTCTGCTTGCTTGTGGTCTCTCTCTCTCTGTGTCAAATAAGTAAAATCTTAAAAAAAAAAAAAAAGAATCAGTTGACATAATTAGAAGGTATATTTCTGGACTTTTTCTTTGGTTTCATTAATATATATATATATTTATCTTTGCAAAAATAATATCAGTGGGTTAAGGCCTCTGCTTTCGGCTCAGGTCATGATCCCGGGTCCTGGGATCAAGCCCCACATCGGGCTCTCTGCTCAGCAGGGAGCCTGCTTCCTCCTCTCTCTCTGTCTGCCTCTCTGCCTACTTGTGATCTCTGTCTGTCAAATAAATAAATAAATCTGCAAAAAAAAAAAAAAAAAAAAAGTAAAAAAAGTAAAAAAAAGGGCTCCAGCTCACACATGATCCTCTGTTCATGAACATACCTTCTGCTGCCTCGGCTGATGCGCTGCTTCTCCCCAGTCTCAATTACTGTGGCTTTATATTGACTTGAAATCCAATAATATAAATCCTTTGAATTCAACCTTCTTTTTCAAAATTACTTTAACTATTCTTTTGCCTTTCATGTTAAAATTTATGATTATTTTGTCAATTTCTATAATAAGGATTGCTGGGATTTTCATAGAGAGTCTGTTAAATTTTATAGAGATCAGTTTGGAGAATTGCTGTCAATTATATTGATTCTTCTAATTTATGAAAATGGCATTATCTCACTTTTTTGGGGGGTCTTTTAAAATTTTCTCAGTGATGTTTTATAGTTTTCAGTTTACAGTCTTACACTTCTGTTAAATTTATTCCTAAATACTCTATTCTTTTAATCTTTTTGCATGTCATTTGTTTTCCTAACTACATTTCAAGAATCTTTTTCCTATTGTAAACAATTTTTTTATATTGATCCTGTATCTTATAATATTGCTACATTATAGAACAAATATCCTAGTAGATTTTTTGTGAAACTCTTAGGAATTTTTAAAAGATATGAGTGTTTTCCTGAAACAGTCTGTATATGCTCCTTGAGAACAGATCCCTGTGCCTTGCATATAGAACAGATCCCTGTGCCTAGCATTAATATGTGCTTGTTGAATGATGGGATGGATTTTTGCATATATTTCTTCAAGGTATTATGGTTTTTCTAACTATAATTAATAAGTATTTTAACTTTATAAAAATGAGATTTACATCTCATTACAATTGCACTGAAAATGGCTTTGTGTTAGACTTTTTTCCTAAGGTATATAGACAATGTGAGGAAAAAAAGGAAGAAAACCCACAATTCGGCAGTAAAATAGATTTATTTTACTCGAGAGCATTTTGGTGATAAGATGCACCTTTTGCCTTTTTTTTTTTTTCCCCTCAAAAAGATGAGCATTTTAAGTGAGTATGTGATCAATACTAAATGCATTAAGAATGAATTTCTTACTGTCAGGCTTTGATTCCATGAAAGAAAAATGCTTATGCTTTATCACGTTTATTGCATAATTTGCAATTTATAGCACCAATGTATCTATTTAAGTTTCACTTAAGTGCTGTAAATTACCGTTTAGGAAAACATTGAGTACAAATCTTTTTTATTCACTTAGGTTTTTTTTTTTAAACTAACAATTTGAGTCATTTTAAACACCTTACATTTTAATAAGAGGATCTTTCTTTTCTTAATTTCTGAGCAAAGATTTTGATTACATAAAACACAAACATCTGTTTCCCCCACAGTATTAGCTGATATAATGCTAAACATATATCATAATTTGACTACTATCTAAGAAATGTCAAAATGTACCTCTTCAAGCCAAAGGTGGGTTGATGAAGTTTTCAGTTTGTCAGTTCTGAAACTGCATCAGTTTAGAAATGAAGGACAAAAAGAAAAAATTCAACAAACACAAAGCAAAACATACAAAGCTAACTTTTTCAACTAGTAAGGATTATGCTACCTGTGAAGCAACATCTCTTTTAAGTATATGGAGTGAGCTTACCCTGTGAGTGCATGGGTGTTTCTCTGGAACTGTTCTCAATCAGATGTCTGTTCTAATAGTACATCCAGAGTATAATCCACATTAACTCAAGGGCTTTTACCAAATAGTCTCCCTTCAGTGTCACCACCACTTCCCAAACAACCCATTCATCCTTACCACCTGCCTTGTGTCTTTATTACCATTATTCCCAGAGACACCTATAAGCAATGGGTAAAAACCAGGGCTTTGCAGAGCATTACCTGGGTTCACATTTTGGCTTGCTTATTGACTGTGTAATCATAGGCAATTTATTTACACTATCTGATGCCATGTTTCTGGTCTGCAAAACAGAGACAATAGCAGTACCCACTCCCTTGTGTTGTATGAAGATGGATGTATATTTATCACTTTGGCCCTGCATATATGTATGTGTGTATAGGGGGATATAACACATCTACATAGACACACATACATATGTACAAATACATGTGCTTGTGTATCTGTGTGTGAGTGTGTATACAGACAGATGGATAGATCGATAGCTATTGCTTTGAGCAGCAGTGTCTTGTACATAATAAATGATTACTCTGTTTTAGCTATTATTATTAAATCTGGCTGTCCTGATGTAGTATTTCTCAGAGTTCCTCCATGCAAACCATTTTTTTGTGTGTTAACACTTTAGCTTGGTACATAGTTTGATGACAATAGACATAATGGAAAACAAAATCAAAATGACAAGCTATGACATCATTCAGAATTTGTCATGTGCCAGTGGCAAGTATATACATAAAATAGCTAGTAATATGTTTAATATTTAATGGAGATTTTTGATCCATATTATTTTAGCAATATAATAACTGTACACTTCTTTAAATGCCCATGAAAATCAACCTGCTTGACATATAATTTTCCAGTTCTACACCAAATAATTGTGATAATCAATGAAGAATAAAGTTCTGTTTAACCTATTACTGCTTTTATTTCCTGGAAGAGTTGGCTCAATGGTCAGTGGACTGATATCCAGGGTTTCTTCACAATTCTTGAGGACATTTTAAAGTACTTCTTCTTTTTGACACTTTTACTGAGCACTTATAATTATATTACAGAAATAGATAATTTGACAATATCATTAATGATGACAAATATGATCTAGTAAGAACATATTATTTCAGTAGTACTCTGCTAAAGTCACAGATGCTCACAGTGCTGTTGTAATTGCTAATTCATTAGTTTTGTTGAATTTCAAAAGTAAAGTACTGTATTACTCTACACATCTTTGTTCAAACTTATTTATCAGTTACGTTTGATATCTTAATATTTATATATGTTTATTCAGGTTAAAAAACAGAAATCAAAATGCGTGCTAAAATCTTGTTAATCTGTGTAGATTCTTGTCTGATAACACATTATCTTTGTACAGTAAAAATATTGAGTGACATTTCCTGAAATTGAGTTTTCAACACTGTATTGTGCCCTACATAAGAGTTGTAATTTACGTCCACACTTCTGGAGTGGGGATACTTGAGCTTTTGTGCTTGGTTTATTTGCCCTTTTAAAAAGCTGTGGAAGATTCTGTGAAAACTCTGGACCTTTTCCTCTCCAAAAAGTGTGTGGGAACATATGTAAGTAAAATTTTGTATCTAGGTCCTTTAGGTCACTGGATCCTCTAAAGCTCAACCAAGAACATACTCCACAGTATAATTCTTACTGCTTTAAGAAACCCAATTCTAATATTTCTGTAAAGTTAGAGACAATTATCAGTGATTCACAATTTCTTTTTTTTTTTTTAGAATATATTAAAATTTTTTTTAATATAATTTTTTATTTTTTATAAACATATATTTTTATCCCCAGGGGTACAGGTCTGTGAATCACCAGGTTTACACACTTCACAGCACTCACCAAAGCACATACCCTCCCCAATGTCCATAATCCCACCCCCTTCTCCCAAACCCCCTCCCCCCAGCAACCCTCAGTTTGTTTTGTGAGATTAAGAGTCACTTATGGTTTGTCTCCCTCCCAATCCCATCTTCTTTCATTTATTCTTCTCCTACCCACTTAAGCCCCCATGTTGCATCACCACTTCCTCATATCAGGGAGATCATATGATAGTTGTCTTTCTCCGCTTGACTTATTTCGCTAAGCATGATACCCTCTAGTTCCATCCATGTTGTCGCAAATGGCAAGATTTCATTTCTTTTGATGGCTGCATAGTATTCCATTGTGTATATATACCACATCTTCTTGATCCATTCATCTGTTGATGGACATCTAGGTTCTTTCCATAGTTTGGCTATTGTGGACATTGCTGCTATAAACATTCGAGTACACGTGCCCCTTTGGATCACTACGTTTGTATCTTTAGGGTAAATACCCAATAGTGCAATTGCTGGGTCATAGGGCAGTATCACAGAAATCTTACTGCCTTTTGGGTTTTACATTTTTAGTATGATGGGACAAATCACTGTGGGCCTGTGTCATTTCATATTATAGTTTTTTGTGTGTGTATGAGGATTAAAATTTTAAAAAATAATGTATTATTCTGGAAAAAAAGAGCATTATTTCTGAATCTTCTTTTCCTTATCTACAAATGTGTCTTTTCTATCAGGAAATTGTGGGGAAGTCTTTGTTATTGGTCAAATGTTCTAGTATCTTAGGTAAATGAAGACTGTTTAGAGTTCACAGATCTTTAAAGTCATTTATATTCTGAAATTGTTGGCAAATTAAGCATTCATTATTGAACAACTCCTGCATGCTAGTCTCTTATACCTGGCACATTTTTGGCATATTCAATACATGATTATTCCTATTTTGCAGTTTGGGTACCTGAGACTGAGTTTCTTTGAGTAACTTTCCTAGGATTACTTAATCAGTAATTGCTCAGTTACTCAAAAGACAGATGGGGATCCCAGCTAATACAGTCCAAGGCTGAAAAGTCAGCCTTGCAACTGCATTGTTCCACTGCAAGCTAAAATGATTTGCCTAGAATTATCACTGCAAGCTAAACATTCCACTGCAAGCTAAAATGATTTGCCTAGAATTATCAAAGGGCTATTACTTTGATAATTTCTTAAATTAGAAGAGAAATATACATCATATGACATCTTGAAATCTTTATACATTTCATTTTAATTCATTCAATAAATATTTAGCTAGTGCCTAGGATTATCTTACTTGACAAATGAGAAAACAGGAACCTATGAGATTAGGATTATAATTGATTGTTTATTAATCATAACTTATATGTCTAATTTTTGTTTCTAATTATCTGTTTTTACAAATTTCCACATTAAATTCTTTTATATATATTCATGCAGACACACCTAGTCCCAAGTGGTTCTAGTCATCTGTGTGATGAGTTTATTTAGTTAGAGACTGCTTTACTGTGTCTTTCAAATCACATTCAAATTACTAGCAGAACACTGGTCCTTGATTTGTGATTTCAGTAATTTTTCTGTTGAACCAAATGCCTTATACACAGGAGGCAAGGAACAAATAATTGCACAATGAGTGAATGAATTTATAATGCCTAGCTTGCAAAGTCAGATCAATTACATTAAATGAAGGAACACCGTGGTTGAATCTGTAGTATGTGAAAGAGGCCAAATGTCATGAATATTGTCTATTAGAAAAAAAATACTGCACAGGAAAATGATAGTTTCAATTTAATGTATGCTGAGAATGAATTCAAAGACTGTAGAGCAGTTGACTTGTACTAAATAAGTCTAGATATTCTGCTAAAGTATTGAATTATGAATCAAATCCTCTTATTTAAAGATATCTATCGTACTTCCTTGAAGTCTATTATATCTGGATTAAGTGTTTTTATTTGATTTAGAATTCTGCTTTGATATTCACATTAGATGGGGGATAGAATTTATTTGAAAGAAATTATTTTCAGATTAACTTGATTCATTATACTTCTATTCTTTGTATTACTTGCCATGGTAGGTAACAGTGGGGTTTTTTTGGAAGTAGATTTGTTTTCTGGGTGTTTCCTATTTAATTTCTTAAAGAAGCCAAAACATGTAATGGTCACTATAAAATAAGGGTATCTTATAAATGAAGAATATATTAAGCAGAAATTATATAACTAAAATGGAGTTTGTGAGGATTGAGTACTGACTTACTTGGAAACAATAACCTCAAGTTTAATTTTCAGAATGCAAACAGAGTTTTTTCGGTCTCCATTCTCATGGATCATGTGAAGTGAGAATGCCAATTTTGAAGGAAAGGAGCTATTTTAGTTAGTGTGAAAATGGATTTGAAAAATTTCATGACTATTTTAGGATTATCTTGAAGGGTAATAAAAAAACAAACAAACAAAACTTCCAAAAAGTATGCATGCCTTTTGTTCTTCCTGTTTTTTTTGCACTTAAAAAAAAAAAAAAAAAGATGGGCATTTGCACATTGATTCATAGCTTTGCCCAAATTTGTAGTTAGTACCTGAAAGTGTTTTCTTATATTTAGTAGTAATCAACTCTATTTTGCTATATAAATTCTATTTTTTAAAATTTATTTATTTGAGAGAGAGGGGAGAGAGAGAGAGAGCATGAGTACAGGGAGTGGCAGAGAGAGAGAAAGAAACAGACTTCCCACTGAGGAGGGAGCCTGACCCAGGACAGGAATCATGACCTGAGCCAAAGGCAGATGCTTAACTGATTGAGCCACCCAGGTGCAGCTATAGTTTCTAATTTTAAGAAATATTTTTCATACTTAATCATTAAATCAGGTTATTAATTTATGGGAATATCATTTTTTTCCTCAACTTTTTGCCGAATGGTTTCTCTCTGTGATTAAAAAACTCCATTGATGATGAGTTTTGGTTTTATTGTTCTTACGTATATTGAATCTAAAATCCACTTTTTTATAATCAGATTGAATTGCAAGAGCCTTGTATTAGTATGCTGTATGAATGATTCAGCAGGGCTTAATAGCTAGAATAGCCATTTCCTATGATCCATTGATAGAAGTAGCATTAGTAAACACCACTGATAACCATTAAGAAGATTTTCTTTTTTATTAATACCCAAAGTGTAACATATATTTTCAGGTTCCTATGTCAGCTTTTAAACATGAAATTATTCTTGAGCCAATGAAGGTATTTGTCTTAGAGAATATTAAAGATGAAATAATTTGTTGAACACCATCCCAAGTAAATCTGATTCACAAATGGCATCAAATTGATTTGAAAGGAATATTTATTCCTGTATTTTTGTGTGGTGTGTTTGTTTTCACCTTCTCCTAAGATTAAGCTACTTATAAAAGAATAAGCGAAGAGGTAGTTGGAGATCCTTTTCTCTTGGGAAGAATTTTCAACAGGGAAGATTCATTTCTCAAACTGTGATACATAGGAGAAGAATTATAAGCAAGTTCTTTTTTATATCTATATATTTTTCTAATCTATTATGTCAATGCCCAGTGTAATTGTGCTTTGTAGAGTGGTGTTTGATATTCATATTTCAACCTTCCTGTGCCAAAAGAACAAGAATTTGGTTAGCCTTAGATTGTGAATATAGGTTTTTATTAAACATATTTACAGCCCCCTATATACTCGTTACCTAATTTTTAACATCCAAATTAATATCTCAAGTCATGAGATGAATCATTATTTCCAAAGGGATCTTAAAATACTATTAAGAATGTCATAAAATGTTGTGCCATTTAGCTGTCTCGGAGAACCGTAAAATCTATGTTTCTGCATAAATGTAAAATGGGCAAACAGATTTATGAGGTCTTCCTGCAGCATTGGCTTTGGGCCATCCTTAGTTCATGTGATTTGGGTCATATTAACTAAAAAGGAGTTCATGATTATTATGGTCTGAATATATCCCCCCAAATTCCAAGGTTACCCATAACCTCCAAGGTTATGGTCATGGGGGTGGGGCCTTTGGGAGGTGATTAGGTTATGATAGGGTAGTTCTCATGAATGGGATTTGTAATGTTTTGAAAAAGGCCTAGAAAGATCCCTTACCCCTTTGACAATGTGAGGATACACGAAGTCTGTAATCCAGAAGAAGGTCCTCACTTGATCATGCTGGCACACTGACCTCAGACCTCCAGCCTCTAGAACTGTGAGAAATAAATTTCTGTTGTTTATAAATCACTCCCTCTTTGTTACTGTGTTATAACAGCCCAAACTGACAGTGATATTCTGTGGCCTGCCTACACAGACAAAGATAATGATACCTGTATTTCTTACCTCTGAATGTTACAGTCTGACTCCCTGGACAATATAGTTTAGGGTCAGCAACCAAATGCAGATAGTTTCAAATCATATTCAAATTTGGAATATGCAGTTTTTAAAAATTCTATATCCATTTAAGCCCCTTCATTCATTCAGTTAATATGTTTTGACCACACACTGTATGTCCTAAGTGATATGTTTGGTAATGAGGCTACATTGGTGACCAAGTTAGCCCTGTCTACATAGAGCTTAAACTCTAAAGGGCAAAACAAATAAATGTTGAATAATTAAGCATTCATATCAACTGTAATAAGAGATGCAAGAGGAGAACAGGTGTGATGAGCATATTTAAGAGCAGAACCTGACCTTTATGGGTGGTCAGTGAAACATTCCTGGGGAAATAAATCTTTAGATTGGGACTTGGAGGGAAAAGGAGTAGGGTAAGAGCATTTCAAGCAAAGAGGGAGTATGCATGAAATCTTCAAGGTATGTAGGGTGTATTTACATATGCTAAAATATTCATGCTGTGCACCGGATGTGAAGAAAAATGTATTTTATATATTTCATCATTATTCGGTTCTCTTTGTGAATATCTGATTGTGTCAGTCTGAGTTTGACCAGAAAAAAAGAAATAGTAGGAGATACATATTAAAAGACTTAAGGCATATAATTGGCTTACACAACTGTGGGGACAGGCTAGGCTAGGTAAGTAAGGGAAATCCACAGGGCAGGCTTTCAAAAACGGTGGGATGGAATTCTCAGCAGGAGCTAGAGCTTCTGTCCAAAGGCTAAATTTTCCTCAGCTCTACTTTTAAGACCTATCAACTGAAAGGCTCACCCAGAATACCTTGGATAATTCTTCTTATTTAAAGTCTACTGATTATGGAGTTCAATCATATCCACACAGTACCTTCATAGCAAAACCTAGGTTAGTGTTTAATTGAATAACTGGGAACTGCAGCCTAGGCAGGTTGACACATGAAATTGACCATCACACCAATACAATTTAAATTAGTCCAGTTTTACATTTAATATTAAACAGCCCTTTGAGGTAAACCTCAGCCTCTCATTTAGACAAAAAAATGTGTTCTTTAGACTACCTCCCTTTCAACCTACTTCTGTCTCCATGATGACATCCAGGGGTTGAGGGCTGAGTGTTCTGGGAAGGTTGTGTCTCATGAGATGCGGAGTCAGGGGAGGGTTTTAAAGTTCCCTCTCATTGACCTGGTTGATGTATGCTTTTCTGTCCTATACAACTGTCCTGACCAGTGTTTCTAGACTCTTCTCAGAGGCTAGTAATGTAAACCTCTAACCCTGTCTTTTACCTCCTATTTGTCCCTCAACCTGGGAATTTCCATAGTCCATCAGTCATCAAGAGGGGTTGGTGGTAAACCCAACTAGTTCTCAAGACATCCTCTTCATGTGGGAAGTAGATTCCAAATGCTAGCTCTGAGACTGTCCTCTGCCTGCAAGCACTGCACCAGCTTGATGTGGTTGCTCCCTTCTTCAACAGATGGGAGCCAGCAAGGTGACACGCTCTCATGGCCTCTTTCAAGGAGATGATGGGCTATGCTCAGTGCTCCCCACTGCAGAGACAACGCATATCTAATGTTGGTTTTATTTTTATTTTTTTCCTTCCTAAAATCTACCGGGGTTAGAAAGGTGTGGGCTTCCTCTCTTTCTTTTTTTCCAGAACTGTTCTTTTTTGTAGCTTGCAAGCCTAACCCATTAATGTCTTTTGAAAGGTATAATTCAAACATTGATTATATTGTCCTTCACCTGCTCGTGGATTGAGGAGAAAGGACTTGCTTTTCTTCTGCTGATAAACTGTTTATTAGTGAAAGTTAAGGAATTAGGGGTGGGATGAGGGTTGTAAAATATTAGAGATGGGAGTGAGAGAAGTGAAAAGTGTTTGCTTAAAGCTTTGCTTTAGAGCCCCAGCATTTAAATGTCAACTAGATAGAAATGGTAATTAGATTGTAAAAATGGTTTCTTACAGTCATAAAAATTCCTAAACCAGCATAAATGAACATGAAGTGTTTCCACCAGTGGTATGAATGGATTCCTAATGATTCATTTATTTTTTCTTAACCCATCCCTACATTAACTACAGGCATTTTCAGCATGAGTTATTGAAGAAGGGGCTTTAGTTCTAACTAAAGTAAGTTATTTATTCAGCAAATATTTATTGAGTATATCTAGGCTCATGCTGTAATATGAAATTTGAGTCTGAATTTATAATTGGCTAATATAATTACAAAGATTTATTCTTTGAAGGATATCATTTTAGATGGATTAAAAAAATAGGTTTTATATATTTTGTGATTTGGTGAAGCAGAAGCAGGGCTGAGTGCATGGGTTGCCTTAGAAGGACCCACACTTAAAAGAAAAAAAACAAAAAACAAGAAAAAACAAAAACCCCACTGTTCGTTCAATGCTCTGCTGCTGCCATCATCCTAAAATTCTCCATTTTTGAACAAGGATCCCCCACATTTTCATTTTGTGCCAGGCCCAGCATACCATGAAGCCAGTTGTGAACAGAGGGATTTGCCTTCTAATCCTGACTTCATTTGCTAGCATTCAGGCAAGTTACTTGACTAAGCTAAACCTCATTGCCTCATCTGTAAAATGGGGACGTAGCAGTGCCTATAGAGGATTGCTGAGATGAGTGCCTTGCTTAGCAGCTATGGAGCAAGCAGTAGACTTTGGCAGCTGCTACTACTGTCACTAATACATAAATGAGTGTGTTTTGCAGCCAAACTATGTTTTAGGTCTGAACAACCTAGTGAAGTAGGAAATGAATTTCATTGCCCTAAAGTAAAATAAATATAAAGTCTTTAAAAAAAAAATCCGGGACATTACCCTAATACTGTCAACCTCTTTATTTACTAGTGACTGGTTATTTTTTGTACAGCAAGTAGAAAGGACCTTTTCCCCCACAGATTTAAATTAAATTTGGAATTTTTTTTTTCTTATAACTTTAAGATTGCTAAATAGCAATGATTTTCTAAAGGAGAGGTAGCAGGCTCTGATATTGGGCCTCATTAGCATGGGTTTGCTACTTGGGATTCAACAATATTGCTTGTATTCTAAGGAATTAACATTTGATAGAGATTTATAAATAAACTCCAATGAGTAAAAAAAGATGGAACTGATGGATAAATTGGAGTGGTAAATTAGAAGGAAGGAACAAACATAATAAAATAATGTTCCATTTTTAAAAAGTACCCTATTTGAGAAATGATTAGAAGCACAATACCGCACACTTTCAGGGTACTAGAGGAATGGATATATGAACTTTTCTCATAACTGAAGCTTAAGCATTTAAACTTGCAGTGCTTGCTTTAACATATTTTAATGGAAAGGGTTTGTTTCTATGGAAATCTTAAGTATTGCAGACATCTGATTCAGAAAATAGAATGTACTAAGCAATGTGTAACTTTTATTATTAACTCATGGTTATCCCTAAGAATATCATGCCTTAAAAGTGCTTTCTCTTGGGTGCCTGGGTGGCTCAGTGGGTTAAGCGCCTCCCTTCCACTCCGGTCATGATCCCAGGGTCCTGGGATCCAGTCCCATGTTGGGCTCCCAGGAGTCTGCTTCTCTCTCTGCCTTTTCTCCCACTCATTCTCTCAATCTCTCTCTTTCTTAAATAAAATCTTAAAAAAAAAAATTGCTTTCTCTTTGGGAACTCTAAAGGAACCAAGGAATTCTCTACCTCTTTAAAGGAATCTTCCCAAACTCACAGAATGATTGTTGGGAAAATGTTTGTTTTCTTTTTCCTTTTATTAGTTTGTTTTATTTATTTTTTATTCAAGTGTAATTCACATACAGTGTTATATTAGTTGCAGGTGTACATAAAATGATTCAACAATTCTTTTTTTTTTTTTTAAAGATTTTATTTATTTATTTGCCAGAGAGAGCGAGCGCAGGCAGGAAGAGTGGAGGGAGAAGCAGGCTCCCGCCGAGCAAGGAGCCTGATGTGGGACTAGATCCCAGGACACTGGGATCATGACCTGAGCCGAAGGCAGCCGCTTAACCAACTGAGCCACCCAGGCGCCCCTGATTCAACTATTCTATACTTTACACAAGTGTTCATCATGAGAAGTGGACCCTGAATCCCTTTCACCTCTTTCACTCATCCTTCCCACCTCTCTCCTCTGACAACCACCAAATCTCTACACTTGAGTCTTTTTTTTTTCTTTGTTCTGTTTCTTAAATTCCACATAGTTTCCTAATGACCTTTTAATTGCTGTAGGTGGATCTGTTTCTTCAGCTTCCCTCTTTTCCAGGATTCTTAAATACATTTGATAACAGTCTCCTCATTGTGGTTAAAATTCAGAGAGCTGTAAAAATACAGGAGCAGTACCTCAGCCATCTTCTACCATATGGTACCCTAAGAAGTAGTGAAATCTCCTCCCAGAGAGATCAGAAGTAAACAGAAGGACAGAGAGGAAAGGGAAGAGATGAAGAGAGTGTGCCCAGATTCCTGAACGCTTTCTGGCTTCTGTTTCTAGAGCCTTGAAGGTCCTGCTTCCTTTGAGATTCTTTAAGTATCTAATTATCTTTTAAGTAATTCCAAATCTGTAAAAAATATATAGTTTGAATTTGCATTATTTTGTGAACTGAAGGAATGCGAAATGTGATTGTATCTATATTAGATGCATGAGCAGTTACTATTCAACATTAACTCATTTGAATTTGCCTTTGACTAGTTCTGGATCTCTTTCTCTTTTAAACCGAATTCAGCATTTTATATTTAGTTCTGTTAAATTTCAGTGTTACTGAAGTGATGAATTTGAATATTATAGTAGTCTAAGAGATGATGGAGACCTACGTTAGTGGTAGGACCCTAATAGGGAGTCTGAGAAAATTATGAAGGATAGAATGAGATGAAGAAGATAGAGCACCGTGCAGGGTGGCCTGCCTTCCTTGGCACGTTCTGCAGCCCCCCCCCCCCCCCCCCCCCCCCCCCCCCCCCCCCGCCCCACCAGCCTCTATCCATCTGAGTCTGAATAGGATGGAGCTATTAGGGGTGACACAAGAGACCCTCAGCCCAACGCACGTTTCATCAGAACCTGGAGGGAAAAGTCCAATCTCAGGGCCACAATAAAGTTTGCTTTGCCAGGAAAAAAAAGGGGGGGGGTGGTTAGGGATTTTCTTTTTTTGTTTCTCTGGTTTCTCTGGGTTTTTTTTTTTCCTTTTTCCCCCCTTTTTTCTTTTTGCTTTGCGTTATGATGCTCTGATCTGACAATTGACATGAACACAAAGTGCTAGATGCTCTTATTGACTTCCAGCAAATGGGATGGGGAAATATAGCAGTTTTTGGTAAAGTCCTTTATAATAATGGTTTGATTTTTTTATTTCGAGAGAATCATTTTTTCAATGTGTGCTTTTTTTTTCCTTTTTGCCCCGTTTCCTTTTCACTTGCTGTAGATGGCTTATTTTGCATTCATGCAGACTATGTTGCAAGTCTGTTTCATCTAGTAAACTGAAAATTATTGCTTAATCAAAAAAAATGGTGTTCACTGGAAATGATGAGATGAATGAGAGGTTGAATCCTCAGGAGAACTTAGGAGTAAATGAGTAGAGTTTGATGTCATTCACTGAAGATAAAGTACCTACAAGGTGGTGAATAATTTGATGAGTTCCTTTCTGGTCATGTTGAGTTGCCCAACTTGTAAGAGGTAAGTTTATGAGTCTGGAGCTCAGGAGAGAAAACCAAAAGATAGTTGAAACATTCCACAAGTTACCCATTTTTAAAAAATTTTTTTATATAATTTTTAATTTTTTTATTAACATATATTATTAGCTCCAGGGGTACAGGTCTGTGAATTATCAGGCTTACACACTTCACAGCATTCACCATAGCACATACCTTCTCCAGTATTCATAACCCAACCATTTTTTTATTAATAACATACAATGAATTATTTGTTTCAGGGTTACAGGCCTGTGAATCATCAGTGTTATATGATTCACAGCACTCACCATAGCACATATCCTCCCCAATGTCCATCACCTATTTTTAAGTGATCATTCACCCCCGGGGTGTAGAATGAGCAGAGGTGTATAGTGTGAGAAGGGAAAGGTAGAGATGCGACCGTGAGGAACACCACAGAAGCAGCAGCCTGAGAGATCTGAGGGGAAGCAGGAAAAGAGAGCATCAGAAAAGATAACGAACATGTGTGTGAGGGAAAGAATGGTCAAGGTGCCAAATGGCGTTAAAGTCAAGTGAGATAAGGAGTGATGTGTGCCCATAACTTAGAGTGTTCAGAGGCAGTTGCTGGTTTGAGGTCCAGTACTGTCCGTGGGAGGAAGACCAGATTTTAGTGGATGGAGAAGTAAGAAGCAGTATGAAGTGAACATCATGTTATGTGCCCTTCGGAAGCTCAACTAAGGCTGGAAGGAGAGGATTGATATATACAAGAGGATGCATGGGCGAAGGAAAGGCTTTTTAACAGACATTGCATACTATTCTACTGAAGGAGGAAGGAAGCTAGGAGGTAGGGGGGAAGGGGGAATAACTGGGAGACAGAGAAAATAACAGGTTCAAGAGATCCGTGTCTGGATTAACTTCTGACAAAAGCTCAAAACACATACTTTCATGTCACTGTGGAGTTATGCAGCTGGGGTGGGGGTAGGAAATAGAGATATTCTCCTTTTCCAGCCTGATGATGGTATTTCTTTCCCTAAGGAAAGAATATCAGAGTAACAAAGCTGCATTCCTTCCTCTTACCCACACTTCTTCAGGGAAAGTGGGAGGCATAATTTACTTAATTTGTGAATTTGTAAAAAGTAGGTGTTCATAGTTCATTTTCCTCTCTCATTCCGTTGGTGAATTCTCTGTTTCTCTGTTCCTGGGTTGGTAAGACTGCGTGGTTTTGGTTTTCGGTCAGACCTTTCAGTTAAGAACTTTATTCTAGTCTTAAAACTTTGGTCATGGTCTCCAGTGTTAGCTTCACCTGTAAGAAAGATGATATTTTTGGACTTCATTGACTTATTGTTTATTTCTCAAATGGCTCAGTACTCCGGAAAGAGGAATTCCTTATTCTTGGTGCCCCTTATTGATTTTTTAAAGAATATAGTCAACACACAATAATTATATTAGTTTCAGGTGTGTAACTTAGTGATTCAACAAGTTTATACATTATGATATGCTCACCAAAAGTGTAGCTACTGTCTGTCCCCATACATTTCCATTATAGTATCATTGACTATATTCTTTATGTTGTGTCTGTCTTTTATTTCTGTATTTATTCATTATAACTGGAAACCTTTATCTCCTAATCCCCTTCACCCATTGTGCCCACCCCCCACCCTCCTGGCAACCCTCAGCAAACTTTTGTTCTAAGATATGTGGAAAGTGGTTAATAATTGAAAATAAGCTATTTCCACATATATATTCGTGTATATATATATTTATATTTATGTGTGTGTGTGTGTGTGTGTGTGTGTGTGTGTGTAAAGGTAACAAGATCTTGACCTTTTGGGTTCAAGTCTTGACCTTGACCCTTTCTAGGAGGAGAGGTCGGGTATGGAGTAGAATCTGAAGAGACAGCCAAATGTAGACATTTAGAGTACTGATTGGTATTTTACATCCACCAGAGAGAATTTATTAAAATAGTTTTCTCTTTTATTGTTTTCAGAGTGACTAAGGTTATGAGATGAGTTTTTGTGTTTTTTTTTTTTTTTTTTTTAGTCACATTCTTTGTTAGATTTCTGGCCCTGGGATCTTATCTATCTTTAACTTTTTCTGAAGTTAGTTACATATCTAAATATTCCTCAAACTTCTGTCTTTGTTGTAATTAGCTCTAGGATAGCCTGATCACTTCTCTGATAAGCTCTTTACTCTAAACACCTTTAATTTGAAAATATTTAATAATTAATTTTGAAAATATTTCCTAACCCCATCTCTCTTTAGAGCAATGAAATTTAAAGTCTAAGTAAGAAAACTTCAATTTAGTAAACATACTTCAGATGCCTGTTTGGTGACAGGCAGGCAGGTAACATTTAAGCTGGTGATATCAAATATAGCAACCCTTTCTTGAATAGCAATTCTGACCCAGGAAGTCCTTGACATTCCTTGTGTGTCCTGTGAGTACAATGGAAAAAGATCATCAGTGCATAAGGACAGTAGCCAGTGTGTATTTTCAGTAAGATGAATGCTTCTTTTATTACAGAAATGTTCTGTTTTAAGAATTTCATTCAGAAGAGAATCTTACCTAGATTGAACCCACTGCATTTGAGTAGCATTGGCAGTTGAGAAGAGGTAAGAACAAGCAGTGTAATATGTTAAATAATCAATTTTTACCCTTATATAGATTTCTGACACAAGGGGTCCTATGCCTCTGGACGTGTTTTCCTTTTTTAGTGATAAAATTTAAGAAAGTCAGGTTTATGGATGCTAAGTGAAGCTTGATGAATTTTGATAAATGTATATACCCATGTAACCAACACCTCAGTCAGTATACAGAGCATTGCCATCTTTCCAATTTTTCCCACTCTCCTGGAGGCAAGGACACCTCCCATTTCTCTCTTCATAGAAAGGTTTTATTTTTTCTTCAACCTTGCAACAATGGATTACACGTTCTCCTGAGTATAATGTTTTTGAGATTTAATCTATTTACTGTGGATCAGGAATTTATTCCTTTTTATTACTGAATAGTAAGTCTCCTATTTTATGAATGTATTACAGTTGCCCTTTCTCCTGTTGTGTTGGATGTCTGGGTTGTTTCCAATTTTAGGTCATTATGAGTAAGATCACTGTGAATATTTGTGCATAGTATTTTGGGAGACATATGTTTTTATTATTTTGGATAAATACATAAGAGTGAAAATAATGGATTGGAAGGTAGATATATGTGATTTTAAAAGACACTGCTTAATGATTTTCCACAGATGATCAGTTTTGTTTTAAACTTCTACCAATAATATCTGAGTGGCCCTATTTTTCTGTAATACCTCCCACATTAAATGCTATTACTCTCTTTAATCTTAATCATTCTAATGAGCATGAAGTGATATCCTGTTGTGGTTTTAATTTACATTTCCCTGGTAACTCTAATGAGCATGTTTTCGTGTGCTTATTGGCATTCTGAAACACTTCTTTTTCTGAAACATCTTTCAAGTCTTCTGCCCATTTTTAACTGGTTAGTTTGATCATCACCATCATCATCATTATTTATTTGCAGGTATAACTCAAATAACATGAATATAATATGATTTATGTATTGGAATTTTTTTTTCATTTCGTGGTTTGCCCTGTTTTCTTAATGGTGACTTTTGATGTGCAGAATTTTGATGAAGTCATATTTATTATACTTCTTTAATGATTAGTTGTTTTCTGTTCTATCTAAAAAACCATTTCCTAACTGGTCACAAGGATATTTTCATATGGTTTCTTCAATGAGTTTTATAGTTTGACTTTTACATTTAGATTTGTAGTCTAGACTTAATTAACGAAGTTAATTTTACATATGGCCTGAGGTATGAATTAAGTTTCAGGTTTTTTTCTCAAACAGACATACATTTAGTTTAGCAAAATATGTTGGAAAGACTTTCCTTTCCCCATTGAATTATACTGACACCTTTGTCAAAAATCCTTTGGGTCGTTGATGAACTCTCAACTCTGTTCCACTGACCTACTTGTTCTCGTGTATATACCAGACTATTATAATTATTTTAGCTTTATACTTAAAATCAGGCAGTGTTATTCCTTTAGTTTCATTATTCCTTTTCAAGATTCTGAAGCTGTAATTTTAAATAAGCATTACTTTGTACTTACATAGAACCTGTTAATCTTCTAATTTTACGAATGGGTTACTGAAGGTATCAAATATGTAAACATATATGCATCTTTTCACCATGCTTCTGAGAGGCAGTGTGAAAGGATATGAAATTTGTCAAGTGTCTTAGAGCCATTCTTTTGTGCAGTGAAAAAGGTTTCCTGACACTTGTGCCATCTGCTGATCGATGTTTCCAACTGCATTATATGATGATGAACTCTTAACTGTCTTTCCTCTCATTGTTCATTCAGCATCTTCAAAGACAGATCTTCCAGCTCAATCTTTAACATACTTCTAAACACACACACACACACACGCACACTGTTGTTTCTATATCTCATTTATATCTTTGCTTTTTATTCCCTTTCATCCTCTCTACCCAATTATCAACTTCAACACTTTTTTCTCCCTTCCCAAGACCCTTTGGAATGATCCTGAAGATTCAGATCTCCTCTGAGTAAGCCTCAGAGAATTCTAAAAATGCTTTTTTGGTCAGGTCATTGCCAATGTTTCAACCCTCATTAAAGATAATTAATTTTAGTGTTTGTATTAAACTACTCAATGCAGTCTCTAAGCCTAATGGGGAGTAGAACCCATTAACAAATTTGCAAATTATTTTTATAAGGAATCATTTATAAATAGAAAAATTTAACCGCATTGGATATATTTTGTTTCCCTATACTCTGGCCGTTTAGAATGCTCAAGAAACTTGAGAAAACTTTGAAAATGTTTACTACAGGTATAGAGCTATTACTGGCCAAGAGACTAGTGTTATTTTTTGTTTGTTTGTTTGTTTTAGCATCGCTAACTAAGTACAAATCTCTGGTGTTTGAAAGTCAGTATTTACTTGGAAAGAAATTGATATAGTTCTTATCTAGATGTGGAGTCCCTCTTCCTCCATCATGCCTGATTCTAAGTGTCCTGATAGATGAATATCCAAAGCTTACTGTAGTGACTAAGCTTAGCCATCGTGATTATTAAGCATTTTTTTGCATTAAAATCGGAGACTTTATTCTAAAGTTGGTTTTGTATTTTGTCTCTTCTTAATACAGTTGTTTTAAACCACATCTAAGTGTGTGTGTGCATGTATATATTCCATTAGATATTTATATCTAGTAGTTGGATTATCAGACTTTGATTTGTAAGGCTGTGTTAAGACTGAGAGTCCATGACCACACATAACATCCCTGAGTGCTAAGCATTTTGCATGTATTATTTCATTTTATTATCCTCACTTATAGAGATCATGGAGCACTTACATAGCTGATGTAACTTATCCCAGATCACAAGTACATGGCAGAGGGAAGCCAGTATTTTAATCAGGTCCATCTGACTTCATATCAAGCTCTTACTACACATTACCTCCTATTTCTCTTTTTCAGATATTTATTTCTATAAAACAACTTTCCATATAAAAGCTCTGATAAAGTTTTAAAATCTCAGTTCTTTTCTAATGAAGATTTATGTTATAATATATAAACATAGAGTTGTAAGAGAACAATAATTTTACAAAAGCCTAATTGTGTCTTCATGTCCAAAATGCAATGCTGCCTCTTAGTGGGGTTTTTTTCCATAGCACTCTCCCCATCTTCATGGCCCATTAACCACTATGCATCTTACATTAACTAAACTTAAAATTTTCTGCAAATATTAGCCCGTGCACAATTAATTTTCTTTTTATCTGTTTGAATTTTATTGAGATATAGACATATAACTGTGTAAGTTTAAAATATACAATATAATCATAAGTACAAAATTTGATTTTTCTCACTAACATTTTCTGGTGCCTTATCTCTGGTCAACCCAGTTTTCTACTTCTGTACCTTCAGGCTGGAAGAACATGAGCAGCTGAGATGCAGGATTCTCTCTCTCTCTCTCTCTTTTTTTTTTTTTTTAAATAATGACTTATAATCAGTTATAAAAACAAAGACGTAACCTAGTGCATCTTCTTTTTTTTTTTTAAATATATTTATTTGAGAGAGAGAGAGATCACAAGTAGGCAGAGAGGCAAGCAGAGAGAGAGGTGGAAGCAGGCTCCCTGCTGAGCAGAGAGCCCAATGTGGGGCTCAATCCCAGGACCCTGAGATCATGACCTGGGCCGAAGACAGAGGCTTAACCCACTCAGCCACCCAGGCACCCCCCCTAGTGCATCTTCTTATCCTAAGTCTGATATTTGATTTTTATTAGGGATATTTTTTGTTGTTTGAATACACTATGTATTCATATGTGAGAATGCATGCACGTGTGTGTGTGTGTGTGTGTGTGTGTGTGTGTGTGAAAGCTGCGGCAGAGCCCATATTCATCAATGAGTCCTTCAATGTACACTTTATCCTTCCACCTGTGAATCTATACCAAACTCATTTCTGAGAATCCAAAATATAAACACTCTTCAAATATCTGAATCTATAGACAATCCAGAGTTTGGAAATAGACCCAGGAAATGCTTGTAGGTAATGAAAGAGACTTAATTAAGCTTATATCTGCCAGAATTTTAAATGGTCTGCTTAGGTGCTCAAAAACAGGCCAAGTATGAGTAAAAACAGCATATGGGAGCATTCTAGCATAGTAAAAAGAAAAAATTATGAGAAATACTGGATTCTTAGGCTCTCCACTGAACAGTAATATAAACTTAGATAGGCTCCATTAACTCTCTACCAAAGGCATGGTAATATGCTTGATTTCTTGATTATAAGCTACGCGAAGGTCAGGAACAAGTCTTGTGTATCATCTTACTGCATAATAACAACTTCAATATGTCATACTCATTTTTGACCATTTCTTCAAAATTATTTCTATACAAAATGTACCATAATCCGTATCTTGATTTTTCATTTTATCTCCAGAAGGATAAAATTTTCAGTGTATTATGAATATTGACTTTACATAAAACATTTATACACTTCTAATTGTATCCAGTGGAATATAAATATCATAGCAAATTGAAACCACTGATACCCATTTAAGTAGTATATGTACACACTCAATTTTAACAAATGGTTTTAAGTTACATTTTCTTAAAGTCTCCCTTCCGGTCCGCTTCTCCCACACAATTATTATCAGTCCACAAAAGTTCAAAATGGCATTAATATATTTATAGATACATGATATCTAGTGACTATTTGTCCAGTTGATTTTTGATAAGGAATCGGTGAGCAGAGACAGGGCAGAAAAAAATGTGACTAGGAGAGTAGGGTATTAGAAAAACTAGAGGTCAAATAAAACACAGTTGTTACAAGAAATCATTTACCTCAAAGGTATGGTAATATGCTTGGAGATGGAGACTGTATAACACTCCAAATGTATAACATTAATGTATAACTTGGAGAACGAAGTTTCAGTAGAATGGAGTTAATAGAAGTTAGATTGTGGAGAATATTAAAAACCAATGGTTAATGAGAAGGAGAGGCAGTAGAAGAAAAGAGAAATTCAATGACATTGGGTATGTGGGCATGGAGGGGGAAGGAAAGTATAGCTAACTGCTTTGAGCATTGTGCTATATGATCAATAAGAGGTGGATGAAAAGATTTCTGAGAAGTGATAAGAAACCAACTGAAATTAGAAAATCTGAATTATTGGTGGGCCAGATTTAAATAGTTCCATAGCTTTCTGCTAAAGGGCTCTGCTGAAACCAGGACACTGGGAAGTGGATAACAGGGCTAATTCAGGATTTAAGACTCAAATAGCAGAAGGGTTAAGAAGGTGATGAGATTGAGAGCATTATTGAAGACCTCATCGATAGGATTGAATATGGAACATTTCAACACACACAGCAGACTATTTCCGAGTATTAACAAGTCTAAAAAAGATAACATTTCCTGCTGAAACTGCTGCTTCTTTTCCAAGCAAAATATGTTATTCTCATGTCTTGAACATCTGCTGCTAGGAGAAAAAAAATCTAAAAGCTCAACATTATATACCAGTGTTCCAGTCAAAGCAGCACTAAAATCTCTGAATGAATCAAGATGAGCTCATCCAAGAGTCCGTTTTAGAACATATCTAGTCTTCCACCAGTGGTTGAAGGGCAATGAAAATTGTAAACTAAAAATAACAACCGTATGCAATGCCGTACATGATGTCGTCTGAGATGTATAACCAATGCAAGAGAGCCCAGATTTCTCTAGGCAGTGGCTTTTATGTTGGAGGTTTCAGGAAGGTGGGTTAAGATGTCTGTGAACTTGAAAGTTTTAATGGACTTGCAGATGGTGGTTACCTTAGCAACTGTAGCAGTGCACTGTATTCAGATGTTTTTCTCTGAGAGCTGATTGCAGAAACTCTATCCTGATGTTCAGATGTAGTAAAATGTAAAAACAAATAGGAAGCTAAACTGAAGTAGGGTTTATCATAAAGGTAATTTTTCCAAATGACTGTTGTTAGAGTAGAGTTTTATTTTTTTTGCAGTTTTTATTTGGTGTAATAATAAAAAGGTGAGTCAGCATTTTAAGTAATGTGTTTATTCTGTACTACTAGAATTTTATTATAAAATTGAATATTTTAGTATTTTCAGAAATTACAGTAGGACTAATTATCACCAAGTCAGCAATTAGACTTTGGAGTGTTATACATTAGTGTTATACATTTGGAGTGTTATACAGTCTCCATCTCCAAGAGTGATGATCATATTGAAAATAAATACCATAAGTAGGTCTTTCTTCTATATGCCATTCTGAAATAAAATTGAATAATCACCAGTATTGAGCTGTTTTTTTAAAAAATTTTATTTTTATTTTTTTCCTATCATAGAAAAGTGGTCCTCATTTAGGGAATATTTAATATTCAGCTTTGTCAGTTTCTTCAGGGGCCATCAATATCAGAGTAATCTCTGGTGTTTGATAAAATGCAGATTTTCTGGTCTTTTCTCAAGCATTCTGATTCAGTGATGCTGGATATGAATATTTTCCAATTTCACAAGTTTTCTAATACAGATGGTTCCTAGGTAACACTTAAGAAGCAAACTGTCTCAGCTTGATGCCCCAGGGAAGTCTTGGGTCACTTTGACAAATGAGAGACTCCAGAGGAGATAGATAAATTTAGTGTTGATTGTGTGCAGCTTGGGATATAAAAGCACTACTAAAATTTCTAGAAAAGTCATTGCTTAGAAAGGATAATATTTAGTTGCCATTACCGACAAAGTAATTAAGATGCAGTATATCTTTTTAAATGTTTTAATACTTTATAAACATCATTCTGATATAAATATATGTTAAATTCCTGAAACTTACATTTTTTAAATTTCTTTTTGTTTCAAAGGCATTCTTATCTCATCTCTGCTATGTGGGGCAATATGGTGCCACCATTCCATCGTGAAATGATGGAATGGCCAGACAATTATGCATTTCATTCTCAATTCCATCATATAGTAAAAGGATGTTAGGCAAGTTGTTTAACTTTCTAGACCTTCAGTTGTCTCCTTCATTAAAGTGATGATTATCTTAACTATAACCCGGGGTCATTGGGAATAATAAATAATAAAGTATAGGTGTATTTAAAATAATATTCACTCAAAAGTTGCCTCTTTTTCCTCCTTTCCTTATGTAAAAAGGAGCAGTTATTCAGTGTTAGTTTGAGTTTATGATTCATTAGGTTCCGATTGCTAAAATTTAAATAATGAACTATTAGCAATATTAGCAATAAATTGTGTTCTAAATTTGTTTCCTGTTATATTTCTTAGTTATATCCAAGCTAAATATCATTATTTTTATATTGATAATATAATCATTAAATAAATAAAGATTCTGGATGAAGTAATATCAGAAAAAATATTATTGAATCACAATCATCTTACAGACAGATAAGAAATAGAAAAAATTTCGCACAGCGAAGGTGGGATCAATCTATTATTCTGTTTTCCTAGCACCTGCCAAATTGCTTCATACGTGGCTTGAGTGAATAGTCAATCAAGTCTTGGCAAATGAAATGAAAGCAGATTAAATGGAACCTCAATTTAATCAAGTAGAAAGTTGGCTACTATTATGCATGTACTAAAAGGAAGCAAGTAAAACTATCCTGATAAGGATTACATGAGTGAACATTTGTCCTGTCACATACTTTTTTAAAATTCAAGAACTTTAAAATAGCACAAATATAAAATTATAATTTTGAAGTAAAATAAAACAGTAGCAGGA
The DNA here is from genome assembly GCF_022355385.1 of Mustela nigripes. Lineage (NCBI taxonomy): Eukaryota > Metazoa > Chordata > Mammalia > Carnivora > Mustelidae > Mustela > Mustela nigripes. Next base: position 40,694,318 of record NC_081562.1, on the reverse strand, counting down.
GAAATCAAATCGCTGGAAATCGTAAGATGGGGCAGCAGGTGGGAAAGCTTGTTAGAAGGGATTTGACCATTCTACAGCAAGTTCTTTTAGAGCCATTAACAACTGTATTATCGTCATGAGTTATGGCTTTAGAATTCAATTAGTGTATGACATGCCCTTGTAAGTGGAATCCCCTGTTTCTGTGCGGTGTATTTGAACTTGCATCTTTAATAATTTAGGTATCACAGTGGAAACTCATGGCAGGATCTCGTATAACCTCTATAAAAGTTTGAATAGTGCTGTTTCCTAGGAGGAAGTATCTAAAATCTTTTAAGATTAGATACTTAGGGCACCAACTTGAAAATAAAATTGAATTTCAAAAAAAATAATTCATCTCATAAGTTTAACTGAAAATCTTGTGATAGTTATGTTTTGTTTGTGTTAGGTTGTTAATAAAATTTTATATGAATGACCAGATATTAATGACAGTGACCCTTTATGACAAGTATAATTTTTCTATCCTTGAATTTTCATGTAATCTTGTACCTTTATATTTATTGTATCTTAATACTATTGTTTTCATTTTTGAGTTATTTCTTTATACTAGATTGCTCTGAGATTGCTATCATTTGTGTATGAGATCGTTGAAACTCAGAAAGTAACTTGCGTCAGATTGTACAGCTAATAAATGGAGGAGCTACGCTATGCCATCATATGTGTCAGAATTCAAACCACTTAGGCTCTTACATCATTTCCTTATGTCAAGTTTAAAATTAAACTGAGTCCATTTAAAGATAGGGACTAATACCTTTCTTGCCATGGTGTTACTTTTAGCAATGTTGCCAAATACATGGATGCCAAATGTTACTTTGTACTTGTATACAGCTCTCTCCAATGATACTAGTACACAATTTACTTGGGAAGTTCCTATGCCTAAAATTGTATCTCAATAAACATTAAAATATATATAAGAAAGAGAAGAAAGAGTACCCAGGGTACTAAGTGTAAAGTATATCCATTCATACAGTATCTTATTTTGTAGGGATATAATGATCATATTTTAATTTTACATGACAACTAATAAAATATGTTACATTTATGGTTTTACTAAAGGTATAAGGATTTATTTTATTAATATAGCTATTTTGAATGGATTAAGACTCAAGCAACTTGAGTTAGAGGCACTGCTCTATCATTTAATAGCTTTATGGAATTAAGTAAATCATTTTTTTCTCTAAGCCTTAGTATTCTAAATTTGTAATAAGGAAATGATATTATCAGTCCTTACAGGATTATGTTAAGGATCAAATGAATTTGTTGAAGCACTTTACTGAGCATATGCTTTGAAGCTAGCGTTGTGTACTATTCATAGTGTGTCGAATAGCTCCTTCCCATCACCATCGAAAACACCATTAATTTAGCGACTGTTGTGAGCTACAGTAATTGCTTAGAACAAAGAAGCATGTTTAGCTATTTATATAAAAGTGTAGTAATTATATTTCATTAGCTCATTCCATTGTTCATTTTTGGTTGTTTTTGAGTGATATTATGGTATAAGATAATGTGCAAAAACACAATTTAAAAAAAAAGATTTTTTTTCTTGCCATTATAAAGCTTAAAAATCTATTGTGAGGCATAGATGTTAATTAAGGAATCACAGAAATTATATTATAATTATGGTAAGGCAAAAAAGAGCAGCACCTAATTTTAAGAACATAGCGACATCGAGGCCTGACCTAAGCCGGAAGGTCAGTGGATAAGCCAGAAGGTCAGTGGAAGTTTCTCTGAGCAAGTTATATCTGGGTTAAAATCTGAAAAATAAAAGTTAACCAAGTAGATATGGTGGAAGAAAAACGGTGACATTTTTGTTAGAGGAACAGCATATACAAAGAAAGACCCTCCAAATGACGAAAAGAAAGAGTGTCCAGAGCATGGAGAAGGAGAGGGTAAGGAGAGTTGTTAGGGGCCAAGCCATGGAGAATCCTGAGGTGTGACTTCTAGATTCCTATATTCCACGAGCAAGTACACTATACCAGTGTCTCAGCCCAGGAACCCAAATATGGAGTCATGAGAGAAATCTTGTCATCCTTTCCCTCTAAAACCCTGTGTCCCTTATAATCCAGTTTGTAATCTGGAAATCACAGTCTATAATCTAGAAATCTATCTGGCTTCAGTTGAATGACTGTGTTGTGAAACTGCCATTCCATGCTGACCCTGAAATCACTGAGGTGGAGGTACCTTTATGACAACCTGTTGCTTATTATGGTTTCTAGTTACCTGCTGTGGACTATGGGAAGTCCTACTAGACTATAGGAAATCCTACTAACCCTTCATACTGTGTAAGTGTAATCTTGGGTCTGAACAAATTATTCCATCCATTCTTCCATACCTAGATTCTACCATCTACCACACACCTGATTACCCTTGGGGGCACCGGGTTCATAGACTTCTTGTCCTTGTAGTTATCCAAACAAAATTACCCACTTTACCTCCTACCCTGTACTTTCACTCTTCTCTTAAACAGTCCTCATGCTTGATGACTTTTGAACCTTTGGAGTTCATTCATTTTCTTTTTCTCTTTGCCATTTTTAATGTCCATCAAAATAATGAGTATCTGCCTTTTCTTAAAATCTATAATCCCAACTGACACAATTGTTCTACTAAGATAATTGGGACACCTTGCAGGTCTCTGGGGTTTTTCTATAGCAGCACAATCCCCTAGTCCATCTTTAATATCAAGCTTTATGGTACCTATGTTCTCTATTCCTATATATCCCTGTTTTATTTTCTATAATCCTAGGACCTAAAATAGAATTTTGTTTTGAATATGTCATGGCCAATATTTTCTACCCCATAGATGGTTCTAAATGGAGTCCCTTTGTCTTCTGAATCTATAATCTGCCCGCATGCAGACCTTCACAACTAATTTCAGTGTCTATCCCATGTGTTGACAGATGAAAACCAACTACTAGATCACCTTTAATATGGATGGTCTCTCCTTGAGCTGTCATCAGTTTGTCTAGCCCTCCTAGATACTTCATATTTTTTGAAGAAGAAATCATTCAGACACTTGTTAAGATAGTACAGAAGATTTCAATGTGTACTGTTGCAAAAAGGAGAGACATAGGGTTCAATGTTTAATATAGCAACAATGACTGGGGATTTATAGCCAAGGAGCAGGGTGAGTGATGAGTACATGAAGAAGACTAAGAGGAGACATCAGGGGTAGGAGGATTCTTTCTATAACTGGACCAGGCAGACTGAAGGCCGGGATCAAGGATGAGTCCTAGTTGAACAGGAGGCTCAGGGAAGCAACCTGTTTAAGGTTTGATCAGAAAGAGACTTTGTCAATGGCTATTTTTTTTTTCTATTTGTAGTTTCATCTTTTCCCAGCTGATAGCTTTCTGAACTAAGTGTGGTTTATAGTTAAAAGTAGGGACTTTGGAATCAAAAAGACCAGGGATCAGAACATATACCCACCACTTATTTTACCACCGGAAGGTTAAAATAATTCCTACAGATAAAATAATTCCTACAGATAAAATAGTATCTACTATACAAGATTATTATATAATGTATATAATGTATACAGTAGAAGAGGTATTTAAAGATAAAATACATGCAAAGCATTTAACTCATTGACTGCATGCAGTAATCACACAGTAAATGTAACCTCTTATCAAACCTCTAAATCATCACAGAAGCTCCCCTGGTGAGGTTTTAGACAGGGCTTTGTTCATTTGGATGCCAGTATATTTCCTAAACTTAAAACAATATTTGTTAAATGAATGAATGTCAAACTCACAAACTGTCATTTCATTCATATAGAAATTAAAAGGAAGAACTATGGCAACTATGTCCTGAAAAGATTTGCTACCACTCCACGTAATCTGGGACTGTAGCCAAAAAGGCATCCTTTGCCCATATACCACCGTTCCTGGTACTACGTGAATTGAGAAGATCGGATGCTAACCCTTGCTACGTTTGAGGAAACAAGCTGCTATGTTAGACTCATGTGGCAGAGAACTAAGGGTTGGGGGCCCTCTGGCCAACAGCCAGCAAAAAATGAGGCCCTCAGTCTAACAGCCTAGAAGGAATTGGATTTTGCCAACAACCGTGTGAGTTCAGAGACCGATTCCTCTTCAGTTGAGATGTGACCCTGGTCTTGGTCAACACCTTCAGTGCAGCCTTGTGAGCGACCCTGAAGCAGAGGCCCCAGTTCATTAATTCTGCCTGGTCTCATGCCCCACAGGAATCACGAAACAATAAACATGTTATTTTAAGTCTCTAAGGCTCTGTGGTAATTTGTAACTTACAAGAGATGATTAATACATCAGGTTAGCTTTTGGCAAAATTGGGAGGTTAAATTAGGAGCACAAAGTTGTCTAATCCTAACATGCTTGTGCACATTTTCCCTTTGTACTGCCTCTACCTCAGGCCCCATTCTCCATGGCTGATATCTTCTCAGTAACACATGCCGGGACAACACTGCCCATCCCTGCAGTGTATTCTTTTCTAGTCAGCTAGCTTCTTTTGTAACCATGTCCTGGGATTGGTACTTTAGGTGTATAGCAGAAAGTGGAGGCTACACATGGAGCTTTTGTATCTTTCACGGAATGAGAACTCTAATAAGGGGAATTTTTAGATGAGTCCATGTCTACCCTTGAGTAGGAGATATGACATTTTCCATCAAAGAGCTTAGTATCTAATATAGTCAATAAGGGCTTGAGGGGCATTCATGGCTCTCTGAATTTTCTGTGGGAGCTGTGACCAACACAGAAAGTCTGTCTCTTAGCTAGGTGCTCCCTGAGTTCCTTCCCTCACCCTTCCTGAGCTTAGCTCTGGCTTCCTAATCAACAGCACTGGCTCCATCCTAAAGATTTTTGGCAAGTCGTAGTCCTTGTCCTTAAGATATTTTTTTAAATTCTTAGACAAACCTAAAGTACCCCTTCTCTGTTACTGCTGAGTATGAATCTTTTTCCTGTAGGAAACACATGACATGATACTCTTGTTCTCCTTTCTGACAAGTGGCAAGATTCTGAGCTGCTTTAGTGCAAGGACCATACTTCTTTCTTCCCATTATCTCTGGCGACTATCCTTGCACCTGAGACATGATAGATACAAATGAATTTGCTGGATGAGTAAATAATGACATGGAGTCCTGTGTAGGCATTAGGCTTCCTACATTTGATCCAATCTAATCTAATCTAATCTAATCTAATCTAGTTTATAATCTAATGCTGTTTGAATATAACCATGTTAGAAATAAGCATGCTTTATCACTAACTCTTGCTTGGTTATAGATTTTGGCTCATGCACATTCTCTGTTTCTAACCACGACCAGTTCAAAATCAGCATATGTTTGGCTCATTAGCTTCATCTCTGGTGATGTAATTGAAAACCTCTTGCTGGTATCCTACTTCTAGCAGCTGGGCTTTTCACCTTCTTGCAGAGCTACATTTCTCTGCATCTGACCCAGTTTCCTTCTCTCAGGGGAGCAGCTCATGTTGGTATCTTTTGTAACTCTCCTGGCCTGGGGGAGCCTGGGATGTATGATTAACTCGCACAGCCTCCCTACCTACCAGTCACCTCTGTCTTAAGGCTTCCTTGAGCCCATTACTCCCCCAGCCTCGAGAGGCTCCATCAATGTGTCATCATCTACCTTTTCTTCCCTCTCCCTACAGCTGCCCTCAGTCTTGTCTTGGGGCATCTTCCGACAGTGACGGACAGGTCGAAATGGCTGCAACTAACTGACTAAGCACAATAGCTAAAATTAGGGACATTGGAGTCAGATCGTCCTAGATACAAATCCTGATTCTTTGTGAGTTTATAACCAGGACCAAATTGCTTATCTTTCTTTTTCAGTTTTTTTTCATCTGTAAAATAAAGATGATAATGTTTTATTTTATTTTATTTTATTTTGAACTTAAGTTCCCCTTTCTCACATTTTAACCTGGCAGAAATGTCCTATTAATTTCATGTTTTCATTTTTTCAGAATCATGTGCACTCATGGATTTGCATTTCACCACTCTCATTCCCTTAATAACTCATGTATTCAATAAATATTTCATAAGTGCCTATAGATGGCAGATCCTATGAAAAACAACATGGATAATAAGAGTAGTAAGATGTTATGCCTTCCCTGAAATAAGTTACAGACTGGAATGCAGGTACACAAAGGGCAAAAAGTTAAGAAATAAAAAATGTGCTAAGAGCTTAAGCAGGTTTGGGAACAATTAGCTAGGAATTAAGGGCTTTCTGAAAGAAGTTATCATTGAACAGGACTGTACAAAATGAGCAGGAATTTATAAGTAAAAAAGTAGTGCAGATGATAGTCTAGTCAGAAAACAGAATATGCTTTAAGTTTCTGATTTTTCTATCTTCTTAAGTTAGAAACCATTCATCTTTTCTAATGTAAGCATTTTAAATGTATAAATTTCCCTCTATCACTATTGGAGCTGCATTGCACAGATTTTTCTGTGTAGTATTTACATTATCCTTGAGTTCAAAATATTTCCTAGTTTCCATTGTGATTTCATCATTTTCTTTAATTCAGTTAGTTTAGTGGTCAGAGAACATATTTTGTAAGATTTATTTATTTTTTAAATTTATTAACACATTTTATGGCCCAACATAACCATATGGCCCAGCATATGGTTTATCTTGGTGAATGTCCCATGTGTATGTGGAACAAAATATGTATTCTTTAGTTATTGGGCATAATGTTCTGTGTATATTAGTTAACTCAAGTTAGTTGATAAATTTCACTCTCTTTATATCCTTATTGACTTTTTATGAAGAGAGGGGTCTTAATATCTTCAGCTCTGATTATGAATTTACTAATTTCTCCCCTTATTTTTCAGTTATGGGTTTATGTATTTTGAAGTTCTGTAATTAGATGCGTGCACATTTAGGATTTTTGTCTTTTTAATTAATTGACCCATTCATCAGTACAAAATATCCTTCTTTAACTCCAGTGATACTTTCTTTCTTGAAGATTACTTTGTCTGAAATCAATATAGTCATACTTGCTTTCAGTTTGCATATTATATTCTTATTGTTTTCATAGCATAACCTTTACATCTATTTTTCTTTTTTTATTTCCTACCTCTATTTTTTCTTTCTTTTTTTTTCAAGATTATATTCATTTATTTGACAGAGAAATCACAAGTGGGCAGAAAGGCAGGCAGAGAGAAAGAGCGGGGAAGCAGGATCCCCACTGAGCAGAGAGCCTGATGTGGGGCTCGATCCCAGGACTCTGGGATCATGACCTAGCCAAAGGCAGAGGCTTTAACCCACTGAGCCACCCAGGTACCCCATACCTCTGTATTTTTTTTCTATTTAAGGTCTGTCTTTTGCGGAAAGTATACTTTATTTATTTTTAAAGATATTATTTATTTATTTGAGGGAGAGAGAGAGCACAAGCAGGGAGAGCAGCAGACAGAGGGAGAAACAGGCTCCCCACTGAGCAGGGATTTCCCCACGCCAGGCTCAGTTCCAGGGCCCTGGGATCATGACCTGATCCGAAGGCAGACACTTAACTGACTTATCCACCCACATGCCCCACAGAGAATATAATCTAATTTTGCCTTTTAATCCTGTTTGTCACTTTCTGCCTCTTATTGGACTAGTAAGTGCATTTATATTTATTGTTTTTATTCTTACATTTGGGATAAGTTTATTTTTATCTCTAAGCTTCCTATTTGCTGCATCCATTCTCTCAGATCTTTTCTTGGTTTCATTCAGATTAATCAAATTTTAACTTTTTTTTTTTTTTTTTTTACTGTTATAGTTCACTTACTGGCTTTTTTGTTTTTCAGTAGTTTTCCAGTTTTTCTAGTGGTTGCTCTTGGGATTGTAAGATTCATCCTTATCTGTCATAGTCTGCTTATGGTTAATATTGTATCACTTCACATAAAATGTAACAACCATATAAAAGTACATTTCTGCTTATTCCTAATCTGGGTGCTATTGTCATGTATTTTAATTCTATAAACATTAAAAATTCCACCATACGATATTGTTATTTTTGCTTCAAATAAACAAGTGCCTTTCAAAGAAATTAATAGGGAAATTAGTATTTTATGTTTATCTGCATATGAGAAATTTCCCTTTCTGTTTATTTCTTTCTGTAAATTTGAATTTTCTATTTGGTATTATTTTCCTTCAGCCTGAAGATTTTCTTTCAGAATTCTTGTAATGTGATGGTCTGCTGGTGACCAATTGCCTTCAATTTTGTTTATCTGAAGAATGTCTTTTTTTTTTCCTTAAAATTTTTTTAACAACAGGTTTATTGGTATATACATAAAAGTCATTCCTTAAACTGTATAGTTGGATAAGTTTTGATTAATATATACAGTTCTATACCTACTACAGCAACCCAGATACAGAACATTTCTTAATCCCAAAGACTTTTTTTCATGCATCTTTGAATTCAATCCCTTTCTCCCTTTCTGGCCCCTGACAACAGCTGATCTTTTTTTTCTGTCCCTGAAGTTTTTGTTTTATTCAACAATGTTATATAGATGGAATCATATACTATATAAGATTGTGTGTCTGTTCTTTCCCTCAGCATATTTTTGAGATTCACCCATGTATTGCATATATTACTAGTTTACTTTTATTGTGGAATAGTATTCAATTTTATGAATGTACTACAATTTATTCATTTGTCTGTTGTGGATATTTGGGTTTTTCTGGATTTTGGCTATTTTGTATAAAGCTTACATGAACATTTCCAGATTGTTCTGTAGACATATATTTATCTTGATAAAGATTTAAGCATAAGCTTAATAGGTCATATAGAAAGGCATGCTTAGCTTTATAAGAAATTGCCTAAATTTTTCAAAATATCTTTAACATTTTCTATTTCCACAAGCAAACGTTGATGTTTCAGATTCTTGAGAATTGGCCTGCATTCAGCCATATGTGCACACCTTAGTCAGGAAAGAGTAGAATTCCTTTTCTGATAATTCCATGAGGTTAAAGTCAGTGAGAAGGCAGTAATTCTCCAAGGAAAATAAAACCCTGTAAACAGAAGAATGACTGTTGAGCAGATGAAAATAGTGATATTCTTTGCAATGTAAACCAATGAAAAAATACCACAGAAGTAGAAAGACTGCTGGTTTACTGGATTTGATTCTTTTTTTTTTTTTAAGATTTTATTTATTTATTTGACATGCAGAGATCACAAGTAGGCAGAGAGAGAGGAGGGGGGTGGGAAGCAGGCTCCCCGCTGAGCAGAGAGCCCGATGCGGGGCTCGATCCCAGGACCTGAGCCGAAGACAGAGGCTTTAACCCACTGAACCACCCAGGTGCCCCTGGATTTGATTCTAATACTTCTCCTAGCCTTGCTGGTCATCATTTGCATGACCTTCTACCCCACATTTGACTTCTTTTTGTAACATTTCTCTCACTTCTAACACTGGAGGAGTGAGGTGGATGATCTTGGTGAGATCACGACCATTTTGAGTTTCATCTGGAGCCATGGAAGATGAATGAAACATGTATTGAATGAACAGATTTAAAAGGATATGCAGTTGAAGGTCTTCTTTATTCTATTTTCATATCTTTTGTTCATTCTTATTTTTAAATTGGATAAAGAACTTTTTCCTCTGTTAGTTTGAATATTTAAAGCTATTAAAAGGTTTAAGGTTAGAAATATGTGTGTGCGTGTGTAGTACTTAAAACTAATTGGCAAGTGATTCATGTAGATTGGATTAGTAGCAGTGGAGCCAATCTGGAGTTCATAATATATTGTTAACAGAGCTTACATTTTGAAGCACAAAGGAAATCTGCCTTATCCCAAATGCTATTCAGTCAAGCAGTCCTGATTCCTATTTGCTTGATTTCCAAACTAGTATTGGGTACACATGCTTTGGAAATCCCAGGATAATCCGGTAATTGTTGCTCTTAAATCCTTTTAAAATGTTATGCCATTCCACAAAAATTGCCTCGTAGAAAGCAAAACATATCATCTTTTTTTTCTTTTCCAGAGAAAATGTTCTTGTTAATAGTGTGGATGTTCCCTCCATTGTTAATTGTTAAGGAAAATAATAAAAAGCCAACTCTGGGTATTTGCTCTAATGGAGTGAACTGGATTCCACTTTAACACACTGGGCATTAGTAAACTAGATTAGATAAAGCTGTATGACAAAACAAAAACAAAGACAGAAAAACTAAATGCACTAAAGAAGAAGTATAGGAAATTTTTTATTTCCCACATTTTTTTTTAAGATTTTATTTATTTGACAGAGAGAGATCACAAGTGGGCAGAGAGGCAGAGAGAGAGAAAGAGAGAGAGAGAGAGGAGGAAGCAGGCTCACTGCAGAGCAGAGAACCCGATGTGGGACTCGATCCCAGGACCCTGAGATCATGACCTGAGCTGAAGGCAGAGGCTTAACCCACTGAGCCACCCAGGAGCCCCTCCCACGTTTCTAAGATTTATTCATCTGTTCTCTCCATCCTGCCTTACCAGATCAAAGACCCTTAGTCCATCTAGTAATATTCAACTCACATGTGAGTTTCTGGAGTAGTAGTACTTCTTTCTAGGATATTTGAATTTTAAATCTAGTTTATATCTGTGAGATGCAAGATTTTATAGTACTGTTTTAAAAGCTTAATAGCAAATAGTAAGTCATTTTTAAGGTGCAAAAGACAGTGATAACCAGAACAGAGAAATCTTACTGCTACCCTGATGTTACCCTAACCCTATTTCTTGGTTAGTCTAAAGGTAAAGGTTTCTTTGTCCTATTTGAGTATGTATTACTCAGAAGTCTTTCATGATAATTAAAGCAATGACAGAAATTAGTTCTTGCTAGCTTGAAATTGAAAGGGAATATGTTGGCTAACAGAACTTGGAAATTTAAAATTATGAAATGGCTTTAGACCCATTCCCCAAAATTGTATTTTTAGGATGTTGTCTTTCCAATTCTTATTTTTCTCTGTGTGTTTCCATTGTTGGCACAGGTTTTTTTTGGGGGGGGGTGGTTGAGAGAAGAAGAGACATACGGTTATCAGTAGCTCCAGCCAGGTGGACTGCGTCATTTGGTTTCAGTTGGGTCATTTGCTGCCCCTGGATTCGGGAATGGATTTATCCCCTCTGAAATCACAGGTACTGTCCTAAATGATGATAACAAAGATTCTGCCATCACCGAGTTTCTGTCTAGCCACAGATTGAGGAGGTAGAGCTCTCTGTTATTAATAATGGAAATTTCTTACAGTTGGATTACAGTTGCTGTTTTTCCCCTTAGCCTTATGAATTTTCAGTTACAATAACTATCTTATTTCTGATTTTAAGTTACATGCTTTTTCATATGTATTCATTTCTTCATTTGGAATGAGTTTTTGATGTGTTTATCCCCTGTGATTGGTTTTCCCTCCAAAGCTATTACAACAGACAGTGGCTTACAGTCCATGAGATCTGTAATTGGGAGGATATAACTACTTTATAAAAACAAGACAGTTATTATTAAACAAACTCTAGCTTTCATGATTCATACCTCAATTCAAAGGCGATTACCCTGTTGTGTAGCTAAGAGATATGAATTAATAAAAAGTTAATGAAATTTCAGGTAAACCTATCAGTGGCAAACTACCCCAGAGAGCACAGTTAATCATTTTGGGGAACTAAATTAACACAACAGAGCTCCATTATGAATGCTGAAGAAAATAATGTAATTTTAATAAGTGAGTTAAACTGCTAGAAGTGTATACTGTATTTCCCAAAAGTTGTTCAAAGACTTTGAGATACTTTTCTCATTAAACACAAAAAAGGTTTCTTCAAATCAGGGGCCAACTGCACATGTTGACCTGTCTCTTCTATCTGTTTCTGAGACCGGATTTGAAACTCTTGTTTTACTGTGCAGAATCTAAGACCTTCTAGTAGTAAGTTACCATGATTATCTTGTTTAGTCCTGATGGGTTTTTCCACTCTAGAAATGAAAATATAAGACAGACCCAGATGAGAAGCCCTGGGAGAGAAAACTATGCTCTTTTTGCATCCTGATGGTCAGCAAGTCTGTGTATGTGTGTTCTGTTTGGGGTGTTTTATTTTCCTTTGTTTACCTATTAAATTCCTACTCCCTCTCTCAGGGACAAGCTTGAATTCTACTTTTTTTTTCTTTTCCTTTTACTGCCAAGTAGTTTTAATTTCTTTCCCTTGATGCTTCAAAACCCATTCATTTACACCCATGACTGGGTGCCTACTATGTATCTTCTCCATAAGGCATTGCATTTATAAACATCTGGCACCTTTAAGATACATGCAAAAGAGAGGAAAGGAACAGTATTTACAGGTTTACCCCAGAGATATTATGAGCTTAGTTCCAGACCATGCAATAAAGTGAACATTGCAGTAAAGTGAGTCAAATGAATTTTTTGGTTTCCTACTGCATATAAAAGTTACGTTTAGGGGTGCCTGGGTGGCTCAGTGGTTTAAAGCCTCTGCTTTCTGCTCTAGTCATGATCCCAGGGTCCTGGGATCGAGCCCCACATCAAGCTCTCTGCTCAGTAGGGAACCTGCTTCCCCCTTTCTTCCTTCCTGGTTCTCTGCCTACTTGTGATCTCTGTCTGTCAAATAAATAAATAAAACCTTTAAAAAAAGAAGTTATGTTTATGGGGCGCCTGGGTGGCTCAGTGGGTTAAAGCCTCTGCCTTCAGCTCAGGTCATGATCCCAGGGTCCTGGGATCGAGCCCCACATTGGGCTCACTGCTCCATGGGGAGCCTGTTTCCTCCTCCCTCTTTCTCTGCCTGCATCTCTGCCTGCTTGTGATTTCCGTCTGTCAAATAAATAAAATCTTAAAAAAAAAAAAGTTACGTTTATACTGTACTATAATCTTATAAGGTGAGCAATAGTGTTATAGCTAAAAAAAAGTACATACCATAGTTTAAAAAATACTTTAATTACTAAAAAATGCTAACCATCATCTGAGCTTTCAGTGAGTTATAATCTTTTTTGCGGGTGGGGGATCTAGCCTTGACGTTGATAGCTGCTGACTGGTCAGGGTAGTATCTGCAGAAGGCTGGGGTGACTGTGACAATTTCTTAAAATAAGACAACAATGAAGTTTGCCACATAGACTGAGTCTTCCTTTGATGTTAACAATTTCTCTGAAACACGTGATGCTATTTGATAACATTTTGCTCACAGTTAAATTTCTTTCAAAACTGAAATCAATCCTCTCATCCCCATTGCTGCTTTATTGATCACATTTATATAATATTCTAAATCCGTTGTTGTTAATTCTACAGTCTTTACAACATCTTCACCAGGAGAAAATTCCATTAAAAAAAGCCAAAACACTTTCTTTGCTCATCCATAAGAAGCAACTCCTCATCTGTTAAGTTTTTATCATGAGAGTTCAGTAATTTAGTCACATCTTCAGGCTTCATCTCTAATTCTGTATGTCTTGATCTTTCACCATGTCTGCAGTCACTTTTGCTACTGAAGTCTTGAACCCATCAGAGTCCTCCATGGAGGCTGGCATCACTCTTCCAAACTCCTGTTAATGTTGATATTTTGACATCTTCCCATGAATCACAATTGTTCTTAATGGCATTTCGAATGGTGAATCTTTTCCAAAGAATTTTTTTTTTTTTTTTTTTAAAGACAGAGGGTGAAAGTATGTGGTAGAGGAAGAAAGAGTCTTAAGCAGAATCCACATCCAGTGCACAGCCCCACTCAGGGCTCCATCTCACAACCCTGAGATCATGACCTGAGCCGAAATCAAGAGTTGGAAGCTTAACTGACTGAGCCACCAGGGGGCCCCCAGAAGATTTTCAATTTATTTTGCCCAGATCCATTAGAGGAAGGGTTACAGAAAGGATGTTGTATGAGCAGAAATAAAAACATTAATCTTATTGTATGTCCCCGTCAGACAGTCAGAGTTCTTGGGTGACTAGGAGCATTGTCAGTGAGCAGACATATTTTGGAAGGAATCTCATTTTCTAAGCAGTAGGTCTCAACAGTGGGCATAAAATATTCAGTAAACCATGCTGTAAACATATGTGCTGTCATCCAGATTTTGTTTTTCCATTTATAGAGCACAGACAGTAGATTGAGGATAATTCTTAAGGGCCCTACGACTTTCAGAATGGTAAATGAGCATTGTCTTCAACTTGAAGTCACCAGCTGCATTAGCCCCTAACATGGGAGTAACCCCCCCCCCCTTTGAAGCTTTGAAGTCAGGCATTGACTCATTTCTTGTAATGAAAGTCCTAGATGGCATCTTTTTCCAATAGAAGGCTATTCCATCTACACTGAAAATCTGTTGGTTAATGTAGCCACATTCATTAATTGTCTTAGCAGATCCTGGAGAACTTGCTGGAGCTTTGCCATCAGCACTTGCTGCTTCCCCTTGCACTTTGCTGTTACCGAGATGGCTTCTTTCCTCAGGAGCCAAGCTCTGCTAGCTTCAGATTTTCTTCTGCATCTTCCACCCCTCCCTCAGCCTTCACAGAATTGAATACAGCCTTAGGCTTTGGCCTAAGGCAATATTGTGTCTGGTTTGATCTCCTGTTTAGCCCACTCCAACTTTCTCCACATCAGCAATAAGGCTGCTGCTTTGCTTTCTTATCATTCCTGTGTTCACAGGAGTAGCACTTCTAATTTCTTTCAAGAACTTTTCCTTTGCCTTTGCAACTTGGCTGACCATTGGACACAAGAAGCCTAGATTTCAGCTTAGTTTGGCTTTCGACATGCCTTCTTCACCAAGCTCCATCATTTCTAGCTTTGATTGAAAGTGAGATGTGTAACTCTTCCTTGCACTTGAATACTTGGAGCCTATTGTAGGATTACTAACTGACTTAATTCAATAAATTGTTTTGTCTCAAGGAATGAGAATCTAATTGAATCAATTCAATATATTGTTTTGTTCCCCCAAGGAAAGGGAGAGAGATAGGGAATGATCCTGGAGGTGGAACAGTCAAAACACATACAACATTCAAGTTCACTGTCTTAACTGGGGGTGGTCTGTGGTGCCCCCAAACAATTATCACTGATCACGGATCACCATAACAAATACTGTAACAATGAAAAACTACAAAATCTTGCAAGAATTACCCACGTGTGGCAGAAATAAGAAGTGAGTGAATGCTGTTGAGAAAAAGTGCTGAGAGACTTGATCAAAGCAGAGTTGCCACAAACCTTCAATTTATAGAGATATTAAAAAAATTATCTATGAAATGCAATAGAGCCAAGTGCAATAAAATGAGGGTTGCTTCTATAGAAATTCAATGGATTATTTTGGGTGCCATAATTTGCTAAGTATAGCAAGGGATCACATTACTATAAAACCTCCCTTAAATATGAAACTTCTGCTTACTGAAAAATGACAGGTATATATGCTTCTGACAGTTTAAAAACTGAGGTATTGAGAAATTAGGTAACATGCCCCAAAGTCTGACAAAGGGCTTGTGAATGTGAGGACTCTGTATTTCATTTGTCCAACCCTCTTGCTAAATTGCAGCCTTCTCAAAATTGATTTTTTTTTTTTCCAGCAGTTAGCATTGTGCCTGACATGGAGCAAACACTCAGTAAATTTTTTTTTAATTAAGATATTTATGTTTTGCTTTCATATATTTTCAAACTATCTATGAATCTTTGTTCAGTTTGTCACTATCGAGGACTGAGTCAAACTTTATAGATCCAATTATATGATATGAATCCAGTTGAGCTATATAGAATCTTGAACTTTCTAGACCTCCTCTGGGCATCAGTGGAGACAAATATCCGCTTACACTTGTTAAAGTAACTTGTTTTTATAGTAGTTTGTGTCTTAGAAAGCTGCATTTTGAAAGCCAATAGTTATTTAATAGTTCCTCACAGCAATAATAACAGCCAATCAGCCAATGATTATTCTTATTAGGGTGTGCATTTTTCCTTTTAAATATCCTAATGTATTCCAAACATAACATACTTCAAGTCATTAAAAAGATTTATCTCACTCCAAAACACTTGAAATCACTTCAGAAATGAAATGCTTTTGTGTGGACTCTTTCAATTATGATGCAAAATTAGAAATCCAAATGGAGAGTTAGCTTGTGAATCTAAAACTTTTGAGTTTTCCTGGACTTGATTCTGGCAACTTTACCTGTTTGGAACTCTTGGCAAGTAATTAATATTTTGGATGCCCTACACTTTACCAATCCAGTGAATTAAAAGCAGGAGTGGAAAACTGAGTTTAAGTTTGAATTTGCCAATGTGCTTTGTGATGTTGAAACTTATGTGTCCTCTGTACCAATTTTTTACATCTGGAAAATAGATGTTAATGTGATTTATGCCCCCCATAGGTGCCAATAGAAATTACTTACAAGTAATTAAAAATATATTACATAATTGTAATTTAATGAACAAATTAGTAGAGATGTTGTTCTGTACTTTTTAGAGAAGAAAGACCTGATAGAGTATTTCTGGTATGCACATAGATAAAGATTTGAGTTCTTTGTTTCTGCTTTCTTAAATCTTCGTAGAATTCCACTGACACATTAGAAAAATAACACTTCACGTTACTTATATTTCTAGAAGCAATCTAAGTGTTTTCCATGTTCTAGTTTTTGGCAGTGGATTAAATGAACTAATCTAATATGTTTGGCAAAATTTCTCTGAGTGGGGTTTTCCTTTTTTGGCAGCTAGCTTTAAACATAGCTTTAAAAAATTGTTTCTAAGAATTTTTATTCAATTTTTATTGGTTAGAACTTTTGTACCATGATATTTCTTGATTCCATCCCAAACTGATGACCTTATAAAACAACAAACTGAATTCAAACGCTCTTGAAATACTATGTCACTTTGCTCTTCTCAGAGAAATGAAGTAACTGAAAATTGTGTGTTTTGGAAATAATTGCTGATGGAGCCAGCTCAGTACCCAACAGAATGACTTGAGTGCTTTGCATTGTGTGAAACATCAAGCCCACTTAGACTCTCTCAGTCATCTGCACACCCTTTGTGATTTTGCATGAAAATCACTAGTGTGAGCCACAGAGATTCCTAGCGTCTTCATTTTTGTTAATGTGGTCTAACCCCACGCGAATGGATGGAAGTAGAGAGGTTGGTTGGTTGGTGTGTTTGTTTAAAGCTTTGACCTCTGCCCTGCCTTTCATTGTCTGTGCATCCTGAATCTTGAGGGAAATTCCTAGTTTCTCTTTGTTGTCTTGTTATGTTTTCCCTCCCTGACTTCAGGGGAACTGGTCAAAACCTAAAAGAATATTGTGTAAATTTTCTTTTCTCAACTCTCCTGAAATCTGGGAGAGGAGGCAAGAACTTTGAACTGATCTTGAAATTACAGCTTAGCAACTGTAGGGAGTTACAACAAGGATCTGATCTTTTCATGGCCTTGGCATCCAGTGTGGTGTAAGGGACAACTGAGGGGCAGGTGCTCCTGAAGGCCTGATGGTTTTGTTTCCTTAGCTGCCTGAAGGAGGTGAGCCAGAAGTCAGGGGCACAGAGGCTCTCTGAAGGAGGAAGGTGTTTGCAGGCTGGAAGCTTTTGTGTGGCATCCTCATTGGTGTGAATCTAGTGATAATTTATTACCCCTATCAGCTGGGAGCCGAAAGGAGGTCTCTGTCCCTCTGAGCTCTTGGTGCCTATGTGTGTTTTTTTCCGTCTTTGCCTCCTAGAGGTCCAGGTCCATGCTTTAAGTCCCTGGACCTTCTCACAGAGGGAGGAAACCACAGCATGCAAACTATATTTGCTTGTAGTAAATCAGGAGTCATTACTTGGTTATAGGTAGATGCAGGCATGTGATGTTTAACAGTATGTTTGGGGACACTGCTCTACCAACCTTTTTCTCAGTTCTAGTCCCTCATCTTTAAATATTTTATTTATTTTAATTAATTAACTATAATAAAATTAATTTGAGAGAGAGCACACACACATGCATGTACATGCACAAGTGAGGGGAGAAGCAGAGGGGGAGAGACAGGGAGGGGGGAAAGATTTTGAAGCTGACTCCACCCTGAGCATGGAGACTGCTGGGGCTGCATCCCACAACCCACCATAAGTTCATGACCTGAGCCGAAGCCAAGAATCGCTTGCTTAACTGACCAAGCCACACAGGTGCCCCTAGGCCCTCGTCTTAACCACAGCTCCTGGACTTGGCTCTTTTCCAGGTCCAGGCTTTGGGAAGAGAGGTCTTCATTCCCAGTTTAGGTATCCTCTTCTGGCTGGTGGGAAGCTTCTATCCCAGTAGCTACTACAGAGCCACTAAATGAGCTCTCAGGAACCTCTAGTCATCTGGACCAAGCCTCTGTGCCAGCCTGTAGAGCTGAGGTTCTTTCTCCTTCAGTTTGATCTTCCTGTTTCCTATTCATTGCCTCCTGTATTTAGTTTTCCATTTCTCTGGTGGGCTATTTCTAAAGCCCGCTAGGTCTAGTGACTTCATTCTGTCTTCTCTCTCTCTTTTTCTCCCCTCAAAACCCACAACTCCATTATAAAGCTTTTGATTCTTTTGAATTAAGTCTGTCTACATTTGTCCTTCAAATGTTGGGTTATTTAAAACACCTGTAACTGGTTGAAAGCAAACACTGTTTTTAGCTGTCTTGTGTTTTTTTCTGCTACTGCATTTTATCATGTCTAATTTTGGCCCACTTATTTATTTATTTGTTTATTTACTTGACAGAGAGAGAGAGATCACAAGTA